>NC_081536.1:7665729-7980729 GCF_030273125.1 Centropristis striata
GTGCCCAACTTGGAGCAGCACAGGCAGGAGGATGGAGGGCCGGGTCTGGGAGAGAGATAAGGGAAGGTAGAGAGTGTTTTGGGAACTGAGAGTGATATAGTCCAGAGCACTGAAGACCAGAGAAGGAAAGGAGCCGTCTGTGCTTTTGAGGCAGGATTTGTTTATTTACAGGCAGAAAATATGAAGGAATTTTCTCATGTTGTGCTGTGGACTGTGGGCAGTTTCGGTCTCAAATTCTAAAGTTTTTGCTTTTGTTAACCCCTTTTTTTCCTGCAGGTCATGGTTATCAGATTGGCAGTGTGGAGAATTAGGATAGAGAAGTTGAGCTTAGCCTGCAGGAAGACTCGGTCCCATTCATTCACTGTGTGACAGCACACAAAAGATGGCACAATAAAGGATTTGGTATTAAGTAGCGCTCCTTGCTGCCTCTCTTTCAGCCTTCAGCCTCTGTTCATAACTCTAAAAAGCCTGTGCAAGACTGAGAACAAAGCAGTGCTGGCCCACTTTAGTATGTATGAAAAGAGTAACTTCCTCCAGAATTTGGCCCTTTATCAAAACCTTTCTTTCCAACAACAGCGACAGTTGTGCAGAGTGTTGCCTTAAATGTGTCAAAGCAAAGTACACAAAATAGGAGAGCTCATGAATTTTATAAATGAATATGTGAGGTTAATGAAATCCTTTAGGGCCCTGGTGATACTGTAGAGATGCTGGCATGTGTGCTGAGGGACTGTATTATTTAAACTTGTTTATTGTGGTCTTTCAGTGAGCATAATGTGCCAAGACAGTAACAAAAACTTTGGTTTTCTATATATATATTTTGTCTGTATTTTTCTGTATTTATTTACATTATACACAGTATGCCTGCTTCTTTGGAACTGGGGTTGTAGGTAATTTCACATCTCAATAATGATATATGTCACAATATAGCATGTTTTCTTGTAAACAATTAGATATATAGCCGATATAAATAATTGTATAATCCTGTGTGTAATAAATACTATTGAAAATGAATGACAATGTAAAGCATCTTCCAAATGATGTCAGTATTGTAGTGACAGTTTGGCTGCTGTTTTTTGACATTGTGATAGAAAAAAAAATATGTATAGACATTTCTATAAGCTATATGCTGCAATATCAGCCAGCCACAGTTGCAGCCTTAATCTACAAAGTATAAGGCTGCTTGCAGAGCGCTCACTAAAGAGGCAGGGGCCATAGCCGGGGTCATAGTTCATGGCAGAGTTCAGCTTAGAGATCCACTGGTCACTCTTTGTGCTCCGAGTTGACAAATTTTGACCACATGATGTGATTGTAGTCAGACCCTTTGTGTAAAATTAGACTCTGCTGCTTTTGTGTCTTATCTGCCACACTCAACACAAAATTCCTTTATAGCTCTGATGGCTGCACCTAAACAGCACAACCTTCAGATTGACAACTCTGCTGGAATTTTGGGCCTCCAGCTCACAGCCGTTTTTGCTGAGCAAATGAATTTTTTTCTGATTAGTGTGATTGCATTAGTTTGCTTCCCTGACAAAATCCCCCAATTCTGAGAAGTGCAGGGAATCACATGCTGTTTTTGTGTAAGGAGCAGACTAATGTTTATCATTAATGTCCAGTTCCCAGTTGAGTCTTGTCTGCTGCTCTAATGTGATAAAAGGAAGTTAGTCTAAGGCTTGCTAGATGTCTGGCTTTCAGCCCAAAACAGACTCAATCAGAAGCTCAGAAACCTATTTAGGGGATTCACCCTGCTGTGTCTCCATAAAGACCGCTCTCCCTACATTCCAGGATATTGATCAAATCAACGGTGTGCTGCTCTGTAGAGCTTGCATTAGCTTGTGCAATTTTTAGCTGTGCACAAAGTGTTCTTGTGGTCCCTATCAGGATTTACATGTGTGCAAGAACACCTCTTATTATAAAGCAGGGCAACATGACCATGTAAAAGTGTCTATTGTATTTATTTATCTATATTGTTTCTATTGCAATTTCGAAAAAGCAGCAGCTCAACTGCATTGAGGCAAAGTTTTCAAAATTTGGACGATGCATTACCTTAGATTTTTAAAGAACTTTATTTTTTATTTTGTTAGGACTATTTAGGCATTTTTTTTAGACAGTGATGGAATGGGGGAGACTGAGATGAAGACACGTGGAAAATGTACCTCGAACTTTATTGGTATGCACTCTACTAGTGATCTACTGGGACACCCCAAGAACTAAATATTTTTATTGCAGTTGCAGATGGGCACCTCATTTGTCTGTCGTTATTTAATTTGTAATCCATAGTATTTCCACATATCCAGTATAAATTATTTTGTGGGGGGTTCAGCAATGGTGTCAGGTTTAGGACTTTGGTATACAGTTTTTTTTTTAAAGGAGATAAAAAAAAGTACTGTGTGAGACACACGAATATCCAGAAATTTACCACAAACTGTTGCTCTTTTTGACTGCAATCTGCAACAAAATAATATATCCCATCCTTAACTATGACCTCAAACATTTTAAAAAAGTTTCACAGGATTTATTGCCAGGCCATTATGCCTCATAAACCTGTGTACTCATGCGTAGTGACAGAGTTCCTTTACTCATCCGTAAAGCCATTTCTTGGTCTCTAAAGACATGATACCAAAACCCATCCAGCGTGTGTCAAGTCCAACCCCAAGAACCCACTGTGTGGCTCATCTATTAGTGTCTCCCTGTGTTTTGATTGACAAGGTCTGACCCTCTGTTGCTAGGCTTTCCCACACACTGGTAATTGTTGGAGGCAGTCAGCTGAGGCCACCAGTCATCCGTGGACCGCTGTGAGACAAAGGGCAGAGGATGGAGAGAATACTGATCCGTAGGGACGAGCTGATTCTGACAGGCAACATGCATACATTTTATACATGAGGAACTTGCACATAAGGGGGGCTCTGTTCTGCTCTATGGCATTCTTGTCTTTGTGAAAATGTGTTTTTGTATGGCAACATTTTTGTTTATATATAAGTTTGTATAGAGGCTATTCAATGCTAACAGTTTTTTATTTGTGCTCATCACATCTTGATGTTTATACTCTGTTTTGTTCTCACATATTTCAAGACAAAGAGTGTTGAGTCAGAGGATCACATATAAGACATTGCCTTCATAAGAGACTTAGAAGAACATTAATTTCCCATTAGTCTTATTAACACTGATGCATACTTAAGTACAAGTTGGCACACATTAGGGCTTTAGGACTTGACATAACCTGCACAGGAACTGTGCAAACTATTAACCCAACCATTCCCTTCTCAGTCATAAGGGGGCGCCCTCTCCTCTAGTTGACATGCAAGTAGAAAAAAGGAAGCAGCTTCACTTCAGTTATTATTTGAAGAAAGATCATGAGAAAGGAAAATGCTCTCCTGGGGGAAAAAAGAAAAATATTTGTCAGCTTAATATGCTCAGAGCCAGTATTCAGCCTTTTGATGTCACTCGAAGAAAACTTCCTCAATCTTCTTCCTTGACGAAGGAGCTAACCTGACTCCTTCAACCAAGAGGAGGAGACAACTGGAGAGAGTTGGGAAGTGTAGGCTTGTGTCTGGAATTAGGACCTAAGTAGTGGGGGCCTTCCCCTACACACCCTGCTAATTTTTCTCTCTCGCGTCATCCTGAGAGTGAGAACGTAAGAACATCCCTTAAGTCTGGGTTGTAGAGTTTAGTCATTCTGTCTGCAATACTCAGACCCAGAGGACAAGCCTGGTCCAAAACAAAGCTTTTAGTGTGCATAAGTATTCGGTGTAACTAAATGAATAACCTCCTCTGTTTGTACACTCTCTTCCAGTGAGCCTGAAATCTGTGTCTGCTTTTGTCTTTTTGCGACTTTGTTTTTGCTACCCCATTCAGTTCAGTGCTTTTTGCTGCATTATCACTGTGGGTTTTAGGGCAGTACTTGTTGCTCCTCTGTGTCATGTTGTGGGTGGTCTCAGTCCATCCATTACTTCCTTGTCCAGGGAGAGGCGAAGTTCACACGAGACCCACATCCATTTGCTCTCTGCAGCGGGCAGCTTTTGCACTCATGTGTAAACCATAATCAGGCTAGCCTGAGAAAGATGTAACAGCAACTTAACCAGCCGCGGCATTTCTGGCCTCCCTGTCCCTTGTAGCTTATTGTCATTGACACGGTGACGTAGTGTTTCAGGAATCCACTCTGCAGCCCTCTACTCAGCTTTCTACAGCACTGAAAAGTTGTGGTGCAGAAGTGCAGAAACAAAGTGCTTTAGGGTTGATTTGTGGAGTTTAACACCACTTTGATACAAAGTAGGATAATCCTAATTTAGGTAGTACATCTTTAGACTTTTTGTGCAGTGTGTTGTGACCTGAGGCAATGACTATATTGCTAAAGCTGATAGAAAAGAAAATACTTTTTATGCTGAGAGAGGGGAAATATGAGGAGACAGAGAGGGGTATACTTTTTGTGCAGTGAGATTGGTAAAGAGATGGCTAGACGGGAAAACAGGAGGGAGGGGACTTGCTGTGAGAGGCCTGGGGTGATGTTTGAGGACACAGGGGGTCGTTGTGGTTTGTCTCGCTGTCAATCACCCACACTCTGATTTCCTTTGTTGTCTTTGAGCTCAATGCCCCTCAGCAACCTGTGGCTGTCCTTCCTCTTTTGTGTTACAGTGTGGGAACTTTGCTGTGCTGGTGGATCTCCACGTTCTGCCCCTGGGCGGCCAAGAGGACGCCAGCTGGTTTACTACGGACCACATCGAGGTACAGACACAGGGATGAGGGTGTGTGTGAGTGAGTATATGGCTTCTGTTCTGCTGGGGGCCTTTTCAAAAGTCAGCAGCAGCGTGGAATCTAAAATGACTTTGAGCTTCCTTTCTGTTCTTCTTTGGGGTTTTTTCATTGTTGCAAAACTGTTCTCATTTCTCCACCTACACACTTGTGGAGTTGCCTTACTGATCTTTCACTCGAGACTTCAACTGTCTCGTTGTGTGCCTAGGCTCATCATGAATCTTTACTTGAAAATACCAAAACATCATATGATATATCATATCATCATATGATGAGATAGTCACCACACCATTCATCAGCAGCACATAAAGCAAGGAAAGTTCATGAGTATCATTCATCAGTGACATCATGCATCAGAAACAGTTTACGAAATCACATATTTCGTACATCCCAATTCCAAGTAACCCTTTTATTTTAAGTATTAAGGGCTTCAGCCTACACCTCTTTTTTGGGTCAAATATTATGTTGATTTTGTCTTATTTTTATATAATTATCCAGTAATAATTTACCTCTCGTAACTGTATGATCCTTCTGTCGTGCTGTGTGTAAATGACAAGAAAAACATGTTACTGTACTGAAATATCTGCATTCTATTGCTAGGAGGTTACTGCCCTGGTTCGAGATTCTGTTGACCAGAGGGTTAAGCAGTACACAGTGTCCCACCACAATAAAAGGCAGCCCAAACAGAAGAAGGAGCTGCCACCTGCATCAGCCTTTTTTGTGAAAGGTAACACACCATTTAGTGACCCTTGTTACACTACCCTAGAGCCAAAAATACCAGTAAATGCCATGATTTAGAGCTTTACAACCCATTATTGTGTGTACCATTGCTTCTTGATGTGTTTACCCGGAGCATTAGTTCAAATTGTTATTTGGCAATTCTATTTATCTTGTTTTGATTTCACTGTTGCTCATTTCTCTGGAATGCAGTCATCTGTGTCTTCCCTTTCCATGTCTTAGGTGTGTCTGTCATCAACTCCTGAATAACTAAAATAGTTTACCTTGGCTATGAACTCAAAACCATTATTTATCCACTTGGACCTCTGTGCACAGATATGACTACGTGCATGGAAGTAGGCCACTGAGTTCTGCGGAGGATGGGGGTTACAAAACAGCTTAAAAAGTATTTCATAGCTACCTTTTTGAGGAGAGTGTGGGAGGAAAGACAACAGAACTAGTTGGGACACGGTGGCGCTCTACGCCCAGGGTGTGACCCAAAGGCAAGAGCTGATAGGAGGTTTTTATATTGTGTTGTAGTGTTTAACTTGGCACAAAATGTTAGTCCATTAAAAGGCTAATGTTTGTTACAGGTCGTATGTAACATGGTGTTGGCACACCTGTGTTTATCTGTTCTTGTCGTTTAACTGGATGACACAAAAAACAGTTGCCCTGATACATATATAGGGTTGTTTATAGATTATAGTCTTTTTGAGAATTGATAAAGTATCATAAAACACTGTATCACGATACCCAAGTGTATCCATATTTTCTTACATCCTTACGCATAAAACCAAATACACAAAGAGAAATATATGTGCTTCAACGTGAATAGGACAATTCATTTCATCCCTGTTTATCCATTGCAAGTACATTCCCCAAGCCACCCACACACATGCCTTTGAAGCACTGTAAGGCTAGCTTCAGAGGAACCCCCAGCTGCGTGTTGTGAGGCAGACAGGTTTGTCACAGGTAGCAGTTAAGGGCAGTTAAAGTGGGCTCACTCAGCAGGGCAGGCCTGACTGAGAGTGGGATTACAGGGCAGTTGGCTCCATAAAGTTTCTCCTGTGGCTGCATCTCTGCCTCTCACGCTACTCCCCATCCACTTTAGCCCTCTCATCCACTAAACTTACCGCACATTCAATTGTGCAGTACTCTAACACACAGATGCATGCATGCGCTATATAACTTTTGTCATTTTCTGATAAACATATAAGCAGGCATACTGGTTGTATGTTGCAGGGACTGATGCACGCCAGAACCAGTGAGAATCAAAAGGAGCGACAGTGTGTTGCAGAGATATATCCTCCCCCTGGGCTAGGTGTGAACAGGCTGACAGTGTACGGTTACTGAAAAGCCTGTCTCATATTCCCCATGACAGACTGAGGAGAGACAGACATCTCTAATGATGGAGATCACAGACTGAGGCTCCACACACACACACTTGCACACACAAATTCGCTCCGCTGTGTGAACAAGTGGACTATCAGTATTTCAGCAGTGAAATATGCATGTAAAAATGATTAAGCTCCTTGCAGCTTTGCCAAAAAAGAATGTAACCGGTGGAACATGACTCCATACCATACTGGAGAATTTTCCCCTTGCAGAACATGAAAAGGTATCGCGCCTCAAACAGGCCCACACAGTCCATGTGCTCTAGTCCTATTAAAGGTCTTAAGTGAGTGTAATCACATTCTTGGTCTTTTCATTGTCCCATGTGAGGGAGGCGGCAGAGCAGTAAAGGTGGAGACTGTGACTGTGAGAAGTAAGCAGGCAGGCAGGAGCCATAAAAAGGGAAGGACCAGACTATAGGCTTAGGGAGGGAAGCCCAGCAAACCTCGGGGTGGGTATTAAGTATTGGGGTCGTCTATTCTGCAAGCAGGTCAAACGCTAACCTGCTAATCCTCACAGCACTTTCTGACCGTCCATAGCAGGGAGTGGAAGCTGGTTTTCTGTGCGTATCTGTTTCAGCAGAAGACCTATTTGCAACTGTGTGGAGCATTATGTTATCTGAGGGCAGATTTAAGCTGGATATCCTGGAGAGAGACGTGTATGTTTTGGAACACGTGCTCATGCATGTTGTTGAATATAGAGAAAGGTGTCAGGCGGGGTGGTACTGATGTCTGGGGCCAAGAATAGGCAGATAGAGTGTGGTGCTATGTGTGGGATGGTATGGGAGGGGGATTGTGGGTCTTGTATGAGGCGGTGTTTGAGCTGGTGCCAGTGTGAAATCACAGGGGCTTCCGCCAACAGACAGAACAGCGTAACAGCCTCAGCTGTTGGCACTTCAAATGAGCCATCAACAACTTTTAGCATTCCAAGGCCCTCCAGTGCAAGTGTTTGCATCGGAGTTATCTCTATGGGTTATTGTATTTATGTATGTATGCTGTGTTGGGTGCATATGTGTGTGTATAGCACCCAGTGAACATGTCAGAGAGCGGCTTATCCCATGTCTTCTGCCAACATAAATCTAAGCCATTTCTTTGTATCTCAGCTGCAGAGGCCAATTTCCAACTGTCATCCCCCAGCCCCCCCTCACTTTTTTTTTACCCAGGCTACTTGAGACTTCATGATTAGCTCATAGTGATGTGATTTATTTATGTTTTTAGAGAAATGAACAGAGGGAACTTTTCCCACCAAACATCTTGGCTCTGGACAAGCAGAATGGACATGCTAGACTTTAGAAGCCCAGGGAAGGGGAGCTTGGGAGAGGCCTGTTGCATTCTCCCTGGTAGACCGTGTTGAACACACCCACATTTCTCAGAGTAATTACAGATTCAAATTGAGTGGATAATAGGTTCTCTGTGCTTTGAGGAATACATTTTTGTCATTTGATATGATATTTGAGTAGGGAAGCTGGCGTTATCATCTGTGACAGCAAGAGTGTCACAGTTGTCCTCATTAAGATGCCACTGTTCTGCAGGAAATAAAGGAAGAAAACGTTCATTTCAGACATTTCCCTCTTCAGTGCAACATGGTGTACAGATTGCCAAGAGATTCTCTCACACATAATCTTGCATTAGATTCGATTTTGTTTACTTAAACTGCAGATCGTGTGCTGTCTTGATTTTCATTTGCTTTTGGTCTCATATTGTTTTACCTCAAGGGAATGTTGATTTTGTAGTCCATAATGGTGTATATGTTTGTGTATGTGTGTAGAGTGTAAACTGAGAAGGCCCATTTTACACGGATTTAGTTAACATGCCATTTCAAACTGCCAAAGCACATTACCAGATGTCTTACATCTACTGTTAGTATTGATACGACACATTGATCTCTTCATGTGAGGTATACGGTTTAGCCTGGTGTTTGAGGGGCTTCCTACCAGTCCGAGGAGTCAGAGGAGCCCTGGCAAAGTGGTACCTAGAGTCCATTTTAGCCCATGGCAGAGCTGGTTCCTTCCTCCTCTCCCTGCACAGGTGCCAGGGCTTAGAGGGAGGGAACACCTGCCAGCCTGTTTCCCCATGGCCACGGCAGGCTGGAGAGGCATTTTCCCAGGCTCCCCAGATGAATGGTCACTAATAGCCGTGGGAGAGGGCTTTGCGAGTGCTGCACAGTGTACCACTGACTCCTCTTGGCAGCCCTATGAAGGGGGCTTAAGGCAGCCTGGCCACGGCCATTGCGGGAAAAAGCACAAGTGTTGCTGGATAGCTTTACTGTTGGAGAATGTGTTTACGAATTACCATCTCCCTCCCGGTGAGGAATGCGGAGGATGTGTTGAGACTAAAAGGGCGATGGTTAATTTTTGCACTGCCCTGTCATAGATTTAGCTTTGTTTGGCTTATCTGGCTGTTTAAAGGCCTTCATCCCCATGCTAAAATGGTTTATCAAATTCAGAAAAGCTATTCCGCCAAAATGAAAGAGACTGAAGTCGTACAAAATGCAAAAACATATAAACCGTTACATGTGTGATGGATGTCTATTTTATGTTTTTAGCAACCCTTACGCCTCCTACTGTCACAATTTACAGCACTTTTCTGAAGACCCAGAAGTATTTTTACAGTCACAACCTGCATCAACCCACCTTGTTTCTCAGTGCTCCCACAGCTATTACTATTTCTGTGAGTGGCTGTTATGTTATGTGGGGACTGGTCTGTAAATAGAGAGGCATGTGGCAGAGTTACCTGCCCTGCTCTGTGTTACTGGGCGTGAGGCAGGCTGGGATTAAGGCGAGGGGGAAACGGAGACCTGTGACAGGAACAAAGGAATTCCAAGGCCCAGGCTGGAAATGGATCCTGATCAGAGTAGCCACTCCAGCCAGTCTACCCCTCTCCCCGCTCCCTCCCCTGTCCCCTGCTGGGCAACCCCCTTTCCCCTGGTGCTTTGTGGTGTTGCTGTGGCTCTTTAAATCCTTCCTGTATGCCCCCAGCCTTACTCAGCAGCAACACGGAGGACAGTCTGACTCCATCCTTAACCCCCCCTTCCTATTAGTGCACACTACACACACACTTTTTCTTTTTCCTTTGCACTTTCACATTTATCATTCCTCCTCTCCTTTCCTCGCCTGTGCCCTCCGTGTCTGCTCTTCATGTTTTCTCACTTTCTCTCCTTCTCCTTCTCCGCAGGGTCAGCTGCAGTCTCTTAGGACACAACCGCAATCCCCGCCATAGCTGTCACACCACACTCTCTTTTCCCATATAATTAGGGCCTGAGCCTGAGCCTGAGCACGGATCACATTCATGTGACTGTTCCCATTCACCACAATCTGGTCTGGGAGATGGCACACACACTCTCTTGAACTCATGCTAAGTGTTCAGCATGACCAGAATGACTTGTTTTAGGATTGCAGAAAGGTTTCAGAGGATGTCGTTGTTTCCCTCCGCTCTTTCGTTCACTTAGAGAGAAATGTGTCTGTGTCGTGTGCCCTTGTGAGCTCTGTGGCTTTTCCTGTGGACAGATGTCATTATAAGTGCTGCGTGTGTGCCAAATTTTGCCTTGTGTTGTCAGGAAAGGCCAGCCTAGGATGTCCTCAAGAAAAGCAGCACAGTTTAATTGTAGACATTAATGCTTTTCAGAACATTTGTTTGCACAAGGTAAGCGCCTTACATCATTCAATTAAATAAAATCAAATTCAGAACTTCAGTTAATAAAAAACAGAATGTTTTTTGTTGTTGCATGGCCTGTTATCATTAGGCACTGGTAGCAAAGCCGAAATAGTATTGCCATGTGTGCCATGGTTCATCTATTTGGATTTATAAACACAGCCTAACAGATTTGCAGAGGGCCCAGCAGGCAGAGACAGCCTGCTTCCAATGAGACCTTGATCTGAGATTTAAAAGGCCAGCGCAGTGCATAACTCAAGTCCACAAAACTGTTCAGCACAACATTAATCCAAAGGAGCTTAATGCAAAATAAGCAGTTTGCATCCTCCCCATTCTGAATGCTCTTTAATATAAACAGTGGCAGCGTTTGGAGAGATTTGTGGCCTCTCAGGCTAATTAAGATATAATGATGATTAAATATGACATTTTGTATTGTGACTGCATTTCTCTCATCAGATTGTGTTTCTGAGAAATAGATTTTTTTCCCTTGATAATTGCTCTGTGCTCCAAAACGCTCCCCACCACTTTAGTCACATGCTGCATTATGGGTTGGCCTGAGCTACCATGCTGCGGCGTATTTTGTAACTGCGATGAAGGGGTCACCCAAATGTTAAATTGAACACTCATGTGCAAATATTGTTTCAGGTGGACGTTGTGCAGGATGATAAGGCACAGTGCTCTGCTACAGCCGTAGTTACAGTTACACACAGAGAGTGATGTCCTTCCAGGAAAGCCCCCACTTACATATGGGTAACTTCCTCATGCTCTCTCATCCTTCACCACTCCACCCCTCTCTCTCGCTCTAAGGCCCAACTCTCCACCCACACTTTAGGACAGAGGGAGGGGGTCCACATCAAAGCAGAGATGTCAAAAGAGCAGGATTCTCAGGCACTGATGTCTGACTGTCCTGCTGATTCAACTCCTGTTCATAAAGGGGTTGCGTGGGAATTGAAGTTCTCCTGACACACAGTCACTACATTTACATGCACACAAGAAACATGGTTAATGGGAGAAATCAGTTTACCACAGGAAATCGGAGAACGCCTTTACACGCACACTGCAATAACCAGGTTACTGTAAAACCTGCCTTTATATGCAGCTGGTGGGTAATCAGGTTTCTCTCCTTCACAGTGCCATGTTATTGTAGCGGTGCTGGCATAATTTAAGTGTATTAATGATATATAATACTGCAGCCTGAAGAGTTTTTCAGTTTTGGCGGAAACAGTTGGACTAACTGACTGAGAGGGCACAAATTTTTCCCTTATTATGCACACGAGCCTGAAGTTTTTAATAATCCCGTTTCTCCATATATCTGTGGGAACCATCTGGTTTAGACTTATTTTTGTTTGGATTTTTTAGGCTTTTGATTGATATATTTTGCATACAAAGATGCATTGGTACAAGTTATCATCAGGGGTAGATAAAAGATCAACAGTAGATGCCACATAGAGGGATAGCCTGTCTGAAAGCTGGGAATTTGAAGATTAATTTGAGATGGAGCAGAGCACTATGTGTCAAGTTGTTCTAGTCATAAATCAGAAAAAGAAAATAATACTTAAAATTATGAAATTGAGCTTAGAACATAATGAAGGGAGTATATGATGGCCATTCCAATACTTAATTACACCCATAAGTACGTTGCTACCATTTGTTACGCATAAATGTAACCATATTTTGACCACTCAAATGATAAAAAAAATAAAAAATCCCTTAAGACACTTAATTGAGACACCAAGACCTTGACGAACACCGCAGAAAAATCCATGCTGTGATGTTGGGGATTTCTGCAACAATTGAATTTATCTGCGATTGGATGACAAGCACTTTAGTTTTGAAAATGGCTGAGAAACCCCCTTATTGTCAGTATACCAAGTAAAGCCATTCATCCTCTGAATGTCCTCTGGTTTGTGGTAGCAAGTTTCATGAGGCTGTGATTATCCCAGAGGTCACAACAGGTCATTTTATATAGTGAGGTCAGCTTTCAAAAAATGCTCTCACTACAATGATTTGCTACTATGAGGACTAGCATCACCACACATGAATAAAATTGGGCTCATTGAATCCACAAGAGTCTCAACTTTCCAGTCATACCCAGTTTTTGCAATGCCAAGGCTGAAAATTAGAAAACCTGCATGGTTTTGCCGCAAATTGCATGGTATTTTCATAAAGTGGGCATGTCTGTAGGGGGGAGACGTTTGGATAATCATAGAACCCTTTTTGCTTCACAGCCCGCTACAGCCTCTGAAAGGAAAAGTCGGCTTGGACCACTGGCGGGCTATCGGATTGTAGAATTTTAGCCAGATAATGGACTGCTGTTTTTTTTTTTTACATTATGTTAAAAAAAAATCAGGTTACTGCAGTAAGCTCAGCATAGCCAGGTAGTTTAAGTGCCTGTAAATGGACTGAAAGACAATACTCACTGAAGTATTCCTGTAAAAGACCCTGGACCCACTGTGGTTAGGCTAATGCATGACCAGAACCTGCTTGGAACTACAGAAAATCCGCCATATCAATGCAGAAACTCTTATGGATTCCTGCAGGAGTCATAGCAGCATGGGCTGCATGGAATGCGGATGGCAATGGCGATGTTTTCTATGGCTGTTTTAATGATCTCCTCAGGATATAACTGAAGTTAATGAAGTCTGTTCCATGGGGGCCTTCCTTTGACCCTGGTCTGAATGCTTCTCACCCCTGTCTGTTCCATTTTACAGTCCTAGTCGCTCTGGATGCCTTTTGGTTTGTTGACTTTTCTTTCCTCTCATTGTTTTCCCAGGAAGCGGTGAAAGCTGCAGGGATGTGTGTGAGCATGTGTGTGTGTGCGTGTCTCGATAGTACAGTATTCTAGCCTTGGCACCAGCCCTGTGGAGTCTATGTCTTTCTTCTGCAGTTGTCCTGTGGTATATTACAAGATGGTATAAGTATCTCCATACAAGCGGTTACAATATTATCTACCACATTTCTGAAAACATGGCGTGCTGACTTGTTTACTGTTTGATTTGACCTGTCATAATATTGTTGTGCATTGGGTTTCAAAACAATTAAGCAAGAACATCTTCTCTTGCAGGAAGTACAAATGAAACCCTTTAAAGTTTCTACTCTGCAGATTTGGGTATTGCACCACTGTGGGCCACAGTTGCCACAGAAAGGGGCCACTCATTCCCAGAGGACGCTCTAGCAAACTGTTTGTGAGAGAGAAACATGAATGTAAGCTTAGCACGAGAGAGCCCGGGCAGAGGGCCAAGAGCAACTCTTCGCTGTGCAGGACGTTATAAAGTTGGAGCAACAGCTGATGTCTCGGGCCATGTCGTTGCACTAGTTCCCAACTCTGTGTCCAGACGTCCCTGTCAAACTTGTCCTGGGAATTGGCAAGCTCAGCCCACCAGGGAAAGCAATGAGAACAGTTGTAGCTAGAAATGAGGCCAAAGAGTCTAACAGACAAAATCAAAGCTTCTAAAAACATTGAAAGCTTTGAATGTGCAATGAATGATGCTTGCTTCCTGGTCCCTCATGCACCCAGAATGGGCAGAGAAAACAAAATCGAGATACATATCTGCATTCCTCTCTGGGTAGACATCCAGCATGGCTGATAGATGACCACTGCTTTGCTATTTAAAGAATAATAGAATTTTTTTCCCCAATAAAGGAATGCTGCTATTGTTAACTGCAAACATGCTCAACATACCATACAGTGTTCATGCCATTTCCCTTTGGGATTAATTAAACACTCTATTTAAAGCTCATTGACTTATCTAGTTTTACTACATACTTTATGTGAAGGGACAGGCTTCAAGGACCCCAACTGTAAAGGCAGTTTAGCGAGAGAGGTTCTTCAAGAGCACATGTATGAATCAAACATTAACATGGCCCCTGTACAGTACAGTCCATAAGAAATTGGCCTGTTGTTAAGACTTTGCACCTTTTTTGTTGTTGTTTTTGTTTTAATTGAACAGCCATGTAAATCACCTGACTTCAACCTGACTGGAGCCCCAAAAGACCAAAGAAGGATATTGCTGCATTAGGGGCCTGAAAGAACACCATTAGAGAGGTTTTCAAAGGAATGTCAGTTGCTTATGCAATAATCTTCCAATGTGATGTGGTACAGAGATACAACAAAAAATGGGCTGTTGTCATTATACATACAGACGTTGCTGTAATTATAGAGCTACAGTTACAGAAGTACCTGAACCCTTGGTTGACAAAACAGGATTTAAAATGATTGCTATAAATCCCTATTTATCATTCGCCTAAAGCTGTCTCATGGCCCCGCTGTTGCTGCAGGGCAGGAATTGCCGACGTGAACCTCCTGGAGCCCTATTGGTTTTCTTTACAGCTAGGTAAATACTTTGAGTGCTGCTCAGGGTAAGTCAGGCTCTGATTAGATTGCTAAAATAAAACGTAATGGGCTAATTAGTGGTTCAGAAGTCTCTTTTTTATTGTGCACATTAGAGATTTGTTTTGTCGCTGAGAGACTGTCTAACGTGGATTTTGCTGTAGGCTAGATTTCCCCTTAATAGCTTTTTGAGGATCAGAGGCATTCCCATAGCTGTTAAACTGACAAGTGTTATAGCCTGTCACCAAGAATAAATGTTACCCTATTATCTTCAGAAAAATGTTGATTGTAATTGCTTTGTATCATAGCAACAAACAGATATCCATATTTCAAAAGCAGTATTATTTCTCTCTTTATTTTCAATTTTCCTACATTACTTTGAAATATAAGGATTTATTCTTAGTTGACAGATTGAGCTTGGTTTTGTTTGACTGACTGTTATATTCATTTATTCCTCCATTTATTTATGGATGTTTGTATATTTTTAGAAGAATTGTGTAGTAACCCTGTTTGATAATTCACCCACAAGCACAGAGAAAAAGAAAGCCATGGTGGTGCCATTAATCACTGTCCAGTGGACTTAAGTGTATACCTGTGGCAGTTTTGTGACACACTGTCTCTGTAATTGCATGTCATTATCCAAAGAATCACAAGACGGCTTCTCTTTGATGACGATAATTAAATGCTTTGAGTTGGTGCTGAGATGACATCAGCTAACAGAGAAAGGGGAAGGTCCACAAAGACCCCCCTCACACTTGTGTGTGGGCCAGTGCTGTTAACATGCTGTCTGCTCTGTGTGTTGTATTACTAAAACACTGTGTAGTTGTGGATCAATGTCAAGAGGAGACTTTTCCAAGTTTTTTTCCGAGTTTTATTCATGAGTGATTGTCAGTGTTGTTGCCGACGGGTAAAAACCTCCCCATTCCCAAAATGTCAGCTTTTCAGAGACAAAGACAGGCTCGCTTTTTGCTGGATGACAGTGTATATTTGACATTATCCAGGGAGTTGTGAAAGTGCCTTAAGTGCAAGAGGTCAGGATTTTCTCAAACTATGGAAGAAGTGTAATCCTGTAATTGGCGTTGAAATACTTAAATCCGCACAGTTAGCAGTTAATGAGGTTTTTACACGACACCGGCAATATGAAAATGCCAAATTACAAAAAAGAAACTCAAAGGGCACTCGGAGAACGCAGACCTCCGCCAAGGCCATGCCCTATCTTGCAATGTTAACAAAAGTGAAAAATAATAAGTGGATCTGCTCCAAACTTTAATGGCTTCTTCCTTGTTACACCCTTCCACCCAGTTTCATGACAATCACCAATCATTTTCCTGTAATGTTGACAAGCAAACAAGTCAAGCAGGGTATAGTTTTACAGTCTCTTATTCAAGACGAGAAAAAGGGCCACCAAGTAGGTACCAAAGAGTGAGTAGGCTCTGTCAGCTTCCCAGAACTGTTGTCCTGTTTACAAAGAACAACTGGATAGCGTGTAAGCCGGGCCCTTGCTTTAAGTCAATACATTCCTACCAGATTAGGCAACAGGCCTCTGTGTCTGCCCAGCACATCTTACATACCATGACAAACATTCCATGACAAATAGAGCAGAGGACTGGACCATGGTTTTTCTGCTTGTTCCAAGCTGGGAGGTCACTTAAATTAAAACCTAGAATGAATAGTTTCTCACTCCATGGATGAGTTAGCTGTTCTTGTAGTATACTGGCCCTTGGACTGAACACAAGAAGGTTCATATGAAATTGATGGAGTGTGTCTAAGGATATAGCGCAAGTGTATATAGATCTAAATGTAAACTAATGTATTAATGCATTGTTTTTTGTGTTAAGGAAGTAGAGCAGCTGTATTCCTACAGGTTTGATCTCCAGTCCTGTATTGGCTTTTTAGTCCAGCACAGCCTGGCCAAGTGTGCTTTTGCAATATGTGATGGTAGCAGTGCCAATTCTCAAACACATCATAGGAAGGGCTTTTTATTGGATAAAAATATTTGCACAGTGTGTCCTTTGATTAACCAATTTGGGCCCAAGCTTACACCTTACACAAAGCAGCACACAGTACATTGTAACTGTCATTGCAAGTTTCAGACCACTGCAGTTGTCATTTTCACCCCCAGCAGCCACGTTGTGTAAGAAGCAAATGTACATGCAACCATGAGCAGGTTGGTCTTGAGGTGTAGTCAGGTGCATTGTTGGCATATTGCTATCATGAGGCAACAGGAAGTGATTGACCAAAAAAAACCCGGTCTAAAGTCAATGGCAAAGTATTTTCCTGCTATTTAAAGGCCACATTATGAAGTTAATGAGATATGCTTACATATGCACATACACTCAGAGTGTTACACACACTGTAGAGGATGCCTCAGTGCTCGTTTTCCTCAGTTAAATAGGTTATCAGTAGTTTTACTCATATGCAGTCCAAAGGAGTTGTTGATGGGACAAAGGATTGGCGGAGGCAGAAAAATGCTTGCTTCTCCAATTTGCAGTCTCTACCATTTATATAGGAGTGTACTGGGTTCATGAGTGCATCTGGAGTTAAACGTAAATTATAGATGACACTCTGACTGGTGTAATTCATGTTATGCCCAAAACATGCATATGATTTATTATGAAACTAAATACAACCCTTTTCCCCCCTTGCACCCTACTTTGTCCAAGGGGCCCTGGAAATCATGTCACATGCACAATTTTTTTTTCTTATTACACTTAACTGTATTTCTGCTTTGTTTATTCTTTACAGGAAAATACTTTAACCTGGTCGCCAATTTTCTGAAACGACACGTCAACCTCAGATGTATCGTCAAGCAGCTCTATGGCGGTACGTAACGTCCATGCTTTCAAAGAATCAATTCCCAGTTAAATGAATCAGAAATAGACGTCTCAATGGCTTGTACTCAGCCAAATTTCCCACAGAAAAAGCAAGTCATCTGTGGTCTGCATGTTGATTTTTCTCCCCCTCACTTGTTTTTATGTCCTGTCCCTACCTGCTTGGGGTGTTGTTGAGAACAGGCAGCCATTAAGTGGTTCCCGTGAGAGGCTACTGAGAGTGGGAGAGAGAGGGATTGGAGGGCTGTCTATGGAGGGCAGTGAGAATCTGTATCTCCACGGCCCATCTAGTGCCTGTGACCCTTGGCCACCTTTTCATGGGACCAACATGGCTCTCTTCCTGTCAGTAAAGTTAATATCTGCTCCCTAGGGGCCTGGATGTTAAGGCAGCACTGACCTGCTGCAGACTGAGATGACGGCTTCTCTCAGCAGGTCCGTGACACATCAAATTAGAGCCAGCCTCCTCGGGTCAAAGGTTGTGTAATTCTATATATAATAGTCAGGTAGTGTAAAAATTTCAATTAGCTTTTAAAGGATGGTGAACAATTCTTTATTCTTTATTAGCTAAAACAATATGGGACTTAAAACTGTTACTATAATTAGCAAATGCTAATGCAGTTTTGTATTATTTATTATTATGTAGTATTATTTGATTTAGCTGACTTTAATTTCACCTCACAAGACCCCAAAATGTACTGACACTTTTGATAGAAAACTTTTTATGATGGTGGTTATCAAGCAAGTAGTTGTTGAGAAACTAATTGATATCCAAACCTTCCCACCAATGTAAACATCCCCATACTCCTCACAAGGTGTGAGTGCATACACTAATGCAAGAGTGTGGTATATTTAAGTTCTGTACCCGTTACAAGGTGTGTATATTGACTGTGTTGAAAAAACGCTGATCCACACAAGTGAAGCAGAACCAATGTATTCAAAAATGCCCAGTGAGGAGGAATATGAGCTTTTATGGTCTTAATTCCCCACAGCTGCAATCCCTTTGAACTGAGTGTGGTAAACTAAGTGGATCAAGAATCCTAGATTAAAAACATTATAGTAAATATTTAGTATATTTATATGCCAATGCCATCTTATTTGTTATTGTAGGAAGTGTTTCCTTTTCTTAATTTAACAACATTTATGAGAGACATGACAATCACACATGACACATAGATCTATCACAACGAAACAAACAACAGTAACGTTACTGGCAGTTGTAATAATTGTTAGTGGGAGTAATTAATCTTACCAATGATACCAATACAAATATAGTGTAGCATGGAAAATTAATAATAGCAAAAATGGAAAACAATAATATCTAAAAAAATAAATAAATTAAAAAAAGAAAGAAAAGAAATTAGGTTAAAATAATATTATTATTAATTAGTAATAAATAATAATAATAATAATAATAATAATAGGGGTTTAAAAAAAGGTTTGTTTAAAAATTAAATATGAACAAACAACAAAAAGGGTGGGGCTCCTCACCTGAATATCTGTTATCTCACTTTTTTTTCCCAAGATGAGTGTAGCTCAATAAGTTATATAACCAGTTAAAGTAGATTGATGGTTGTATTTCCAATTGGAAATAATCTAGGTACTAGAGTAGAGAAGGCCAGGGCACCCTTATGATGATTTGAGAATTTTGTGTTTTTTGGGGAAAAGCCAGAAAGTGCAATGAGCAATTAGGCACAGGCTGATCAGTGTTTTCTTTTTTATCGTATTTCATATTAAGCGTGCTGTCATGAAACACATGATGATGCAGAAGACAACAATGTTACAAATTCTGAACTTCCATCACGAAATAAGTTTTGAAGGCCAGTTTGGCTGTCCAGTTGAGCTGATATGTTGAAGTCAGTTAATCTGGACTGCTTGTGGACAGATTTAGTACCATGAAATAATACATGTAATAATATTGTTGCTGTAAATGGCCTTTGCCTTTGAAGCCGATGAAATAGTCATATTATCCCCAAGAGCTGTTGTTAACATAAAATTTTCTAATATTTCATGCTGTTTACGCGGCTCATAAAGTTTAGGAGTTATCTGTAAACTGCCATTTTCTCCTTGAACTGAGGGATAGTAAATACTTGGTGTTTGTAGATGTAAGTTCAAACCTTCACCACAATTCCCTCTGTCTGACTTTGACTCGTAATTAGAGGTGAGCCCACGTTATTAACTAGCATGGTCTGTGTTGTTTCTTTGCCTGCTTTCAGATTTGCGTGTGTTTCCTGAACGCTATGTTGTGTGTGTGAGCTGTCCAGAGGATGCCTCAGCGCACCATGGAAACCCGAGCCTGGCCGCGGTGAGTGCTGTTTATACTCCTCTATTTCCTCTTCCAGTCGCCTGGCAAAAACTCCTGCATGGGTCTGTGTGTTATTATAGGGATGTGTTGCCAAATTGTGCTCTCACTTTATATGTGCTGATCCTTGTTACGTGAAGGGTTGGGGTGGAGGGGTGGGCTCTGAACGTGCCAGGACTTTTCAGAGACCTGGTGAGAAGTAAGGGGAGGACGGTAGGGGGTTGGACGGAGGGAGGTGGGGTCTAAAGCTGCAGAGTCACCCCTTTCTTGAAAAAAGTGGCTGCTCCCACATTCTGCCAATTCACCCCAGCTGTACAATTTTGGTTGTTTTTTTTGTCAAAGTCAGACATGGGATTGTTGTAAACCTCAACATTAATGGGTAGTCGAAAATAAAGCCAAAACTAATTTTGTACATTTTAGCTCTTGGGAAAGTCTTGAAAACTTCTAGAACTCAACTTTTATACAAGCTTATTGTGGCACTGCAGTCGATGTTGACATTGTCAAAGAAACATAATAATCATCTTATATAAAAATCTGGATTTTGTCTACCCTTTAACCTCCTTGCTCTATGTGTAAACACTCAGTTGACACTTAACATAATAATATATATTTAATTAGGGCTGGATGATGTGTTCTGAATTGTCATGTGACGATGATAAAGTTGTTGGAGGGGTACCTTAAAAGTTCAAATTAGTTTGAATAGATTCTCTTTTGGATTACCCAAAACATGCAGTGTGTGTATGATGTATGTATGTATGTATGTATGTATGTATGTATGTATGTATGTGTGCATGTATGCATGCATGGGTGTGTTTGCATACCATTTATAGTTCTAGAGAACTACAACAACACACTTCATCATTCTGGTATATGTAGTCCTTTTTTTTAATATTATGGACAACTGTCCTTTGGCCAGTGCTCATTTGATCCCAAGCTCCCAAGAGTATTCTGGGAAATGGTAGTGGAGCCTCTCACCTTGGCACACACTTCAAGGACGGACATCTCTCCCATCACATCCCATGATCAGTGGCCTGCTGTTTTTCTATGGGGTTTTTGCTATTGTTTCCCTTTGAAATGTCTCTGCACTCTCCACAGTTTGGCTTCCAATGAAAGCAGTGATTGTAATATTTTTAGTGGAGCAACAGAGTCGTCAGTGAAAAGTTCAGATTGTGTAACCAATTTTCCAGTTCAAGGAGGCATTGCTGTCGATTGCGTTCCTCTCCTCAGGATGTGGTTCTCCGGGCTCATACAGTACAAGCAGAGGGAATTGGAGGGTGGGAGTCTTGTGGTGGAGCTCTCACTAGCCCAACCTCGAACGTGGTTTGTAAGGGAAAGATACCAGACAGCAGGGCTAAAGTTTTTCACATGACAAAAACAATTATTTGTTTACATCACTTGCTCCGTTCTAATTTGTCAGATACTGATATTTTGCAATTTCTTTGTTGCCAAGGAAGTTGAAAATGTAAATGAAAAAAAAAAACCCTTATGCAGTGACTCACAACTGATCTAAGGCATATTAATGTTGCTGTCTATAAATAATGGGGCCTTTGGAGTTCTATGTCAATGTTGGTCACATGCTTAAGAAGGGGCCTTTTATTCCACAACTCTTGACAGCCCGAGCCTGCTTGTCCCAAAAAAATGCCACGTTCCCCTGTATTTAGGGAGGTTTCGGTTTTGTTGTTAGGATTCAGTTTGTGACTTGTTGAACAAGAATCTTTAACCGCAGTGGAAATGTGGACTCATCAAATTAGCACTTCTCATAAGGTCAGGGGGTTATGTTGTGAGGGAGCTAAGGTGACGTCATGGTTGGCCTTTTGTCTTGTGAAAGCCAGCGTCTCAATCCCACGCTTGAACATGCTGTATGTCTCTTAAATCTTGCACACTCTTATTAGTCATATTTTCAGCTGTGGTTCAGTCAGAAGAGGTGATGGTGAGACTTTTCCAATATTGAAGAGGGAACTAGGATACCAATTATTAATGATTTTCGGTTGTCAAAGTCAAAGCTGGTGCTACAATTTGTAGGTGTTTTGTGGATATTTACTGTATTTCTTCATTCTTATCTGAAACCGCATTAAATATCATAATGGTTCTCAATGCTAATTCACTATGTGTTATGTGAATGGGCTTGATCATAGAGACAGACCCACCGAGAAAGCCCAACTCTGCAGTTCCCCTCAAATCTACAATGTGTTGGTTAGTCTAGGCAAGTCTGTTTCAACACCAACACCAACTCTGGTTTGGTCAGAATAAAGCCTTAAATTTGAGTTTGGTACCAATTTGTTTTCTTTGAGGTAGAGTAGTCTTGCATAGCGAGACCTTTCTTCACACTTAATATGCTGACATAGATTCTTTGGAGGCAGACTATTAAATTAGCACAATAAGATGACAAAAATTGCCCCCAATTGCAACCCACAATGAACTCAGCCAATAGCTGATATATTGACCAATCACCCAACTTTCATGTCAATGTTGAATTTACAGTTTTCTTATGCTGCCCAAATTGGCTAAGTACATTTTTGAGGCGGGGGTATAATACAAGGTACAATATGTTGCCTAAACACGCCATAAGGATTGTTGAAGCACATTTGTTTATAGCTGTCACAAACGGCTACACCTGAAACTGGGGTGAAAAGCCTGCTGAGCTTCTACTGGACAGTCTTTCCTGGAAAGCATTCATATTGTTCTGCAAGGTTATACACACAAAAAAGAAAGAAATAGTAGTGTAAACAATGAAAAAAAAGCTTCAGAGAAAAAATTCAAACCCTGTTTACTTTCTCAACTTCACATACCTGCCCAGTTGCTGCGTGAAGTCAGCAGGCATTTAAGATTTTCAAGTTGGAAACCAAGATAGGGTTTCAGACGCTGTTCGACCATCAGACAAGCTTTGGTTCGTGTATGCCAAAGTCTTTCAAGCAATGAATATCTTGTCTAGAGATGTTGAGCAAAATGTATCCTGACATCATGTGTTGGGGCGACAGTAATGGTTTGATATTTGATCTATTAACAGACGAATCAGCCAAATGTACTCTGTCTTTTACAAACTGGAACTGAATATTGTTCTGCAGAAGTAGGGCCAATGAAATGACTGTGTTTGCATGAGAAGCTAACAAAAGGCATCTCTATTTTTGTTCTTGCTGACATTTGAAGATTCAAGTCCCTCATAAAAAACTTGCTCCTATTGTGAGTCAGCACCAACATCGAGGAGGGCAGCATGGGAAGGAAGAGCTAGTGTTTAGGATTGTGGCCGATGTTTTCTAGTCAGGCACAGAGTGGGCAGCTGAGGTGAGTGGCGTGCTGGGCCGCAGAAGTTTGGATCAAAGGCAGAGCAGATGTGTTTCCAGTCCCCCCCCCTCTCCTGAGCTGTGGACGAGCCTGTGTGTTTACTCATGACCTCAGCACGCCTCTGTTCTTCACAGCTCGCAACAGCTAGCAGCAGCGCTTTCCCAAGCCTCCAGTGTCTGCTGATCTATTCTCCCACCAAGGCCAAATACATAGCTATGATCTCTTTACAGCACACGATCATGTCCCTTTTCATTCCATCCTGTCTTAAGCCGCTTCCATTGATTTGCACGAAGTGAGTCGAAACTGTTAACAGCTTGTCTTAATCCTTATACATGGGTGGATCCAAAAACATTTGTCATTGTTCAGGGATAAGAACCATCCTCTATTTTAGACAAGTATGTGCCCATGCATGTTTGTTGACTTTGTTTCAGGGAAGATGTGGTGAGCTTAGACAAACAGGGCATGTTTCCTCTGTGGGAGCAGGGTGAGGGGAGGGAGAGGGGTGGAATTTGTGGACTAGTTTCACGAACATCTCTGCAGGAGGTATTTCTGCCCTGACATTTAAATAGCATGGTTGTTTCTTGGTACTAGTTTATGGATTTTATATACTTAGTTGTGCCATCATAAAGCAGTTCAAAGGCTTTCCAGTGGAAAGAATAATTACATTTTTATAACTTGAATACGTTTATGGGTTCTAGCATTTCAAGTGGTATGAATCATTATCTGGTGACTGATGAGTGAATATCTGGCTTTATAGAGTGGCATCTCCCTGGTTGTGTGTGTGTTGGGTGAGATACAAAGACAGAGTAATCCAAGAACAAACTGGCAGATCACAAGCAAATATGAGCTCACTGATTGATGCTTGACCAGAGCTTTCCATGCTGACCTGTTTTCTGACTTGTCATCATGATTGTTTCTTCAACTAAAAGTTTCCAAAGCCTCCATGATGGGTTGAGAAAGAACTCTGACCTCTTTGGTTTTTAAAAGTCCTTGCAAAACCCATTGTATAAATGAAAAAAATGCATGCAGGGTTCGATGTTTTTTTTCACTTGCCCGGTCAGGCAACTGGGTCAGAAGTCCACTTCCCTGAGGTCAGTTTTTTACTTTCCCATAAAAAATAATTTATTTAAAAAAAAATATATAATGCAGTTTAATATGCCTTGCTGTCAAACTTGCTGCAATACATAATTGGAGTTCTGTACAAAAGCCTACCCCACTAAACTTCTGTTCCCAGGAAATTTTAAATGGTCACTTGTGTTTCATCTCATAAACTTTGCTTTCATGAAGCTATTTCTTTTATCAGCTAAACTATGTGGAATATTCTTTAGATGTACTAGCACGACATGGCATTGTACTTGCTCCGAGCAATTGGGCAAACCTTATTGTTGAGCCTTGTGCATGGTTGTCAAGCTGCAAAAAAAGCCTGTTATTCTTAGTTCCTGAAGAACTAAATATTTTTACCGAATACAGTTGTTATATGTATGACCATATGTAGATTATATAGAGCGAACCTCTGCTTTATGTCAACATAGTGTAGATACTTAATAAGCAATGTCTTTAGATTCCAAGAGAGGTTTGGTCCTCCTGTTCAGCAGTGGAGTATTTTAGACTACTTAGGGACTATTTGGTTCTATCAGTCCATTACTTTCAAGTGCAGCTGCCTTAAAAGATAACTAGCATAATCTTCGTATCTGTGCTTCTACCTTATCTCAGATGGCAGAGGAGAAACTTTTCATTCCCTGTATTTTATGGAGCCTGTAGTTGGTTATCTTTTTGAAGTTGTTTCCAGGAGTCATTCAGAGTCGGGGCAAGCTATGAGAATCTGTACTGGTATCCTTTTAAACCAAATGATTCATTCTCTCTGCTCTCCTTGCCCTTTTGCCAGGCTTATCTCTATAATCTGACATCCAGATGTGCTGTCTTGTTGCAGCTCCCGTGGTGGAGCCATGTTGTTTTGGAGGCTCCGGGGCCAGGGAGGGCACTGTTGATCTGCTCTACGTGTTGCATCATGAGAAGTGTTTTGCAGCCTTGTGTGGGGGCGAGCAGACTGACTGGCGGTAGGGGGGTTAAATCCTTGTTGCTGAGGGAGAGGTAGTGGTGGCGGCGACGGTGGCGGTGGCGGCGGCGTGTAGAAGTTCTTATTTACCACCATCCCACCCTCCAGCTCATGGGAGTTTGCATCATTCCTTACAAGATCAGGCCACCTCAGTTCCCACACAATACTTACTGTTTTATCCGCATAACTGATAATTATAATGTTGTTCTTGCACCGGCTTTCTCTCTCTCTGTGTTTCTCTCTCTCTTTCCATGTCTCCTTCTATAATCCCTCTACTTTCTTCTCTAGTTGCTTTATACAGAAAGTACACCCCCTGGACCCCCGGTGATAATAATTCATTCACCATCTCTCTCTGTCTTTGACTTTCTATCTGTCTTTCTCCTTCTAGTGTCTATGTATATCAAGCCTCTTCCTCTCTTCATGCTTCTTCCTTTCCATCACTCTGTTCTTTCACTCTCTCTCCTTTGCTCTTTTGAAGTCTTGCCGACAGGAACAGAAAGGCACCAAACTTTCCCAGAGAACCTCCCATTGGCTTCTTGTTGATTTTTCTTTCAAGTTCATTTTCAAACAGCATTTATTCATATTAAACAGATGAGAATACATATCAAGGCATTACAATGCAAATGATGGCACCCACATGTTTCTCAGAATTGTTGTTGTTGGGGTGGGTGTGCGAGTGCGTAGGCAAATGCAAGTTTGTATGTGTGTCACTGTCCCAAATCCAAGGCGAGCTGTGGCTCTGGGTATGAGAGAGCGTAAAGACTCTGCCCACACTGTAGCATGACTCCATTTCTACACAAAGGGCAGCCTGTGGAGAACTTCCTGTGTGAGAATTCTTGTGTTTGTGGGCATGCTGGAGAGACTATTGAGGTCAGACGATACGACTCTGGGGGGTGCCTCTTCTTTTGTTGCACTCCCCTCTAAACGCTCTCTCTTTCTCGAATTCATTCTGTAGTATCTTGTCCCTTGTTTCTTGTCGTCACCGCCTACTTCCTTGTTGCCCAGCCTCCTTATTCAATCCCCTCCCTCCGTCTGGCCTCTTTATTCTGTCCGCCACACCACAGATCAGAGTGCAGCTAGGTCTCGACACCCAGTGCAAAGCCGCAGTGCCCCAGCTTGCCCTTGCAGCTTGGGAGAATAACTCCTTCCCCCCTTTCTCTGTTGGGTCACATGTTGTCACTGGTATCATAACATGTGGGAAACAACATTAATGATTTTTTTCTCTGTGTTCACAGCAACTAATGAAGGCCAGAGCTTACCACATTGGCTTTCCCATGTCTTAGAGTACACATTGATCATTTTACCAACCAGTTTATGGAATAGTAATGATCTGAAAAATGGCTGATATTAAATAAACATAGTGGCCACAACCTCGAATTTTCCAAGATTTAACTTCTGTCTGGTTGTATTTTCCCACTGCAGAAGTCGACAGAGTGTTTCTATCCATGCTACTGGCATGGCTTTATGGATTGCAATGTCTGTCTGTTGGTCGGTTGGACCAGACTGAAATATTTTAACAACCAGAATGGCAACTGTGTATCCGCCCCATGATTGAGATCCGTTCCAAAATTTAATGGGTTCTTCCTTGGCTGATGCTACACCCTTCCTCTAAGTTTCATTAAAATCTTCCCAGTTTTTTTTTTTTTTTTTGTAATCCTGCTAACAATGGATTGGCACAAAGTGCAGACATTTATGGTTCCCGAAAGACTGATCATACTGACGTTGGGGATCTCCATTTTCTGTAGCTCCTCTATGAGGTTGACATTTGTGCTTTAGCGTGAAATATTTGGACAACAATGGAATGGTTTGCTATGACACATTCATGCCCCCCTGAGGATAAATTGTAATACCTTTGGGTAATCCTCAATTTTTCATCGAGTGCCATCATCAAGTCAAAATGTGTCCATTACTTACAAAATACCTACAAAACATATTACATTCCCATTGTGTATCACAATATCTCAATATATGATTTCATCACAATATGATCCCATTTAAGGACGATAAATTATCCTTCTGAATTATCGCCCAGCTCAGGCATGTAGCTCAAAGCTCGGCTGTGCCTAATAACAGCCTTGCAGAGCCGCTATCATGGCTGCAGACTCTTAGTCATATTGGTTTACAGCATGTCACTCAAATTATGAAGCTCTCAGCTGTATGCTGCTGATTCGGGTTAAACTAATATACTTAGGTTCAGTCTCTAAACCAGACCTACTCTGATATTCTCCCACCAACTTTTTTAATGCAATTAATTTCCAATAAATTGTCGGGCTCTCAACCTTTAAGTTCTGCTCAATTTAGCAGCAGCGTCTCTTGTTCTCTCATAAATCCAGAGTCTGTTCTAGGTCAGCCAAGGAAAAGACCTGTGATTAACCTTCATTAGTGGCCTGTTGAGGGCACACGTTGGTGAGATCCAATCTTTGGACCGTTCCTCGTTCTGCCTCAGTGGGTCCCCTTAGTTTGTGGGTATCTTGACCTTTGAACCTGTAACTCAAAGTGCTGCAACAGTCTACTGACCACGAGGCTACTTTCACTAACTAATTTTTTTTAATCTTATCCTCTGTCCTCTGAGATGCCTTTTACCCCATTTTTGCATTTTTCCATTCACGTCTTGGTTGAATTTTCCCCTCTCTGGCTCCAACATCTAATTAAGAATCCTTCTTTAATCGCTGTTTTAACTTGTCAACATGGTTTTACCGTTTAGTAATCCTGCCTCCGGCTGCAAGCATCACTCCAAGTCTCAGACAGCAGAAACACACGTCACACTATGACAAGCTGGTGATTGTTTTTAAAGCCTTTGAAGTGGTTGCTTTGGACAGTATTAAGTGGGGGACTAATTATTTGTGCCAGCAGGGGTGTTACTAAGTGTCTCTAAAGGCATAATAGAAACATTCTTCTTGTACTCTATCATAGTTCAGTTCAATAGGGAGGCCACAACACAATAATGGAACTAATGAGAATCAGAAGAGGATACATTTACATAAACTTTATTGGAGCTGCAACAATTTGTCCACTAATTGATCAGACGATCAAGAGAAAAATTTTCATGCAAAAATGCCAGAAAATGCTGGAAAATGTGGAAATTTTCTGCCGTTCTCTGTTTCAAATTGCATTAAACTATTGGGTTTTGGAATGAAAAAACAAGACATTTAAAGACTCACTATTTTCAGATATTTTATTGACCAAATGTTTTATCGAGAAAATAATCTTCAGATCAATCAATAATGAAAATAACTAAGTTAGTTGCGACTAACTAAGTTAGTACTAACTCTATCTGTTTATCATCTTGGATTATTTTTACTTCTAATTCTATTCATTATCTTATCATTTTTACAGCAGTCTAGGGAATGTTTTTTTTGGTCCAACAATGCCAGATGATGACAGCAGTCTGCTGTGGAGCCAAACCTTTCCAGGGGATGCCAGGAATAATATTTTTTGTTTACACCGATTCTGTTTGTCCTCTCTAGACTGATCTGAGTGAACAAAGCCGATCGGAATATTTTTCCAGAGTGGGAGAAACCCAAGAGCCTTTAAACAGCTCCACAAAAACAAAGAAGACTGCGCTTCAAAAGATGTAAGTATGATCTAATGCAGAACTTTCCAACCCCAGCAGTCAGAGAGGACACTCAACTATCTCTTCATATCCTCTCATCCTTTTTCAGAGCCAAACAAGCTAGTGTCCGGCGAGAGCTCTGTGATTCCAGTATCGGGGAGCAGCAGATTGACCAGAGGGACTGTCCTAAAAAGCAAGCAGGGGAACTTAAAGCGAGAGAGTCAGAATCAAACCCAGAGAAGACAGTGTCCAGCTCTGGACAGAAGGCAGACTACGGGGGGCCTTGCCCCAGTGCCTTAAATGAAGCTCAGATTGGGACTAGTCAAAAGCAGGGCCTGACCCAGAAGCAGCAGACTGAGAACAGTCGTCCAGACAGCATCAACCCAAATGGGGCCTCAGTAGTTTTCTGCCAACATGAAATCAGTCAGGAGACAAGAAAGAGCAAGAGGTGCAAGCCAAGCGATGCAGGGGAAGACCCTCACCCACAGAGGGCCAAGAGGACGTGCCTTGGAGGACCTCCAGCCACAATGCAAACTCACTCCACCGAGTGCTCCACACAAACATCCAAGCATGACCTTCTTCCTCTGCCGCCCCTTCCTCTTGTCGAAGCCAAAGCAGAGTCCAAGGCTTTCCCAGTCTCAGAGCGCAAGAAAACCACACTGGAAGTAGAGCTGCTTACTCCAGGGAAACGGGCCCAGAGGCTCCCCCTCACAAGCAATAACACGGCACAGACAAACCAAAACAGGCTGGCCGCAAGTCTGAGGGGCCTATCTGTCAAGCCTGCATCCTCAGGCTCCTCTATTAGTTCCAGATCCACACTCGGAGAGGAGGGGAGTGAAAATGTGCCCAGAACCTCGAGATTACGGCGACTGAAGAGGTCCTGAGGGGGGAGAGACAAGCTACAGTAAAGATGCCTGACGCCACGGAGATAGAGATGATATTGTGTCAGGCTACCTCACATGACATGCATTTGTACACGTGTCACATTTTACTACAATATCTATTCTTTTCACATGTGCTGTACATACACACAAACACACACACACACGAAATGCCGAACACATTGTGGCAATTGATACATGAGTTACGCTTTTTGTCAAATACTTGAAACAGACTTTGCCTCCACCCATAAGTAGTGGTGGTCAAGAGAGGCTCGCAAATGAAAGTCAAAAACCTTTAATTGGAGTTTAGATTTGGTTTTGTGTTAAAGATTGGGGATTTCAGACAGGCAGGAGCCATGCAGTACGTCATGGCTTTCAGTCTGAAATACTGGCTCCTACGTGTCTGAAAACTGTCCAGTTTCCCCCGCTGAAGCTCTGCTGTGATTGATTGCTGTTTCCAGATTTATTTCATCACCCCATTCTCAAAAATGTACTTATGTAGTTAGATTTCATTCATACACAATTTGCTCAACGCTTAGTTGCTAAGCACCTGAAATGTATCTTTAAATTTGAGGGTTTTATGCAGCTTTTATATTGAATTTGAACCAACTGTGTGGGTATATGAGCAGTATTGAAATATTAGTGGTTTTATTTGGGAGTTGCAGGATGTCTAGAGTGTCACAGATTAAAATGTAGCTGCTGCAGACAGGGCTGTTTGGATCACTCAGTTGGCTGTAACCCAGGTAGAGCATGGAGCAACAAGGGGCCAACAGTCACTCATACCCCCATGTAAAGCCTTGATGACATAATGTTGCATTTGAATTCTTACTCTGATGTATTTTTGTTTCACCGGAAAGACATTTTATGATATAAATAAATGTTTTTCCCAGGAAAAAAACATCTGAATCTTTTGTGAAAATATGCATAAACATTGATAATTCTCTGGAAGCAGTCAGCATAAAATAATATTTAGATCTCTGCACATTGTTTTCCTCCCACGTTCCACACTGACTGATGCTTGTGGCAATGTGACAGCGAAGGTCTGTCCAACAGTGATGTTACTAATAAACCAGTGTTTCTCCATTCGCCGTCTGTATTAGCGGGTGTAACCTGAGATGAGTCACTCACAGGAGCCAATTCTGTTCTTATCAAGAAGAAGGAAACACGGTGGATTAGTGAAACTGGCCCTACTGTTTTAAGTCCTCATATGGTTTAGGGTCAAACTCAAGAGGTGTTGATAATCTCTCGCTTTGGATTTAATCCTTTTAAACAGATTCTGCGGACGAGTGCATCTTAAAATCAGTTCATCTCTACATCATAGGCTTCTCAGGCCTGCTACTTCCAAAGGTTTTACTTTAGCCTGCTACTTAAACTATGCAAACAAGGGCAACATTGTCTGAAGATCATGAGGAGCGGGGGTATTTTTGTCTCCAGGATTGACTTAATACGAGGATAGCTTGCTACAACGTAATTATCTGTAAACACATTTGGACAGAGATGTTGCTCAAGTCTATGATGTCTCTCCAGCAGCAGTTCCCACGCCAGCTGCATGAGAAAACCTTTCATATGCTCCGACATGTTTGGCTTGATGCATCACAGACAGACTCTTCACTCGCTCTCCAGAACAAAGACAACTTTAATTCTCTTTTCATACAAAATATTTAATAAATATGACTTTCAAAAATATATTGCCAGATCAACACATAATTCTCAAGTTCATAACACAAAGTCAAAAATAGAACAAAAATGTTGCCATGATCTCAAAGGGTTAACAAATGAGATAAAACATGTTTGTCTTTAAGAGCCTAATTTTTTAAAAGAAACTAATTTGCACAGAAACAAAGCAGACTCTCGCAGAGCAAGGCAGTGTATATGATCCGATTCTACAGTGTTCCCATCGCCCCCATTTACTGTTCAAGTACTCATCGTCTAGCTTGTGATATTACGCTGACTAAAGCAGATGGGAATTCTGGCGTGTCGTATTGATGCGACTTGCCTTGCAAGTTGGTGGATTTTGACAGCCTTTGAAATGTGTCATTGTGTTAAACTGAAGCTGCTGAAGGATTTTTGTTCCCTTAAGTATTTATCCATTGGTGGCAAGCAATATGTCTGCCACCATGTCCGTCCCTTGCAGCAGCCGTGCCGTCTATTGTCGTCCTAACCTCACTTGCCTTCAATCAAGGTCCTGGCAACAAGTAATGAAATGTCAAATGTGTGGAAAAAAAAAACAATGAAAAAAGTGTTTCAGGCCAAAAGTGCCCATCCTTTGTCTTCTTTGAAATTCTTTGAAATTTGGCTTTTATAGAATGCGTTGAAAAAATTAAGTCATTGAAAGAAATGGTAGGCTTCCACAGCTATCAAAACCTTCAAACTAGACAGAACATATAAATAAAAAGGAATGATATCTTAAGGCTCTTGATTATTAAGTTAATAAATCAAATATACACAATGATTAATAAAAAAATGTACATATCTACATGTTCTAAATCGACATAAATTCTTCATATTGGCAGCAACTGCTGACATTGAACCCTCCCCTCCCCCTCCCGAAAAATAAAAATAAATAATAAAGTTGATCTTTTTTTTTCTCATTTGACAGTTGCTGAAGTCTAAAGCTGAAAAGGCACTTTCTCCAAACAGAACTAGAAAGAATTCAAACACATACTAAAAATAATTAGCTCTAGCGTTGAACACGTCGGGTAGTTTTAGTCATTGTACAACAATTACACCAGGAGCCCCTTCCATGTGTCCACTAAATTTAAAAAAAAAGGGAAATGAAATGCAGAGGAGGACACTTTTGCGACTAGTTCTACAGTGAAATGTATACCAGTGCCTTGTGTTTCCAGCCAACCAAAGCAACTGTCACTGCCAGTGTAAGCCAGCTTGTCAAAACTTAAATTAACACGGGGAATATCTGAAAATACTGTGGGGTCACGACTGACATGACAGTTTGCTAACTACACATGCCAAAGCTCCCCCGTTTCACCCACCACCGGGGTGTGAAGGCATAAGTCTTGGTTGCACAGCAACGCAGCTGTCTGCTATACAATGTAGTCCATCCTGTTTATGCTGTTTGCTGTCTCCAAGTCTCTGTTGTCCTGTTTATTAGTCCAATTAGGGTGTTTGGATGTGGAGTTGGCGTTGGAGATGGGCGTCTTCTCGTCCCTCTCCACCAGTGTGTATGCTGGCTGTTTGGCAAAGCGGCCCTTCTGTAAGTGCCTCTCCTTGTCGTCCTCATCCCCCTCGGGATGATTTGTCCTTATTTTGGCAATGATGGAGTTCTTGTTTTCATAGTCTTTGATGGCCACGGTGAGGCCCACGTGCTTCTCTATAGGGTTCTTGATCTGGTTGAGCTGCTCCCGCACGTTGTTGGTCGTGTTGTCCTCGGAGCCGGTGGCCGACGTCCCGTTGTGGTTGCTCTGTTTCCGCCGGCGGCGCATGCACCACAGCAAGATGGAGACCAGCACGAGGACCCAGATGATGATGAAGATGGAACTGAGGAGGGGCACTAGGTAGTCTGATGCAAGAGAAGAAGAGAAACACAGGTCAAAGAGGTTCAACGCATATAAAAGAAAGTCTCAGTTAAACAATGCACAATAGGTTCTATTATATTGGTACGCCAAGCTTGCTAAATTATTAGCATGCTTTTTGCCAGTGCAACCTGACCTCTGAGCCCTGGACAGGGGAGGAGGCTGCTTCTATTTGGCCGTGGCGGCAGTCTGCTGTCACCGTGTTGATGAATGGCGGACACATGCGGGAGTCTTACTAAGAGTCCAGCCAGTCGCAGTACGAGCCAATCTAAAGCCACGTAGCCAAGCAGCTCTGCTCTTTCCATCCTGGCTAGATTCTTTTTAAGCCCCATTACAACTGTCATGAGATGGCAGACCTGGGCGGCCCGAGTTATGCAGGAGTGATAGGGAATTATTTTTCACACATGCACGTTTTTCTTTGGTGCTTGGCATTGCTGTCATATTCAGGGCCTGGCTCTATCTCGTTTGATCTTCTCAAAGAAAAAAAGCAGAATCCTCCCACCCACTGTGTCTGGGAAAACTTCACAGGCAGAGTTTGGAGACGGTTCTTACCAGTTTTGCTGGGGCTTGGCACACGCACTTCTGCGATGGTGTTGATGATGGTGTTGTTCACGTTGCGTTTGCTAACCAGGTCAATGATCCTGTCTGTGATCTCTTTAATGGGGCTCCGGTCCAAACGGTCCTCCATAGACTAGAAGAGCCAAGAAGAAAGAGAGGTTTGAAGTTCTAGCTTGTCTGCTATTAATTGTTTACTCTCCGTCAACTAATGACACAAAACCACCAAGCCTAAATTCAACACATACCCCATTAGAGCATGTCTTACTGCTGCTAAGAATGCGTGCTGCAGGCTATAAATCAAAGTGGATTTTTTGAGCATGCATTAATAGTGGCAGACTAACATATGGTGGACTGGGAGTGGGAGGAGATACTTACGATGCAGACGTGGATTTGGTTGCTGGCTGAGAATGAGGGGTCACAGGTTATGGACACAGAATGCTCCAAGGAGAAATTCTTCACTACATACAAGCGCCTCAGCTGCTTACACACATCCTCCACAGTCAGGCTCTGGGCACGGGAAGGAAAGGAAAGCGAATGTTAATTCACATGGAAAAATAGACGGCAATCAAGGAGAAAAAGGAAGAGCGAGGTCTGCATTTTGGCAGTAGGTTCAACATGCTATCTGGTTGGGATCCACCTCATTTAGATTAAAGACCACAGGCTCATATGCTTGTCACTATCTGCTGTCATGCTTGTTAGGCAACTGGCGAGTGATGTTCCTATGTGGTGACAGAGTCGCCAGTGGTCCTGTTTAGCTCAAATCCATATGATCCTGAAATTAATCTCACAGTGCGGTCGGGTTAAGAGGGGATTGGCATGAAGTCGTGAATGCCTGATTCTCAGGAACACCAAAACTTGGATGCAGTCAACAACAAAAAAAAAATGGAGAGAAAAAAAGGAAATATTCCCATGTTTTCTGGGACACATTTAAATACATGAATTGTTCAGAAGGCTTAGATTAGAAATCCTTTTGCCCAGAAGGGATGCTTGAGCACTTTTGAAAACCTGATCTTTCACACTTTGCTGCTCCCATTCATTTAAGAGTGGTGGTGGTGGGGGGAGAGGCATGAAAAATGACCCTGAAACCCTTTAATTCAATCTCTTCCCTCCCTGGTGCCTAGGTAACTCACTGTAGGCATGATCTCCTTGTTGAAGGTGAAGGTGATGTTGGCGCAGCTGTTGTCCTGGTAACTGGAGCTGGGGTGGCATTTGGTGGGACGCGGGGGAGGGTTGGAGCGCCAGCACTCTCCGCGGCCGACGCAGGGCTTCACAAAGCAGTGGCCCTCCCTGATGGGGAGGCAGCTCTGGCTTGAAGGACACCCGCCGCGACCTTTGGCAGCCAGGGTGCACGATGTAGGGCCGCACAACATCTGGAGAGAAAGACATGACGGGGGAAAGGATTTTAGATAATGTCACAGACTTTCAAATAAATATAAACAGGACTTGGGCTGCCGATACTTTGTTTAACCATGCTGGCATTTTGGATGGGGAGGTATCTTGGTTTTCTTTGAAAACCAGAGATTTAATATACAGCCAAGAACCGGACTGTAAACAGATTAGAAAAACGTCATCAATGGCGCTAGTTTTTCCCAGTCACAGATAACAGAAGTGGCTCTGTAAAGATGTATATCTCTCCATTGCACGTCAAGGGATATGCTTCTGTAATATGCATGAAACACAGGAGCTTCTCTACGGCTCTACCAAATGTTTATTTTTTCTTCTGTATTTTCATTTGAGTTTTTTACAAGTTTTTTGAATAAAGTATTGATGGTCCGTCAACGTATTTTATGTCGTCACCCAGAAAAAAATCACCCCTAAATATTATAAAGTTATTCATTGGATTATCTTAGTTTTTATTTAAATAAACTTTCTTTAATTAATGTTATTATATAAATAATCGTCTACGCCTTCCTTTGTGTGTGGCAGGTGGAATAGCAAACAGTTTTTTAACCGCAGAGAAAATGTTTTTGAAAGGCTAAATGCCAGCAAACATGGATTAAAGCGGAATATTTTGTTAGATGTAACCATTTCCAAAATCCACAACAAGTTTTTATCAATCTTTTTTTTTAATACATTTTGACTTTCTGCAAAGTCTGCAACTGTGGGAAAATACCAGTTTAAAACAGAATGAGTAGACATGCAAAACAAAGGTGTGCAGCATTCAAATGTTGACATTTGAATTCTAAATCAAAGTTTTGAATCAAGCTTCCAACCTCTGAACTATTTGATAGAGCCCTAAACCAAGTCAGGAAAAAGTACAGTAAAACTCAGATAATTGTGTTCACGTATCAGACTATGTTTAACACAGCAGCCTGTACCTTACAGCCCTAGATCATTTTCTTCCTGAAGGGATCGGTATCAGTGAGGCACCATTGTTCATGTGGCAGTTAGATGAGCAGGATAATGAGAGCACTACTTCTGCCTCTAACTGTATATCACCCAGATTCACCCTAAGCTGGTATCTGACACCTATTTCCAACAGCGCCATTGTGTTTTCTTTTCAAAACAAACTGCATCATCTCTGTATAGAATTTGACACTCCCAAGCCAACTCCACCCTGTGACAGTGTGGTGTTGTGGCCCGACCTGAGATGTCTGATGATCGTGGAGTCTGAGACGCAACCACCCACGCAACCTTTTAGTCTGTAATTATTTATTGCGCAGTTATTCTCTCCTGCCACGAGTAAAAATCATGCTTCACAACCCATATTAAATATTTCACTTTTACATTAAATTAGTGCATAGGCAGTTAGTTTGTTACTGGTTTGCATCCTACTTAAAGAACAGTGACTACTTTGTGGAAATAGCACATCTGAGTGGACAAACACTTCACATGGAGCTCCTCAAGGCTCCATTCTAAGGCCTCCTCTGTTTAACATCTACATGCTTCCTGTGGTACAGATTATAGAAAACAACAAAATAAGTTACCATCAATATGCAGACGACACAAAAATTGAACTGAACTGAACAATTCAACGGTTGTTTAATTGAAAGAAATTTCTGCCACACCCAAAGACAAAACTGAGGTAGTTGTTTTTTTGTTTATGCGCCATTTGATTAACCAAGCCAGATATTTTGGTGTAGTCATGGACTCAGATATGAATTTACATTATTACAAAGTCAGCCTACTATCATCTTAAAATATATTTCAAGAACTAAAGAACTTTGATTGTTTTAGGGAGACCTGGAAGTGGTTTCTAGACAGCTGCTGATTCAGAACAATGCTGCTTGAGTTCTCAACTAAGACAAGATGCAAACTTCCAGAGTAAGGGACCAACAGCACTTATCTAGCCATTTTCTTCCTTAGCTGGTGTTTTATGTGAAGCACTTTGAATTGTCCGGTTGCTGACATGTGCTATATGACTAAACTTACACCTACCTTTGTGCACACAACTTTCCCATTCGAACACTGGCAGGTGTTGCAGTCTTCATCCCATTTGGCTCCATCAGGGGTGATGTGTCCATTAACAGAGCAAGGTTTTCTTGTCACTGTTAAATACAATCACATTATTAGATCAGAGAATGTGTGTTTGTTTTATGGATTTGTCCTTTATTATCTTGTAAAGACTTGTACCTTCTAGACAGTGGGGTCCAGTCCTGTCTGGTGGACACAGGCAGCGATATGCATTGATTTCATCCACACAGGTGGAGCCAAAGGCACATGGCGAGGACTGGCACTCATTAATATCTGTCACAGAGCAGAAGAGCGAGAGGTAAGAAACGGCTCCTTTTTGGGATAAAGAGCACAGCCAGACAGCACACAAATATTGGGTTAAGCAGTCGGCTCCAAACAAATCTAATTCCTGGGCTAAATTCAGTAGAGGTCATGTGTCATTTGAACAGTACGTACACATATGCACCAGTTAATAAAAAACAAGCAAACATGCTTTAAATCAGTCCTGGCCGTTTTTTGCCCCATGCAGCTTTATTAAAGGCAGCATCATTAGCAGGTATGCAGGAGCTGAAGGCTGGACTTAGCAGAACAAAGGGTTTGCAATGGGAAAGAATGTGGCCATCTGAAAGCCTTTAAGAGGGAAAACAATCTGTGTAATCAGTGTCAGAGAGCATGGCTGATTAGCTGTTGGCCTGCTAAGCCGGTTTCCCCCGGGGACAGCAGCAGGGCCCGGTGGAGTGACACCGAAATGGCTCGGCCTGGCCTGCAGCCCACTGCACAGATAATTGGCCGGCTAGACCTTCCATTTGGAGCGACTGTGATGGTCCCGCGGTCCGGGCCTGCTCTAACTTAACGTTAGGGAGGAGTGGGAGGCAGGGTTAATACTCACTGATCCGACAGTCTGGACCAGCAAAGCCTGGGGCGCACTCGCAGCGGTACCAGTTATCCCCGTCGACGCAGGTTCCGCTGTTGTAGCTGCAGAAAAAAGTGGGAAGAGATGTCAGTGTGTATCAGGGTACCCCGAGGCTTATTCCACAGACTGACATCCATCCACTATCTTTTATATCAAACCATTACAGGCTGGAACTTTCTCACCAGTCAACTCTAATAATTTTCTTAAAGTCTATGAGGGCAATCAGATGTGTTCTTTTCATTTGACAAGTTTTGGGAGTGAGCTCCGGTGGTATGTGGTTAAATAAGAGTTGACAAAAGAGAACATGCTGATTGCGTCGCAGGAATGACAGGGAAGGGTGTACGCCTGGTTCTCAGCACTGAGACAGAGAAAGCCTGCAGGTGAGAAACTACGATACAGGAGGAGCACCCTGTTTACATGTGTCTAAATCTACAGGAAATGTTTGGCTTCCACTTACCATGGGTGGGGACTGCAGTCGTTGGTATCTGAGAGAGAAAAAAAAAAATAGAGAAAGGGAGGGACAGAGAGACAGAAAGTAGTGAGTGTGTTGTTTTTTTTCTCCCTGTCTCATGTTTGAGTGTTTAGTGCACATGACAGCAGAGAGCACGTCTGAGCTTGCGTGTGCAAAGGCGTGTTAGGCCGGTCGGGCCTGGACTCCACACCGTCTGATTACTCTGCCTTATTAACAATGCAGAGCAAACAATCGTGTCGACTCTCACACTCGCAAATGAGCTCCAGCTTCCCAACGCCACCACCGACAACACCTCCACACCCTGATTCCCACCACGGCTGTTTCTCCCTCCCTCACAAAAAGTCGGGGAATTTATGTTTTGGAGTACATGCATACAAGGGCAGGGATCCCAGGGAAATGGAGGAGGGCTGTAGAACAAGCCGACATGTCACTGTTTGGACAGGAATGCAACGACGAGAGGGGAGAGACGGGTGTGTGTTGGACGAGAAGGAGGGGGGAGAAACATCTGTCTCCACTTTCCTGAGCCCCTTTCTCCCTCCTCCTCCTCCTCCTCCTCCTCCTCCTCCTCCTCCTCTTTCTCCTCTCATGGCCGGCAGCAGCCAGGGAGAGGAAAGGCATTAAAATGAAAAAAAAAAAAAGGTACAGATCAAGAGGAGATGGGAGATTTAATCAGATGCAGGACTTCACCTCTGCTCTAGGTAGCAGGAGGTTTATCATCATTTAATAGCAGTAACTGTCCCATCCATAATATAATGAGCACTTACTCTGGGTGCACGTGGGACCCTCCCAGCCTTCCTTGCACACGCAGGTAAACGACTCCCCGGTCACCACGCAGGTACCTCCATTCTCACACGGGTTTGGAAGACAACTTGAGTTTTTGGCTGAGAGAGAGAAGAAGAAGAGAAATGTAAAGAGGATTATCAGTAAAAATCAGTGCTCATCAACCTTAAAAAACAGTCACAGGAGACTGCTTTTTCGTGTTTGGCTTTTTTGCTGCCGGCTTTCCGTTTTCTCTGGGGGAATCTGCATTCCACGACTTTGAAGTGTATTGTCAGTGCAATAAGGGATTTTAAGCGGATATCTGTCAGCACTCACGGGAGAGGGAGAAATGGGCGAGCGGGGAGATGGGAGGAGAGGGAGCGTTGACAGAGTGAAGGGATAAAAACTGTTTGTGGACCTCGTGGATCTGACAGATCTGATTCATATCGGAGAGACAGAGCTCTCCCACAAAGCAATCGTCTGCATGTGTGTGTAAAAACATTGAACCAAACCGCCGTGACTGTGTGACTCACCTATGTTACAGGTCGTACCCTCCCACCCTGGGGAACACTTGCACTGGAACGTGTCGCCCTCATCGTGGCAGGTGCCGCCATTGTTACATGTGGCTTCATCGCACTGACTTTCGCCTGCAGGGAGCATTTAAAATCTTAGTGTTGCTTAAGCCGGGCACTCACGAATGAATAAATACACGTGCACGGTATAGCAGATTGAATAATTATATACAGCCATAAGCACATACCATGAGCCTGCACAGACAGACTACACGGGTGTGAAAAAAAAACAAAAAAGAAAGGCTCTTACGGGAGTGGCACGTCTTTCCCTTCCAGCCATTCTTGCACTCGCAAAAGAAATCAGTCACCAGGTCTCGACATGTCCCTCCATTATGACAGGGGTTGGTGCTGCAGTCGTCGATGTCTGGTGGAGACATTGGACGGATGAGTTATGGGCGGCACATCAAACACAACACACTGTTTATGTTGAGACAAGGATTGAACAGTCCCATGAAGGAGGTGTGGGTTTGTTTTGAGGTAACGGGACAAGAAGTCCTACTCACTTATCTCACAGTGGTCGCCCTCCCAGCCGTCGCCGCAGATGCACTGGTACACGCTGACTTTGTCGATGCAGGTCCCTCCGTTGCGGCATGGGTTACTCTCGCAGTCATTGATGTCTGAATGTTTTTGGAGAAAAGAAAAACGTGAGATTGAGAGGGATTTTTGCAGAGGCCAATCTGATTGTGTGTGTGTGTGTGTGGAATCTGGTCTTACTCTCATGGCAGTAGGTGCCTCTGAAGCCCTCCTGGCACTCGCAGCTGAACTGGCCACCGGCCTGGCTCCGGCAGCGGCCGTGAGGTCCACACACATTTGACGAAATGTAGCGCTCGCCTCCCGGCGTGCTGTTGGATGCCACGGCGACTGTGCAGCTGTCAATCACTGTGCAGGAGAGAGATAGTAAAGACAGTGAAACAACCAACAATGCTTGTCTGAACACTTCCCAAATCATAAAAATGCAGCTTGTGTTTTCAAAGTGATGGATGGATGGACATTTAGTTTATCACTGGTCTTCAAATGAACCGTCTGCTAGTCTACACTGAAGGCTGACTGAGAGAGCAAAAAAGGGACAAAGAGGCAAAAATCTCCACCCTCTGAGAAAAACAGTAACAGTGTGAGAATGTGAAAAAAAAAAAAAAAAAAAGAATGATGGGAGGAACGGCGATAAGCTGTTATGCTTTCATAAGCAATTCAAAGTGATCTTTTTCACTCTGCACTGAAATCCCTTCCTTTCCCCCTGTCTGATCAGGTTAGGGGAGTGGGGTGAATTTTCTCCCCTGTAATCACTTAATTCTTGCCAAGAGCACAGAGAATCTCACCGTCTGGTATCTGACTCCGTGGTTGGTCCACTCACTTAATTACACACACACAGAAAAAATGTGCGCAGTCGTTGAGGGGGAAAAAGAAGAGGTAGCCCACCAAGTCATTACCAAGAACACACACAGTGCTATCAGCCTTTTGCCAGATTTTCAGGGAACTCAGAGGAGGGGAGAATCATTGGAAAAGCTTTGCTGAGGAGATGGAGGGGGGCATTCATCAAGGGAGCTACACTCAAAAAAAAAAAAAAGAAACCCTGCTCACCTTGGCCAAGAAACTTCAGTGCATGAAACTAAAACATAGGTACTGCCCTCATGGGAAAAATGTGGGCAAAGTGTTCAGGCAAATGGTGAAGACTTGGCCTTATTCAGCATTTTACTGCAGCACGCTACGCAGATCACTTTACAGAAATGTTCTGGAAAAGACAAAAAGCTTGTGGTTATTGCAGGCAGGAGACGTACCTTTACACGTGGTGGTGCGACAGTGGTCTTTGAGGTGAGAACAGTTTTTGCCCTCGTAGTCCTCTGGGCAAGCGCAGTAGTAGTCTGTGGCCAGGTTGAAGCAGGCCGCTCCGTTCTGACACGAGTTGGGGGAGCAGTAATCGATATCCAGCTAGGGCAGAAAGGTATTGAATAGAGAGTGGTGAACCTGATAGCCGACATGGTTTCTGCTACACTGAACAGAGCAAAACCCACAGCATCCTCCCTACAGGCTGTGCCAGGAAACAACACACGCACAGCACTTGGAGGAAGGGGAAAAACAAGGCAGAGACATAGGAGCCGTCCTCTGAGTCTGGGCTTCAGCGCTGAGGAATGTATCCCGCTGTAGCCAGGAGCAGCTTCAACAAAGCACTCCCTTTTAAAAAGGAGGACTGTGGAACAACAGCCATTTAAGAGGGTGGGGCAGGAAAACTTTACAGCGAACCCGAAGATACAGCAATGCTGGCAGAAAGAGAGCCGGTGTGGGAGGGGGGCAAGGGCCTGACATGCTAAATGATAGCAGGGATGCATGTGTGCTTAATTGTGATCATGACAGTGGTGGGAGCTGTGTCTCACCTGGCAGAGATTTCCAGAAAAGCCAGCCAGGCACAAACACTGGAAGCCGTTCACTTCGTCCTGACAGCGGCCGCCGTTGAGGCACGGCGAGCTCGCACACTCGTCGATGTCCCTCTCACAATGCTCGCCGGCGAAGCCAGGGGGGCACATGCAACGATAGCCATTTACCAAGTCCTGAGAGAGCAAGAGAGAGAGAGAGAAGCCAGGGTTAACCTCATGCAGCCACAAATTTGATTAACTGCTTTGACAGGGTGGGGTCCAAACAATAACTGTCAAACCAGGGAACAGAACGAAGAGCGAGGCTGAGAGAGAAAGAGAGAGGGGGGGGCGGGGCTGCGCCAACTTTGGAGGGACATTATCACAGCTCCGCAATTATTTCAACACATTTTCCTGGCACGGGCTCAACACAATAATGTTTATGGTAATTCAATATAGTGTGGTCAAGGAACTTGTGTGTCCCTCCCTTAGAAGCCCCTCTGAACCCACTCCCCTCGGATTTGATTTCACAGAGGAATTCCACAACAATTCCACTGTCGGTTTGGAGAGAACAGTTTACAGCAGCTATTTATACAACCACTGTAAATGTCTCGAGCCACGACAAAAAAGACACAATAAAACAAACAAACAAGCTGGCAAACAAAGCGAGCGATGCCAGATAAAGCTAGATGGACGATTTCAGATTTAAGGGCAACACGTACCTTGCAAGTTCCCCCATTCTGGCACTGGTCCTTGCAGTCGTTTATATCTGCGCGGGAAAACAAATATGAGGATTAATTCTGAACAGCTTGACTGAATAGTCTGTCTTTGAAAACAAGTCTGTGCTTTATGTTTCCCATGCTAGGGGCCTTTGAAAACACTGTAGAGAGAGTTGGATAACATGGCTGCACAATCAGTGCAACACAGAGTATTGAGCAATCCTGTCTGCTGCCAAGCGAAACTAGTCCTGGGATTGTCACCACAGCCTTGGCCACACACACACACACTCACTCACTCACTCACTCACTCACTCACAGGGCAAATAATGATACAGCAGATTAATTTACACTGCAGGAAAAAGCTGCAGTTGTCCAACTGTTTGCTTTACAACTCCATATAATGGCTTTAATTGAGCCTCTACTGAACCAACTGAAATAAATAAATAGGAATCAGGAGCTGTGCCACAGCTGCGACTGACAGCCTTCAACTCACTGATGTCGCAGTTCTGCCCCGTCCAACCAGGGACGCACTCGCAGAAGTATCCACCAATCAGGTTGCGGCATGTGTTGGCGTTGACACAAGGCTTGCTTTCGCATTCGTTGGCATCTAGAGAGGGAGAGAAAGTGGTTAGTGGTATTTGCATGTGCAGCTGACAGGTGTGACGTGGTGGAAAAAAAGAGGCTGTGTGGCTCACCTATTAGACATGTTTTCCCCGTCCACTGTGAAGGACAGTGACACTTGAAACCGTTTACCAGATCCTGGCAGGTTCCTCCGTGATTGCAGGGGTTTGGAGAGCAGTCGTCGACATCTGAGCGGGAAGAAGTCAATTCTGGTTATTTAACGTCATCTTCTCTATGAGGGTTCTGACATTTAGTCTGTGCAGGTTGAGTGCAAACTCACTGATAGTGCAGGAGGGGCCGCTCCAGCCTGGCGCGCACTGACACTCGTAGCCTTGACTGGTTTCTGAACAGCTCCCTCCATTAGAGCATGGATTGGACAGACAGGCATGTTCCGCTAGAGAGAGAAACAGGTCACACACACACCCTTGTGAGTCACATTAAGAAAGGAAAAATCCACTCTTGGATACTCCTGTTGTCAATTTACGACACTTATTTTGTGATTTTACCATTTCTGGCCAATAATCTGATATTCTGACTGATGTTTTTCTACCATTTCAGCTGCCATGAGAATATTTCACTGTCATCATGTGGTCTACATTTGCCTTATTATTCTCAAGAAAAACAAATCAGATGCAGAAAAGCTTTCGGCTTCTGACTCTCATTCTTTGAAAACCGCACTCCTCAGCTCGGGACCTCTGTCAGCAGAGCACACTCAGGGGTCGACTTCCCTCACCCATCACCTACTCCTCTTCTCCTCCCCTGCCCCAAAAACCCGCTCAAAGCTCCCCCCAACCCACCTCCCCATCTCACTCTCATTACCCGCCCGGCAGACCACACCACCAGGAAATCATCTTTCATGCTAAGTTGACCTGACCAACGCACCGTGACTTCCCTCTGACTCCCCGCCATTCTTCTTCTGAGAGGCGGCACAAGATGAGAGAGTGGCGGGAGCGCGGCGGGAGAAAGGGGGGGGGTCGGGATCTGTCCTGGAGTTTCTCCTTTATGGACGAGTGGGTCCCAAATGAATCAAAAATGAATGATTCACTCCGGGTATAACTAGGCGGTTGGAGATGATTGGTGGACGGCCCTTGGTATGCCGTGGGGAGAGGAGAGGATGCGGCGCTGCACCCTGGGGCCTCTGTGCTACAATAGCTTGACGTATCCCCCTGGTCTGAGGGACCTCCTGTTACGAAGGGCACGGTTTCCTGACATCTCTGCAGTTAAGCTGTCAGCACCCCGCGAGGCTCAGATTTAATGAGGAAAAAACCATCATCTCCATGGTAAGTGTTTGCAGCAGCTGAACCTTAGCACCACACCCATCTGTCTTAAGTGCCTGAGGAGCGGAGGGATGACCGGCCCCTGAAGATCAAACCAGTGGATTACCTGACTTGGGGGCCACTCACGCTGGAGTGGAAACAAGATTATTGCCGAGTTACCACCTCCTCTGATTACAAACTCAAGGCACCTCTGACCTTTTGTCTGTTAGCTCAGAAAACCCAGAACCTACTTATTATAACTGCAAGCATGAGTCACACACCCCATGAGATTAAATCTTGTATTTGGATTTTAGGCTCCCAATGTAGATCATCCTACCAGTAAAAAAAAAACAAATAAAAAAAAGGGACATTCTGGTGATCTCGGGGGAAAAAAAAGCATTTGCATTGGCAACTAAAGGGGCAGCCAGGCATTTTAGTCCCTCTTATGAGTCAACATTTCCCACAATACAACTTGTTATCATCTTGTATTAGATGCTTCACACTTGGTTTAATGACACATCTTTCAAACACCACAATCCTAGTTCATATTTGTAACATTTAAGAAAAGACACCAGCTCAATTTGAGATGGTGATGTCATCAAGACGTTAGAAACCTCCTAACAGGGCAACAGAAGATACTCTTTTAAATTTAGGGCAACAACTGATGATGATTTTCATTGTCAATGAATTGGATGATTATTTTTAATTGTTTGAGAAATTGGGATGGACATTGGTCATTTTATAGACCAAAGTCCAAGGTACTGGCTAAATGTCAAGTTTTTGTCAGTCCAAAATAAAAGATATTCAGTTTTATATGATTGAACACAGAGGAAAAACACAATATCGCCATATTCCATAGGCAGAAAACTGCATTTTCTGCTACTTTTGCATTTAAAAAACCCCCAGATTAACTGAATATAAAAATAGCTGGTGAGTATTTTTCGATCAATTAGGTGACTAATCGTTGCAGCTCTATTTCACTACATGATGACTGTGGAGTTGCCTTTAAAGCCTGCTAGCAAGTAATATCAAAAGCAGTTAAGAGTTATCTTGCAGAAGATCACATGCTCACCTCTCTCACAGTTGGCACCAGAGTAGCCCTCTGCGCATTTACACTCGTACTTGTCAGGTCCTGTGTTGCTACATGTCCCTCCATTGAGGCAGGGCTGGTGAGTGTGACAGTAGTTCAGATCTGGAAAAAGGAGCGTTTCACACCGCTTTAGTTTGTTTTGACACAACACGGAGCCGTGCGTACAGCGGCTGCAACTGAAATTAGAGACGGAAATTAACCTTTATCGCAAAGGTGGCCGCCCCAGTTGGTGTCGCACAGGCACTGCCAGGGCTCTACACAGGTGCCATGTACACAGCCAGGGTGGGGGATGCACTTGTCACAGTACTGGCCCTGCCAGCCATACAGACACCTGCAAGACACACAGAGAGCCATGCTGTCAGCCTCAGAAATGGGACACAAAATAAAAATCAGCCCAAATACACACACGTACATGCCACAGTGACACATGCAGAACATTCAGGAAAATTCACACCGATCGCAGCGAGGTCAGATTATCCCTGTGGTATCTGAACATGCTAATATCTTAATCTTCTGTTTATTCCAAATTCCTTAATAATCCACAATAATCTGAATTTAATGAACTACACATTAGCATATGCAGCATGGGGCTGCACAAATGAAACAAACAAAAGAGCCAGTATTCTTGCCCACACAACTGGGCTGTGTCTTAAAAGACCACAAATGAATCTTAAGTAGCTGGGTGTTTATGCAACAGCTTTTAAACAATACTTGGGGACAGGGAAACAGAGGAGCATTTAGCATTTTACCAAACAGAAAAAAACAAAACACTAAATTACAGTTCCAATGGGACCTGTAGCACAGCTAACATTAGCATGCGGCCAGACGCTCCCTTTAACAACACTCTGCCTGTGGCTTGGCAGTAGAGACACCCTTGCAGAGAGGAGTGTTCGGCTGTTACACTGCTGCTCATCACGGTTCCCATGAGTCAGGACTCAAGCTCGTGCCCCAAGGCAGAGGAGGGGAATGCAGCCTGCTGACCACTGAAATGTCCAGGTCCATAATTACACTGATAACGCTGCACTTTTCTTCCTGGGCTCCATAATTAAGACAGCAATCCAGCCCAACTGATAAGTCTGCTCTTTAAAAAGGTGGCGAGGAGGCGATACAGTTTCTGCGGTGGAGCCTAGCGACAGGAAACAGTGTCCCTCTGGGGGGGAGCGGCGCGCTGATTAGCCCCAAGAAACGGACGGACTGTAAAAATAAACGCGGTGGTAAAGTAAACCTCGGTCTGTGATTAAAGAGGCTATTCTTAAAAGTGTGCTAATCCTCTCCATGAGAAGCGGAGCAGGATTCCCCAGCAGGATCCCAAATCACTTACAGTTATTACACAGACAAATTACTGGGGAATGTGACATTACATTGTGCGGCACTGCTGATGCACATAAAGATTTTAACCCTCTCCATGAAAACAGACCTCTTTTCAGAATCTGTATGTTATGGCTGTGCAGTTAATGCTTTTCAAATCAGGTTTCTACAGAGGCAATGCTGGTCCACAGGTGCACTGTTATTACTCTGTTAGTACCAATCAAAGCGGCAGGTATCAATAAAAACTCCAAAAAATCCCACAGAGCGTCATTAGCTGTGGCACCGCTGAATAAAAGTTAGTGAGGAGGCTGCCCTAGCCTGCAGCCAATGTTGCTATGTACTGCTGTTGTTTAACACTCTGCAGCAGCCCAACGATGGGAAACTACTCACTGCCTACAACAGTAGTAGAGCTTGCTTGGAGAGTTTGTTGGCAGAGTGCTTATAAACAGAGTTAAACCCAGAGCTTTAAATATAGCCACACCTGTGCAGAGAATAAAGCAATTCCAACCTCTTGTTCTGCCAGTGGCCACACAAGCACTTACAAGAAACCTGATGATGTCAAAAGCTTGGGAAAAACAACAACGCTGTGGAAGAAAATGAGCAAACATGATCACTTCTGTGCTTGATTTAGGCCAAATCAGACACCTAACAAAGCAACCAATGCCTGAGCTGTGGGAAGCGTCGGTGCAGTGCAGGGCCTCCTCCAGGATGAGGAGGAGATACAACGGTTACGGCACACAATGCCCCAGCTCTGATATCCATCTGCGCCTGGCTTTTCCTCTGGCTGTGTGCATAAACAGCATTAGGAAGCCATTAGCTACACAAACAATACACTTTAAGGCTCATCCGAATGTTACACACGATTTGACTGATAACGCTTGCCTCATTAGAGGGAAATACATAGGCTACGTTTTCCAACATGGAGTCTTGGCAGTTGAGCCTCTCCCTTTTTTCTCAGACTGGCAGCTCCAGTCCAAAGCTCCACGAGAGATTTACAAGCAGCTCAGACTGCATCTCTGTTAAAGCCCTGGTACTGATAGTCTCTTGGCCAGAAAACTGAGCACGTACAGGGAAAGATCCATGCCATGACAGAAGTGGTGCTTGGACACAATCCCTACATATCTGAATGATCCACACCACAGGCTTCTGGCACAAGCCTCCATAATAAGTAAAGACACTTGAACAAACCATATTTGACATTTTACACTGTAAAAATGGGGTAAAATCACTGAGAACAGGCTAATAAATCACTTACTTGCATCCACCTGGCTCCTTACACGATCCATGTTCAGTGCTGCAGCCTTGTCGACATATAGCTAGAGGAGAAAGAAAAACAATCACCGCCTGGTAACTAGATTCAAACTTAGCTCCATTTTTTAGCACGTTTTAATTATAGCACATAAATGACATAATTGCTACCCTCTATGACATTTCAGCTTGTGAGAACAAAGACTGCTGTCAACAGAAAAACCAAGCTTTCCCTGCCTCATAACACAGTAAAATATTTAATACGAATCTGAGTACTGCCCAGTGCCGATTTCCCGGGGAACCAAGTTTATTCCTGGTCATATAGGCAATGAAAAGCTTTATTTGATTGGAAAAGGAAAAAGAAAAATGCTGTGAAAGTTCAGAAACAAAGCCTTTCATTCAGCGCAGCAGACAGTGTATCAGCATGATTCACAGATTACAGTCTGGCTGAGAGTTTTAGGAGACTCATTCATAGTCATAAATACTAATCCGACCGTCTCGAGCTGCTGTCTTGATCGGTGTTTCCATTTTGAAGTGATGTCACCAATATGGGGCTTACCTGTGGTGCAGTCAGGTCCGGACCAGCCTTCCAGACACGTCTTGTTTCCATTGTAGTCGCATGTGTAATGCCCAAAGAACTCATCCCTGGGCCGACAGAACTTGTTGCAGCCGAAGCCGTAGTAGTGCTCGTCACAGCTGACCCGGATCTGGTACTCAAACTGGGCTACAGGGCCGTTGTGGGTCAGCTTCTGCCATTGCGGGCTGGGGTTGATCATGCCGGAATGAGAGGCTTTCTCTATCAACTTCCCATCTGCACCTAAGAGAAAAATCAAATTTGGCACAGTCAACATTGATGACACAATTTGTTTTCCATAGCTATGTTAGTGTTCATCAAATGTTTAAGCCAGGGAGAGATCAGTGGAATGCAGCATCCTACAAGATGCAATGTTCTCCATGATCATACAGTGGGAACCCAAGAATCCAAAACACAAATTGCAGATGATCTCTCAGATAGCAGATTATATGTAATTAAAGCAACTATGTGTGCAAGAGAGGAAGAAAAGTACAAGGAGGAAATGTGGAAAAAAGGAAAAGGCTGCCTGTAATGAGCACTCTTAACTGTGTTTTTTTCTCACGCTCCCTCTCCAACTCTCCCTAGTTGGTTTCTGATTCTCAGGTTTACAGCTTGAGGATATTACTGGTCTCAAATGCTGCCCTCTGCATCTGCTCAGGCGAGGACAGAACCGCAGCCGCCATAAATTACAACGTGAGGACACCGTTGCCACAGTCACTGCTGGGAAGCCTGCCAGTGTGTCATCAGCACTTTTCTCTCCTCGCATACATTCTTGTACTAAAAAGTCAAGAAGAGTCAACCCTTTTTAACACACATACAAGTTTATCTACGCTACAGAGAAGGAGCAAAGGCTCAGTCGATGTTGTGATTGCACAACACCAAAGGAGACTTAAAAACACACAGACGTAGACCTAGAAGCAGACTAATTTTCATGTCAAACATAAAGAGGTCACGGCTCTGTCAAATGGGCAAGGACTGACCTGGGAGCCGAGGGCCTTAATGAGCTTCACACACAGAGCAAACACACTCAAACTGAGCAAACATGCTCAGCCCAGTCTCCAGACACCACACTGTACACATGCATACAAGCCCTGAGCATTAACAGCGCTCATTCACTCGCACACGTAGCACTCGCTACTTGATATCTAAATTTTCCACCTGGGAGAGAATGAAAAATATGTCAAAGCTGTTATTTACTGCACTCACATGAGCAGAGGTGGCTGACCGCTGGGTGAATCGCTCCTCTGTGTAGTATGATGCAATGCAATGCAGTGGGGGGGCGGCCTGCTGTCATTTATTTACTGTGCGGTGGTGTGTATAGAGAGGGGGGCAGGGGTGGTCGAAATCACAGTGCCCGGTAACATTTCGCAGTGGTCTGGAATCCAGAGCTCAACTGTGTGGCATTTCTCTACCGACTGCTGACCTGGAGTAGCACATCCTTACTACCTGCTGCCTGGCCCGGAGCTCAACATAAATCAGACCAGCTTTATAACACTTGGAGAGGTCATGCTCCAGCATCAAATTCACTTTAAATCGAGAAAAGACCATTTGTAGCCGCAAAAAAAGGGACTACTTTTCTCAAACAGTCGTGGAAAAGTGCTCTAAAGTGGGAATTCAAAAATGTGCTACAAAATGTACATAATGAAACTAAAATCCAGATTTTAATTGTGATAAGGAATAGTTTGGCATTTAAACATCAGTTGGTTTAGTGACAACACATGAATCCGTCAGAGCTGTGCACCAGCCTGGTGGAGCTCAGAGGGGCTTAACCAGCATTGACTGTGTACATTCAGGGGGCTTTTCACACCAATGCCCTAATAGCTCTCTGGGGAGCGGCAAATACAGCAGAAAAGACCGAAACCTTGTTGACCTCGAACGGACCTGCATAAACAAGCAGAGGACAGGGCCCTCCCTCAGCTGGAATCACCACGCTGTCGCCAATCTGGCCGCCAACCAGCAGGAATCCCAGCATAGTTAATGGCTAAAAACCAAACCAGGCAACCAGGACTTAGATTCAGCCTGTTAACACTGCTTCCCACGCTCATGTAAGAACACCCACGGTGTTGGAGCAGTATGCTAAAAAGTGAGCTCAGTGTGCAGCCCACCTGTGGAAGAGGTAACTTTAACCTGCGGGACGGCATAGCTCGGAGGCCTCGGCCCCCCGCTTTGTGACTGCAGGCTAGTCGCAGCGCCGGGCTGGACGGCCGGATGAACTCTGTGTTTCACGCCTCAGTGACAGTGAGACAGTGTGACCCCGACCCTGGCTGGCAGCACCTGCCATCAGTCATCGGCCGAATGAAAACATTTTCATAGGGGGGCAGCGTGGCCCCCTCTGTACTCCTCCCCTCCTCTACCTCGCCACACTTCCCTCTCTCCGTCTGCACTCCCCCTCATCTGCCTCGTCCCCGCTTCTTCTTCTTCTTCTTCTTCCCCCCTCGCTTCCCCGTCCTGCTCTCCCGCCTTACAGGCACCTGTCAACACACTGTCTTAACACAGACACGCACGCACACCCAGCGGACCATGTGGAAGAGGGCAGGGGGTTCAGGAAGAATAAACTTCCTTTTCTGACCTTCAACACGACTCCTCCCAGACGCTGCAGTGAGGGAGGGATGGAGGCGGGGGGACAGAAAAAGAGAAGAAGGCAAGATGGAGATGCCAGACAAGGACAAATACTCACCACTGGTTTCATTGTTGACGTCCAAGGCTTCCACTATCAAAGTGTAGGACCTCTGAGGAAGACAAGACGGACACAGAAGGAGTGTTAGCCAAGGGAAATCACTGGATCATAAAACAAAACTATGTAACCATGCAATAACCAATAACCATGCAAACTCATTTGGATCAGATCCCCCAAATATCACATTTTGATTCTTTGATAAAAACATAAATCACTTTCAGACCCATCAGTCAGGTAGTCATAAACAAAGGGTGGAACATATTTCACTCATAATTTCTTTTGTTTTCTATACTTTAAGGCTCAAAAAACAAAATGAGAAAATTAAAATCTATAACATTCCGGTTTCCCACGACCTCAGCAGCCTTGCCAATGAAGTTTCATCTCCCTCTCATTGAGTTAGCTTACAACGGGGCCCAGGACAGGAGCTGCTAACTGTTAACTTATAACAATGGTCCTGTTGATCTGATTAAGAGAGGATAAGCTCATGGTGGGGCAGGCAGAGATCTCTGCATCTCAACGATTAGGATGACAGACACATGGGCAGCGGTCTGGTCGAGCTGGACACCCACCCAGCAGGAGGGTGTCTGATGCACCGAAAACCAGCCTGAAATAGCAGCGCTGCACTGGACTAATAATAAGTCAAAATAAAACCAACAGCACAGAGAAAAGGATTCTTTGTATTAAGGTTAACCAATTTTGCCGAGATCTTTTATCCTGATATAAACACATTCTTATCTGGATTATAATATACATCACAGTTTAACATCTTTTCGATAATTTAATGAATAAAAAGTTTATATTAAATTGCACATGGTAAAGCCTATTTTTTTACTCTCCATACTCCATAATAGCAACGTGGCTTGCTTCCATGCGTAAGGATCAAAACTAGGGTCGGGACTTTAACAAAAAAAATAAGTGAGATTAAAATGCGCCAATTTTTTTAACGCGTTAATTTTTGTGTAATTAATTCATCTTAATTAATGCGTTAAAAAAATTGACGCATTTTAATCGCACTTATTTTTGCACCGCGGAACGTTTCTCACTGGATGAGTTTCAGGCGGACCGATTATACTGTAGCACCAACTAGCGTTCATGAGTTCAGACAACAACAAACCACAGTGAACATGAACAAAGAAGCTGATGAGACGCTTTGGTTGGCCCCGTGGAAGGGAAATTCTGTTACAAAAAACTAAAGGATGGAAGCGTCGATAAGAGCATGGTTGTGTTGCTATGCAACAAGGAATTCACATATCACCGCAGCACATCCAGCCTCAAGTATCACCTCAATGAAAAACATATAGCAGCTAGCGGCTAGTGTGGTAGCTAGCGTGAATTGTGTTTTACTTAAAAAACCAAAGTATTATAGTTTACAGAAGGTCTACCTACCTATAGGCTACCTGAATTTCTGAAATGTACTATATTTCTAAATATGCTATTGCTACACTTAATGGCAACAATTGCACTGGTCTGTTGGACTTGAACAAAAATAAACAATATTTTTGTTGCTGAAGCTTATGTATTCAGTCATTATTCAATGGTATACTAAAAATCCACGTGACAAAAATTACTTCTCACTGTTCTCAGGTCAAATTAAAAAAAGGAGTCCATAACGCTGGTTTTTGGACGTCAGGATATAAATCATATAGAAAATATACACAATTGACATTTTTATTCAGTTTTGATGATCCTATCATCATATCACCCGACCATATTTCACTTTGTAATGCCAACAATATGTCTTTTTCTGGTAACCTTATTCTTTTTTTCCCCTATTTATAAAATGTGGTGAGGGACGGCAGTGGAAAGACTTCTAATGTGAGAAAGCACACAGTCAAATCTCTAGTGCCATGTTTTCTGCTGCTTAAGGACACTGCATTATAGGCAAGGCGGGTAGAAAACTGAAGAGACAAAAAGAATGTGTATCTGACGGATGGTGAGGGAGAAAGGCAGCGACAGATAGAGGCTGAATAAGTGCTACACTCTGGAGGGCCTGTCTTGATTTCAGCACTCCTCAAAATGCTTTGTCTGATTCAGGGTCGGTAGCGCTCACACCAATATCAGCTTACACATTCACGCTGCCCTGTGCCACAGTCATGAGGGAGCGAACAATGTGTCTGTGAGCGCGCATGACAGAGTCAGAGAGAAAGTATGCGATTGTGAGAAAGTGTAATCCACTTACAGTGCTCGAGCATCCACTAGAGAACACCTACTTGTTATATTCGCACACATGTTTGCCCCTCGCAGCGCTGCGTGGAGGCATTTCAGAAATTCTGCACTGCCACTATGGCCCCCTTTGCTGTGATGACTTCATGGTAAACAAAGCCTGCTTGAAGGAAACTCCCTGTTCACTTTCCACAGAAAGAAAGAAAAGGAGCATGACTCACCCGTGGACCATTTCTCATGACTTTACCTTGTTTTGTCAGGCATTCAACTTTCCATTCTTCCAGGAGAGATTTGTCTCATCCTGTGCCAGCGTTACACTGCAATCAGGGCTGCTATTATTTGAAATGTAGTGCTCATCAGCAACCAGGCTTTACAGTAGATCCCAATGCACAACTGGCTGCAATCACCTGACACAGAACTCAAGTGAGTGAGTCAGTGGTAATGGGATACCTCCTCACCTACTGCTGCGACTCAACCGACAGCTAGTTCCATTAACACTAAGAACAAGAGTCCTCTGGTTCTGTTGCACAAGAGCTTAAGCATTAGTTTCCCATTATGGGAGTCATTTTCCCAGCCTGCACATGAATGCATCATTCCTGTACCTCCACCCCCAGGTGCATGTCCACATAGACTTTTGAAACATTTTTGGGTTGGGACTAGGGCTGGCCGATAAGTCATGATGATAATCCATCATCTTTCAATAGAATTTTATGGTGATGAAATCACAGATTGAGATTTTGTGATACACAGTTGCACGTCAGAAGTAATAATAACAAGCTTATATTGAACAAAAGCTTGAATTTCTCAGGAAATCTGATGCTTAGTTCTCTTTTTTTCTCTCCATAAGTTCACTTGAGACTTATGTTCATTGTGCATTAAAGTTTTTAAATTAATGAGAAAATACTGTTCATTTGTCAAGTATTTCATTCACACAGTAGTACAGGCTAAAAACAGCCTTTAGCATGTGGCTATTTATTTATTTGTTGAATTACCAGAAAACATGCTACATGATATATGTAATTATTATGACATGAAATTACTTTTATTTGGATTAAAGATTTTGGCAACCCAAAACAAATCCCACGTATATGACGCAGTGAGTGTGGTGAGCTCATCTTAAGAACGGGAATTCAAATGCATCATGAATGAACATGCACAAAATTGTAATATTAGTCATCGTTGCGACAGTAAACTGACGCGGTTGTGACCAAAATAAGAATTAGGAGAAGTCAGAAAAATGTTGAAACTGAAAACTGAAATTTGAATTCTACTACAGTTAATTCTTGCCTATCAGCATACATTGGGAGCAACAATGGCTTCCTGCCAAGTGAAAGCATCAACAAGCCTGGCAACAAGCCTGGTTCACCTGCTTCACAATTAAATTTCACGTTGTGTCTCGGTCTGCTGTGGTAAATAAAAAATCATTAAATCACTGTGGTGGAACAAAGGCATAAAGTTTAATTGGTTATTGGCTGAATCCTTGAAAGACACGTCTACAAAAACAGCACAACACACCCATGTCTTGCATGATTTGGGCTTGCCTCAACATGGTAGCTACTGCTGCTGCATCATCATCACTACATACTGATCACATAATCTTGATGAAAGCCAACACCATCAAATCTTAAACCAAACTTTGAAACATCGTTTTCTTTAGATAACAGTGTTTACCATTCACCTGTTGTCTGAAACTTGCTGTTCACAACAAGTAAACTACATCCAAAGATCCACAGGCTTTGGATTATCCAGCAACAACGTCAATATGGCTTGATCTAATAAGTAGCCCCGCCATTATTGGGATGTTTAATTTCAGACCAAATAACTGCTTCCAGAAAGTGAGATACTGCCTGACTCCTCATTCACTAACACTCCATAACTCCCCGGCGGTTATCAGCTTGGAACCGTCTGCCGCTGCCAGGTTCACTTTTCCCAGGCTCCCAGCTGACTCACAACTTCTCTTTGAACTGCAGAGCACACACTCCCTCAAACGCACACACACACACGCACGCACACACAAACACTCGTCCAAGTGCAATAAGTGTGGCCATATGTCTTCTTATCTTTCCTGGCCAAGCAGACACTGTCCAACAGACAAGTAACACAAGCGATAGAGATCATTCCAGTTCGAATCACAATGACTTGCCAAAGAACACTACTGAATCCTCTCAGTAGGGGAATTTTCCTCATACACACACACACCAACTATCATCCTGCCTTCAACTGAAAATGGAGTCATCTGATGAACCATTACAAGGTAATCTAACAAAATAAAAGCAGAGGTAAATTCCAGGGAATAACAGGCAAAAGCCAAAGGTCTAAATAAGGCAAGGCACAACAGATTAGACCGGTCTAGGTCTACACTCAGCACACAGGAAATGTAAACAGTCCAGTCAAAGGGATGTTGACCTTCTGTATCAGTTTTCCTGAGTCAATCACTTCAATAGTATCAAACATAGATCTAACCAATGATTGGGACTGCCAGGTTAACACACCCCTGTTTGCCATAAAACCCAACTTTCAGCCATGAAAAGACAACTCTCAAAATCAACTTCAAAGCCACAGTCTGCACTGATGGACTGGGGAGGGAAGGAAGGAATGCATTGTTTTCCAAAGAGATTCTCATCACAACAAGTGTTGGAGAAAGACTGTATAATCAACGGCCTATTAAATAACCTGTAGAGGTAAGTCAGCACAGGGACACAGCACAACCTCACCCTGACGAAAGAATCTCACTGTTTGCCAACTAAAATAACAGACAAGGCAAACAGATTTTGGATCTCTTGCAACACAAATAAGATCAAACCATGGATGAAAGTCAAATAAAGCATTGAACGCAACATCACACGGTTATCTTTTGTTTTCCAAGGGTTACTAACCATTTACAGAAAACAAAATCAGGGCACAGGTGATGCCCAATTAAATGCATTTTCTATGCATGTATTGCTTCCATACAGCGAATCGGTGATGCTTCAGAAGCCCTTATGTAACGTCACACTGACAACACTGCAAGTTCACTGGAAAAAGTCCTTATTAAAGTCAAAGACAGGGTGAGGTAGAGAGGAGAAAAAAAAGAAAGAACATGCTTCTTTTCCCTCTTTCACTTGAGTAATTTGCACTTAACTGCCACATCAGAGCAGACTATATAAAACAAACATGTCATTACCCCCACAGCTGCCGGCACCGCTTACCCCCAAGGCTCAGCAACTCACCTGATTCCAGTTCTCAGACTGCTCTGACTTGTCAACAAATCAATCACAGCCATGTCTATAAGTCCCAGGTGTAAGAGAACATGTCAGCATTGTGCTAGTTGGGAGGTGAAGTGCTTGAAGCTCAATCAAACCTCTAAAGGATTGACCCAATCCAATTAAAAAAGGCTCTTCTTTTTCCTTGTATTGGTGCAACATGGGTAAATATGCTGAGGTGGCTACAGAGGCAAGGTCACAGTTTGCCTGAGAGCCAACTTCACCACTGCTGAGTCTACTACAACTGCTTCCTGTTGCTTGCCCTGCGCTGGCATTACAGCTGCACTGCCTCTATTATGCTCTGTAATCCTCACTGTAGTCACTGAGGGCACACCATTGTCCCTGCTTGATACACTGTGAGGGCCCTCACTTCTCTGTGGAATAAAAGCAGACATTGGCGAATCCATACAGGGCTTTAAAACAACGATGCGCTAATGTTAAAGATGTTCGGCCCACGGCGTTCAGACAGATGCCTGGCTCTTGCCCTACCTGATCCAAGCACATGTGTGTAGCCTCATTAAGTGCAGCAGTTACTGTGGGTGGCAAGGTTAAAGCGATGAAATGCCTGGGGTCCAACCGAGCGTGACTTAAACAAAGCCCTTGGCCTGGACAAGAGGCCAACTTCATGCAGCTCACAAGAGAGGATGAAGGGGGGGAAAAGCTTCGTGAACTCGGAGTACCCAACAACCCAATTGCACCACACTGCCATCTGTCCACAACAGCCAATCAACTGATGAAAAGGACAAAGAGTGATATCATACCTAACCTGACGATTGTTAATGTGCACTGAAGTAAAGCACTTGAAGTGAAGGATGAGAGAATCTAACGAGCAGCTCTGTTCTTTCCCAAATCTCAGCCTGGCTGCTCCAAATTCCTGTTTTCTACAAATTAATTTATCCAAATGGGAAATTTCTTACAGATACATCTTCTTTCACTGCCAATAGAACAATCTAGTTTTGGTATTTCTATGGACCTGCCCCCCTAAATGACAAGAACATCTCCATTTGGTCTAGAACATGTCAGCCATTTACAATTGAACATTTTGTTAGAAAAAAAAAAAAAAAAAAAAAGAGTGCTCGAACTTGAAATGGCAACAGGTTTCATTTCAATGTCAACAAGTGCTGTTTTCAAGCAAGAGCTGTTTTCAACCAGTAAGATGAAACTAATCTGGCTCCGAGCTTTCATGCCAAGTTAGTGCTGCCATGGCGTGAACATAAACAGAAACCTTTGTCTTTTAAAAAAAAGGTGTGAGGCGCCAGTGTCTAAGTGGAGAGCAAATAAAAAATACAGACCATATCAAATTGCTTGCTACCCTGCTGAGAACATTGTTTTACTGGCGATCAGATCATAGGGGAAAACACAAATCGAAGTGATCTTTTCTGCCCCACAGGTAACACACATAAAATGTACATCTTAAAAAAGAAATAGCACATGACCTTCCAGTTCTTCCAATTATTTGCGCTGTTTGAGGCCTTTGCTGCTTGAAATTACAACAAGAACTTCCATCAAGATTGAGGTAAAAATAGCCTTGATGTAATTGGACACACACATACCAGCAAACTGTGCCTTTCACCCATCAGGCACAGTGGAGGAGTTTGCGGGCCAAGCTGTGGGGCCAGTCAGTCTGTGCAACAGTCCTACTTTTTTCACTACATCGAAATGTGCTCCAGCATGGCAAATCATATCTCTCACAGAGCTACAACTCTCCCACAGGCCTGTCAGGCCCATTTATTTACTCTATGAAGAAGAGCTGACACTTGAGGAAACCAGAAAGTGGGCTTTCACTCTGGAGTTACTGAACTGTGCAACATGAGCAGCTGCCAAGGAGGCAGAGGAGGAGGAAATCTGGGAGAACGCAGCTCACCCACCTTTTTATTTCAACATTTTGTATTTGTGGAATCGAAGAGAGACAAGGGAAAAACATTTACGAGGGACCTTTCAACAATGCATTGTAAAAAGTAGTATCCAACTGATTTATAGAAGAGGGAATCAGCTAAAATGGATCTTTATCTTTAATTATTTGCTTTTTAATGTTTTGAATGGTGTCTAAAGGTTTTTAACAGTAGATTATAATTTCCCCACCTTTTTTAGATTTCCCACTGCATTCGAACACTGAGGTTTTATCATGATCTAACATTTAAAGCAGCCACAGACAGGTCTAATGGAGAAAAATACCTGCACCTGGTTAATTGGCGCAGATAATGAGGAGAGCAGGGGGTCCTTCTTTAAAAGGATAATTCACAGAGATAACTACCAGAAAGAGAGGGAGTGAGAATGACTGACGGACAGTAATTGCACATAACTGCCCTGCAAACAAACATTTTCTCTTGAAGAAGAAGAAGGGGGGGGAGAGAAAGGAGCGGGTCGAGAAATATGTTTTTTAAGTCTCCAACTCACCGGCCAGGCAAAACTGAAGGGCAAAACTATCCTGGATTTGTCATTCCTGACAGAGCTCTTGAAAGAAAAGGTATTCCCTCCGAGGACAGGCGTAGATCCCATTCCGAAGCTGCAGGGCCCTGCAGCAGAAACCCTCGACTGGTATTCCTTCAGGCAAACTTTGAAAAGCGTATCGCACTCGTCCCGTGTGCATTTTCTATCCGCCGTGTTCCGTGTGCCATCACAACACATGCCGTTCACCAACTCTCCGTTAACATTGTGCATCGATAAGATTTGCAGCTCGAATTGTCCCGATCCCTCTGACACCTGTTGAGGACAGAAGAGTGAATGCAATGGAAAACTTTGACCTCGTTATATAAAACAACACTAAACTGAGCCGCTGCTGGTTACCACGCATTATTTGCACTTGCAGCAAGCTAACTGGACACTTTTTTTTTTTTGCATGAGGCACATGTAATGTTAGCATAGCCGTGCGCATAAAAAAAAACGACACACATGCAATCAAAGAACATCCAAACAGTTGAACTGAGTGACTGTTGCCTGAAGTAATCCACATACCTTGGCCAGAAAGCACAGTAAAAAGGCAGCAACGACTGAGCCCCGTCTCAAAATCATGCCTCCGGACTGCTGTTGCCACTCGTTTGTTACTAGTCGTCTGGCCGACACACGGCACCAGAGCTCTCCTCTGGTTTAAACATGCACGAGTGGAAAACAACACTTTGATAAGCGGAGCACAGGTTCCCGATTCATAGAAGACCTCTTCCTAGTATGTCCCTGAACCTCTCCGAGCGTCTGCTCTTCTTCCTTATCCAACAGTTTCCCCTTGTTGTTGAAGAAAGTTTACACAGTGGCCATGCGGCAGCCGAGCCCACTGCTGACTGACTGACTGACTGACTGCTGGCCCGAGCTGGAGCTGGCTGCACAAGTTCAACAGAGAGGGAGTGTCTGCAGAGCCCTGAGCCTCCATATTCATGAGCAGGGCACAGTGAGCCCGCCCCTCTCACATTATGAGTATAATCATACACTCAAGATTACCCATAAGGACTCTTTGGCAGGGATGTGGTGGAAAATAAAAAAGGAAATAAACTTTGATCTGCAGTTATATTGATAATCATAAGTCATCATAACCACAAACCTAAACATAAATGAATTAGATTTTCAGAAAAGCATCAATTTACCTTTAAAAGACCTTATCTTCCTACATCCTGCATTAGCTGCATACTACACTCACCACAATTTATACTTAGTATTTTACCTCATAAAGATTGATGTCTGTTTAAAAGGAGGGTAGACTGAGTTTAGCTGGTTTTACTCTCCTCTACATTTCTGCCATTTGGTAACATGCTAAATGATTTGGACTGCAAAATAAGCGTGCATCAAGGCCAGTAGCTTAGTCAAGGGCATTTCGTTAAATGAAAGGTATGTTAGGCATCTTTCCTCATGTAATGCCAACCTTGGGTTAATAGCATTACATTCCATAGTAGAAAATGATTATTATCTGCCCATTTTTTTTGCTGCCCTGAAATACTTTAATTTAAGGAATATAAATAAACTCTGAATGTGAAAGTTAACAACATGTTGTTATCAGGAGTGCACACAACAGTGCCCCAGAGTGGCAGACCTGCAGGTTTTATGCCTGCCTGAGGAATGTCACACATTTTAAATGACTTGCAATCTAAGGCTGTTTTAAACAATAAAACACTAATTTATGGCCAAGATGGATATTATAATCTTAATGAAATCCCTGCTGACCGGATTTATAGCTTAACACATAAAAATAGGCTGATAGACTGCTGAAATATATTATTTCCCTGGTATCCTTTTGGTGTCGGAGGGCAATTGTGGCCGGGTGTACCTCTGCAAGAAGGTAATCTGTGAACTGGATCAGTGACTACACACACATACACACACATAACCACACACACACAAACATTCATGTGAGAGGATGGGAACCCCCTCTGCCCCTGTGGTTAGTGATTTGTGTGGACCAATTACACAGGTCATGCAATGGGTCACAATCAAGGAAACACAGTTGGGAACTGCGGCATTGCAGAGAGAGGACCGTATCAATCAGTAACTACGTAATGTTTCACCATCACACTTTATAGCTGTTTATGAGGGTGTCACCCATCTCTCCAGTATGTGTTTGGACCTGATAAGCAGAAAGGTCTGGAATTTTCTCCCCTTTTTTGTTGTAAGTCATTGTTTTTATCGAGACAGCAAAGCAGAAATCTTATCTTATCTTGAGTTTAGATGCCTCAGTGACACAAAGATTTGTATTGTAGCTTCTGCAGGGATATGTACTTAAGTAGTTGCCTTGAAATACCTTGTTTATGAGCACTAATATATGTAGAATTGGGCTAAACTATACTTATATCCACAGACAGAAGCTTCTAAGTCCTAAATCACCGCTGTCAATATTCAGATGTCGCGTTTCCTGTGGTTGAACTTCAAGATGAAAGATACGGCTTCCTCCCCGCCTGCCTCAGTTGTGGGACTGATAGACATCTCAGGTTACAGGCTTCATTGAAATGCTCTTTCTGGGTAATTAGGGTTAATTGGAGAAGTTTTTAACCCTAGGGAGCTTTTTTCTCCTTGATGCCAAAAGCCAAATGTGAGTCTAGAGATTGTAGATGGTTTGAGGCGGGGGATCCCGTCTGCCGTGCCCTGTGACCTGCCCAGAGGTGATGCTTGTGTAGGTATGATGACAGTGGTGGGGGGGAGTGGTGGTGGTAAAAATCTGATTTGACCATAACTTAAGCACCATAACATTAATTCAAAAAGTATTGTCCTGTGTCAACATATTTATACCGGATGTGCATACAGAATTTTAACAAGTGGTATTGTTAAAATAGATGTTGTATGTCTCTATTTTGGCCGAACTATCTTCTGCACAAGGACAAAGCAAGACAGGATGCCTCCGTGCTTTATCCAGCTCTTCCACTTCACCACCATCTATCATACAGCTACTAGGTATCCAAGCAGCGTGTTCACTGTTCCCTATAAGCATGGTCTGTAGTCGTCGTCATGGAGCACAGACAGAGTTTCTCCTCTGAGGCCATGGTGCTAATCTCCTGCAGCCTTAATGTGATTATGGTAATGATCACACAAATGACCCCTGGGCTTTGGGGGATCCCTGGTTCACACATCCTCGCACAGCGGCTGCACAGGCGCTGTGACTCCACTGGCCCGCATGCGAGACCACCAGACTGAGCCAGTCCTGGTGGCCTGCCCCTGTTCTTCTGTCCTCGCTGGGCTTGGAAGAGTAGAGTGAATGACCAAATAAATTCCAGCCAGTAACAAAAGAGCTGAACGGCCATGAGAGAGATGGATATCTTTTGTTGTCTGACACTCAATGCCGTATTCCAATCCAATTACCTCAGCCTTTTGCAACCCCTCCTATCGCCGTGCATGGCATTGAAGCCAGCCTGAATTCAGACTCGGACCCCTAACAAGAATGTGGTGGATTAGGTGCTTAGTGAGCATTCCCTTCCCCCCTACCTTTACTAAAATCTATGGTGCACTCTCTCCTAAAAAGATTTACAACTACCGGCCTTTTATTTAAGCTTTATCCCATTTATTGTAATGTCATTATTGTCCCAAAGACAGAGAACAGAATAATTTCCTTTTGTATTCTTATATGCAAAAGTGATGGCTATGTTGCGTGAACCAGGACATCTATTGTGGACAGTCAACAGTGAGAAACATGAAAGCACAGTGTGACAGAGTAAAGGCAAATATACTTCAGCATCAGGGCGTCATGGCGGAAATGATGTGTTTGTCAGTCGTCACACCTCTTCCGCCTCCAGTAGAGACTGTTGATAGTGAAGACAATGTGGACTCCTCCACTCAAACATGTGTTTTGCTCTATTTTTGCTCCATCTGGATGTTGAAGCTTCACTATGCAGAATGATATACGTGCAGATTTTGAAACACTTACAAATTATTATGTAAAGAACAATATTTTGACATGTCATAAGACATGTCTGGAGGGGATCTTTAAAATATGCTTAGTGACCTGCATTGCTTTAGGGTAACCCAGTGGTGGAATGTAACTGAAGCCTCATTTCACCTGCATGGCTTGACTCAACTCAATTCACTTTTGGAAAACAGGTTGTTTTCTTTATTTTGTTTTCCACTGCAGCTAGAATATCATCACTATCATGTCGTGGACATGTGGCATAAGTAGACAAAACTATCCTAAGTACATATTCAGCAGTTTAGAATATCTCCACCATGACAGCTACAACAGCAAAATTCTGCTCATGCACTGATGCACCAGTATAAATAATGTTCTTTATTACAATACAGGGGCAGAATTTCTGTAAAATGATTACTTCAAAAAACTTTAAGTAATATTTGCTCATAATATCATTGTTTATTTTTTTTTATATTAATGGAGTTTTTACAATGTAGTGTTACTGTACTATCACTCAAGTAGAGGATCCACATACTTTTTTTCCACCACTGCAGAAATGCTGAGTTGATTTATAGTATGTTTTGTAAAGTTTGTAGGGTCGTTGCCATTGCAAAATCCATTCTTGCCACATTTCTGTATAACTAAGTGAATAAAAGAATATATTGTAAACACTCACTTCGGGTTTACAGTGACATCATACCGTGGCCTAAAGTTCAACTTATCTATCTGGTGTTATGGTGGTGCTATGACAATCAACAGCGAATGATGAACTATATGTAGTCAAAGTATCAGGGTGGGGAAGCCAGAGACAAGCATGAAGAAATAAAATGAAGAAGTTAAATAGTTAAGTCAGTCAATCTGTGTGCGAGGTGAAGAAGCACATCTGAGGAGGACACAAGTGTTCAGACCACTGCAGAAAAGGAGGATGTCTCTGCAGTGCAGTGTTCGTCCCATTTAAAACTATCACAGTGTTTACATGGTGTGTTTATGGGAGCTGCTTTTACAGGACATGTTACTGATGGTATCAGCAATCGGCGCTCAGATAAATATTATTTTCCACTGTTAAAGGTGGCCGCTTTGTTATTTTCAACATTTATTCAAGAGGCTGTTCTGTGAGGTGATGGTATTTTGATGTCTGAGTGTGTTTGTGGTGAGTACCTCAATGCGGTTAGTGTACGGGGAGTCCAGCTGCTATAAGTAAAAATTGGATTAAGTTGAGAGCATGGGTTTTGATTTTCATTGGTTCAAACTGTGCTTAATTGCTGTGGTGATGCTGTGGGTGACTCATTTATGTCATGTTTATTCTAGTTGTCTTTCTTTCAGTTTTTTTTTCTTCCCAGAGTGGTAGCGTGCATGTCAGTGGCACTGGGGAACTACAGGGATTTACTTTCGAGCGTGCACATCAACAGCGTCATAAGAGATGACTGGATCAGCACTCTGCATTAAGAACCTATGAAGGGATCACCAGTCTGTGTGTGTGTGTGTGTCCTCGCACATCCTTAATGGCCAGGGAGGTGTTTGATCCTCTGAGGGGAGGAGAGGCCAGAGGGCTGCAGTCAGTGAGACAAATCAGATTATCCCTGCTTAGGCTGGTAGCCTACTACTCACCAGCATAGCATTTCCACCTGGCCAACAATACCAGATCTCATCTACTGAACTGACCCTTGTGATGATGTGATTAGCAATATGTGTGTTATATGTGCATAATATGTCATAGCATAGTTGTTTCGCTGGGGAAAGTCAAAGTGTAATATTCAAGAAAAGTGAAACCAATGCATAAGTACCTTAAAGCTGCATTCTTTCTAATGGCCAGCAGGGAGTGACTTCACTGGTTGCAAAAAGAAGTCTGATTGCATAGAAGTCTATGAGAAAATTAGCCTACTTCGTACCTAATTTATTTCCTCAGCAAACATTTTCCTTAAGAGTTTAAAGTCTAAATTCTGAGTTTCAAGTCTTCTTCAATACAGCATGGTGTTTGTTTTGAAAACTCTGGTCCCATTTAAAGTAAAATCAATGAAAAAGCAGGTTGTGCCTTTCACAGTGTATTTTCAGTTCATGTTGTTGGAGTTTTTGGAACATTTTGGTAATCATAAACTGTTTTGTTAAGTGTTCGGTTGGACTAAAAGATACTCCAAGATGTTGCTGTTCACTTAAAATTACTGATGCACCTTGCTAACCAAGCTAGCTAGCAATAGCTAGTAACTAAGCAGTCTCTTTTTCAAATATGGAAACTTCTGGTTCCAAAAATAAAAACAAGATGGCGACGGCCAAAATGTCAGACTGAAGGCCTCAAAACTTTAATCCACAACCCAATGGATATGTCCTCTTCTTTTATACAGTATGGTTTGATAAGATTTGTCCCTCTAGTGGGAAAGCTTTGAGAACAAGCTTGTGTGTCGAGGAATGTTTACGGCTTAAATCATTGATCAATCTGATAATGTCTCTGGTGGGAGGATGCAAGCTATTCAGGCAGGAAGATTAGATCCTTTGCCCATCATACCATCCAAGGTGGTCTCCCAAAGTTTGTAGGGCCTGTGTGTGCTGCCCTCAGGATCAGTGAGTCAGAACAGTGGTCTCTTCAAACAGGATATTGGCCCTCGCTTGAGGTGAGTGTGGCTAATTACCTGAACTTCCTATCTGTAGGAGGTGACACTGATAAAACTCTTCCTCTCTTTTGTCCCTGTTTGTCGATCACGTTACACTTTGGATCATGTGTGAGAGGAACAACAGAGAGTTAATTATTCCTCTTATTGCAGAAAAATGACCAGAAGATTTGTCGAGAAGAACCTGATGTACATAAGCCCAGTCAAAACGACATCCATTGCCAGCCTCGAAGGAAAAATATTGATGCTGGCAAATTCTTGACGTCCCTTGCACCATGACGTAGCGGTTTTTCCATGACACATTTGATGATTGCTTCCAAATGGGCCTGTCAGTTTTAATATAGGCGACCCCGGCATTTCACTTTCCTCTAAAGTAAACAAAATCCACCAGCTCTCCCACACACACACTTACAGAACGTGTGATCACACACCAGGAATGAGTCTTGAGATAGAACAGGCATTCGCAAGCTGATATATGTTTTCATGTTCAATCCTCTCACTCTTGAGTGAGGCTGTTTGAATTTATGTTGTTTTTGTACGTTTGCAGATTGAAAGCCACAGTGTTATTTCAGGAAGTGGATGTTGGTCCATGATGTGACATTAAAAAGTAATATGTGGTGTTAGGAAGTACAAATACAACGAATATGAGATTTAAATGCAGTAGAAGAAGCCTGTCAGAATGTTTACTTTACGATTTTCCTCACAGTAATTAATTACACTACAGTCTACGTGTACTTTGTTAATTTTATACAACAATAAACTAATTTCTTGTCATATTTAGTGCTGGGCCTGGACCCAATGCCAACATTTAGTGAGTCAACATACTGACAATTAGATTATACAATGTCAACTAACAAGGGAAGGACAATATTCAGCTTGTTTATAGACGTGTGTCTGCCTGCGCTGCAGGAGAAGTGGAGCAGTCACAAAGAACATGGAAAGATGTGGGAACAGCTCACTTACAGGACACACGGCAAAGCTGAATATTGGATGGGTCCACTTCACTGGAGCATGTCAACTACCTGTTAATGTTAAACTAATGAACCTACTTTCCTTCCCATTGTGAATGCAAGTATAAAGGACTGACACATCACACAAGTGTGAACTTTTATATACCAAAACACTCATCAGCTACAACTTAGTTTGAGATATTAGGAAATAAACATATTAGATTTTCTTGGCCGGAAATGAGAAGATTGATACCATGCACTCACTGAATATGAGGTATCAGTCAGCAGGCGATTAGCTTAGTTTAGCTTAGCTTAGCATGAAGCAGCAGCTCTATCCAAAGATGAAAAAAAAGTCTGTCAAGCTGTCAACCTTTACTTTGAACATTTCTATTACATATTGTAGCACATATGAAACAAATGAGATGTAACATGCTTATTATTGAGTTTAAGAGATTACATGCTGACTTTGCTAACTTTGGACAAAGCCAATCCAAACCCTGGAATTGGAAATTTTGCATAACTTTATCTGCTCGCTAGCTTGGTACATTTTTAGCCTTGTGGTGTCCATGTTGGCATTGCCTAGCAGTGTTCTCACAACGTGACCACTGGAGCACCAAGCACATCATTTACAAGACTTCCCATGTTGTAACCACAAGCTCACACGCTATATTTTAAGGTATTTTCCAGTTGTTTTACATCTTATTGACTGCTAGCTATAGCAGCTAGCATATAGAAAACTGCTAGGACTCACTTCATACAATTAAAAACATACAATTATTTATTTTTTGGCCAAATGATCATTGGATCCATTGCTAATATAAAAATACTGCTTTAAACTGGATTAACTACTGCTTTGTTGGATCTGATCTCCAATCTAATCAATGTGTGTGTGTGTGTGTGTGTGTGTGTTCCTCTACTATCCTGCCAGCACACATACTTTCAGGATACAATGACCATAGTTTCCCAATGTATTGATATAACCGTTCATTCCATTATAATCTGGTTTTAATAAACGTCTGATGGCCAAACATGATAAACCGGCCAGTAAGAAACACTTGTGCATTTGTTTCAAACTGTGTTTGCAGAAGGACAAAGACATTAAACACACTTGCAACTGAATAGGCTAATGTTCAGCCAAGTTATGGAAGCTGCAATACAAGCATCTGACTGTTAATTGTTTTGACTTGAGCTGACAGACTCAGACCTTATATGTTGTTACCATATCATGTATTGGAGACAAACTAGATATTTTTCAGACAGTTTGTGAAGACAAAGAAAGAAAAAGTCATGCTTCTGTTCTGCCTGTACAATGGGAGCCGTGACACTCGATCAAGGGTAAACCTCAGTATGGTTAAATTTCACTATAGTTTAATAGGCAACAGGAGGGTTTTATGGCCATCTCTTTTTTTTCTTGGCCATGACTCTTAAAATTCTGTGTGAAGTAGTCATAAAGCTGTCAGTGGGAGCAATATTTTCCACGCAGCATGATGACAAATAGCATGTAGGCAATGCATGTGTGGGTGTCATACACAACATAATGTACTGTAATGTGTAGTACTTTTCAAATTATCAGTTTGGCTCATTGGGTTGTAGTCTGCAGGATGCGTTTTTGTTGGTGTATGAGAAAATTACAAATAACCATCTGGTTAGACTATCTGGAGTATTACATTACCACAGTGTTCTTGCTGTTGTCTTGTCTGTGTTAATCTTATGAGCTGAGCTAAACCAAAATTCAAGGTTCAAGGAGTTCAAAGTCGTAGTTACTGAATCATACAGGCATCCAAACATATTTAAAATAAATAAATATCAGTACGCTACTATCTTATTCCCAGTTCTTTAGTTCAACATATTTCTTCTCTGGCCTGGATATGAGTACACTTCTCACTTTTAAAGATGGAAAATGGCCAATTCCTTTATCCTTAAGCAACTCCTCCATGTTCCTGCAGTTGAACATGTTGGCTACATAATTTTTCCTACATCATGTGAAAGCAGGGAAATTCTGTGCACAAGAGCACTGCATCCAAGACGCTATGAAAAGTGAGAAATGGGAATGTTCAGGCTCATAATTTCCTTCTTCCTATACCTCAGAGCATTCCAGTGGTTGAAGAGGGAATAAAACAGACAACCAGAAAAAGTGTTGCGTTTATTAGGCTGCTATTAGAGTACGCAGGTATAAAGCAGGAGATGAAGACTGCAAATGTATTCCTTATTCTGCTCTATTAATTCATCTTGAATTCTATACTTGAATGTGTCTAAACGTCTAAAGCATGTTGCTATTTTTTCCTTTATAGTGCTGTCAAGCTAAACATCCAATCAGCTTTAAGTGTGAGAGCGAGTCTTGCCTTTTGAACTCAGGTCAGAAAGAGGATACCTCTGCATGCTTGGCAGACTTGCCGCCCTTTGAAGAGGTGTCGGTTTGCAGCAAACTGGCATCTCGGGCTGGTTCTGTGCTCTCGTGGTTACTCCACACTAAATGGGCCAAAACACCAAAGCAAAGTGTTCCAATTAGCAGGAAACCAGACGGGGAAAAATCATATAGAAATACTGATGAGCTGTAGCAAAATGTGACACGGCTGCACATGTTAATTGACTAACTCAAAGTTTTAAAATTAACAGATGAACATTTTAAAGGGGATCTGTTGTGTTCATTTTCAGGTTTTGTACTTGTATTTTGGGTTTCTGCTGGAACATGCTTAAATGCTTTAATGATTAACCCGTTATTTTTTATTTCTAAAACGGTCTATCCGCTCTGTCTCTTTAAGCCCCTGTTCTCTGCTCTGATTGGTCAGTGTTCCTGGGCTATTTGCATCTTAGCTCTCTCTTTCTCTGAACTTGAATGATGCAACACTTTCTACCATGACAGAACCACAAATTAAAGCATTTAACCAAAAACTACACAACCAAACATGTTCCAACAGAAATGTGATCCAAAAATGGGGCAACATTTGCAAGATTGGTGACAAAGTTGACGGGTTTCCCTTATGCTTGCATGTAGCTACATCATTGAAATCATCATGTGAAAAATCCCCAATTAAGCTTCTAAAACCAAAACATTATTTAAAACTGTATACAACATTGTAACAGCATAGGTCACAAAAAAAGGAATAAGAATACAATATAATTGCTCCCCTTCAAGGAAAAGTAGTTTTGAAAGAGGAGCTAAAAGATGATGGCTGCAAATCAGGAGGAGATTTAGCTGAATAAATATATGGCTGTTGTCTAGCTTGGCTGCTTTGGTGCCTTACAATGATGAGACATATTACTTAATTTAATATATTGCATATGTTGTGATACACAAGAACATATTGTATACATAAATATGTCAGTGATGTTGGGGGGTGACAGTGTAACTGTGCCTTGCTGCATGCTGTCTGGGCTATAGGCTGGCAGCAGCAGACAGTGTTTTGACATGAGGGTGCCTGTCTGTCACTGGCTGAGTCGACTTGTGCTGAAAGAGAGCGAACCGCTGGCAAGTCTCACAGGATCTGTGAATCGAGGTCGGCACAGCAGAAGGGGCCCAGTGTTTTCTTAATTTACTGACAGACACAGCTAACTCTGTTTATGATGACGGCTAAACAAAAACAGTCTGGAAACCATAGACTCCAAACCTTGTCTTGATTATTTTTATTTGATAATGTTTTTCATTCTGACCTAATCAGAATCCCTGAACGCGTTTTAATGTGGTGTGCAAATGCTTGAAAGTCTCATCTCCCTCGGTGCATTATGTTTTATGTAAATCAAGGGGGGAAAAAAAGGAGATCTTTTGTGTCAGCACATCTGACATTCCTTTGTGCTAAGTTAAAGGCTTGTCTTGTGAAATCATGCTTCACTGCTATTGTGGACATGTGGTTTGTGCAAGTTCATTATGAGCAGCTTGCAAGTGACATTATGTTAGCTCTTCGGGTTGAAAGTGAGAGATTGTGCTCATTAAAAGGCTCGAAAAGAGTCCCAGTCTCTCTGTTCTTAGCTATCATCCACCACAATTGTGTCTGCTAAGCAAAAAATACATTAATGACGGACAACTTGAACGTTTAGTCATGTTGATTCAACGTCATTAACAAGTTTCCTTGCCAACTCATAAAAAACGCCAAAAACTTCATATTAATTCTGGCTCAATTAATACGGAGTGCATTCACGTTAACCAGCAATCATTACGCTCCAGTGATCTAAAGGCCATTGTCACACAGGCACTTGAAGAAGTCTTTTGTGTAACAGAAGAATGGCAGAGTGACCCCCGGCAGTGCAGAGCAAGGCCAGGGAGACGTTTCTTCAGCTCCACCGCCCGCTCCTCTCAGCAGCCCGGGGTAAAATTTCAGGGTCCGAGTGGCCATGAGTGTTGCTGAGTGATAGGCACAGAGAGGAGACCCTAAACCCAATAGCTTTGATGAGTGAAACAAAACACAGAGTCCCCCCAGACTATAGCCCTCAGGTCTGTGACTAAGCACGCCGTCACGCTTGTATGAGGGCTGCAGTCCTCAAAGTTTGAGGAGTTGTGCCCCCTTTTTTACTGTATGTGTTTAGTCTAGATGTGTGTACATTACAACGCACTTCCAAAGCTACAAACAAGACTCTAATATAGAGTCCATTGTCATCGATCAACCTGTGACAGTCTTGACAATGACAATTTTGTGAGGTCAAAGGTGGATCTGCTGGGTCACAATTCTTTGAACTCTGATGACATAAAAAGCCATTTTTTGTGTATCAGCTCTATCTCCAACATTCACTGAGCTGTCCGTCTCCTAAGTTTCTATACTACAATTTGCTCTGCCAAACTTGTGTTACATTCACTGGAATCCAGGAAGTATAATGTTCTTATACTGAGTTCGAATGGAGGTGGTATGAAGTATTGCACTGCTAACTGGGACTGGAGTCTCCTAAAACTCCAAAGTTTAAGGTTACTCGTGCTTCAAATCGGCATTGGCTGTTACTCTATTTTACAGAGAACATGATCTTTCCTTTACCCTAACCAAGTGCCTAAACACTGTCATTAAAAATGAGTTATGCTTTAGTAGGCAGGAATAGATATTGTAGGGAAAGAATAAGAATAAAAGAATAAAACAGCAACAGCAAGATGACATCTGTTAATTTGTTACTTCATTCATTGAAATAACATACAGACATGTAGGAAGCAGCTACATGTCTGTATGAGACATGAGGAAAACATATGGACTATGGACAATATCAGCATATGATTCTCTAGACATTGTTTAGAGTTGCCCTTTTTACACATGGAATAAACAAGGTTGTCCATATCAGACTTGGAAAAACGACATCTGGTTTAAGCTGTGGTCACGTAGCCAGTTCGTATTTTGGTCTTAAACAACCAGAGATCTTGTTATTCCTTGTTTATTTCTGATGATTTTGGGGTTGTTAAAAAAGTTACATTTTCGTAGGCGTTTTCATGAAAATCACCCTTTTTACTTCACCCTCGGATGTTGCAGCCTCGTGATAAAAAACGTCATCAGCATGCCCACTTGCTTTTTGTGAATTGTCTGGACAATGACCTGCTCTATTCACTCATTGGCTTAACTGGACATTACATAGAGCTGGCAGGGTCAAGTCTGATTAATGTCCAGTCCAACTGATTTGGACATTTGTGTTCTCACATTCAGCTCCTCTGGGAGATTTTTTAGAAATTGTCATGGTTGCAGTGCATGTGAGAAAGGAGCTTTAGAGACAAGCTAGTAATTCTCTTCTGCAACTCCCTCTAGTATAAACAATATAGTTGATGCATTTTGTGGCCACTGGAATATTTGTTTACCCAACACATGGATGCATATAATATTTTCAATATTTTGAGGCATAAAGCATTTCCTGTGGGTGTGTTTCCTATAGGTGTGGTGACCAGCAGTCAGCTGGGTTGTGGCTATTGAGGCTAGTGGCCGCAGAGTTGGGAAATAGTAAGACAATAACAAATGCAGAAAGTAGTACGAAGAAAAAAACAAGAAGCAAATTTTTACCTCGACCTCATGCTGGATGCTGATTCAAAGTTGACAGCTCATCAAGATAAGTGGTGTGTAGGGGTGGGAGGGGGAGGGCTAATGATGATAATGATAAGGATCTTGCTGACTCACAGTGAAAAGTTGGATATTCTTTGTGCTAACCAGTCTTGCAAAATCATTGTGTTTCCTACAGATAAAAGCACTTTTGTGACACTTTTGTGACAGCTGTAAGACAGCTCAGAGACACAGAACAGCTAAAAAATGTTTTTTGTTATGTTGCTTAAAAAACCTGTGCAGCATTACGGTGCAAACAAATTTTATTAATACCATTTTTAGGTGTTACTTGAAGGCATCCCATTCTTCAATCGTAGCTTTTTAGACTGCACCGCTTTGACACGGTCAAGGTCCACACTATATTCACTGTTATTAAATGACAAATGTTCAAGATCAGTGGCTGAACAAATCTGAATCTCTTTGAGGGTGAGTTCTGCCTTAAAAAGAAAATAATTCTCGGAGCCTTTCAACTCGGCTGCACGCTCCACGTCTTCAGGATGTATGAGAGAGAGAAAACATCGGATGGTAAAATTTTCCAGGTTCGTGGGATGTGTTTAAATCTGGTGTTACTCAATTCAAAGAGCAGATAGCGGCTCCTTTTCTTTTTATTACCCTTTAGAAACATACCCAGAGTATTATGTTATCAAACTGGGAAAAGGGAGGGAGTGCACAGACAGCTGAACAAAGGCAATGCAAACAGCTGTGCCAGTGCAAACAGCAGTCAGATTATTTGTGAGTGAAAAGTTCGGCAGGCCTCGCTAACATAATGCTGCAATCAAATCAAAGCAGCCATAAAGTGATCTTCAGCTGTGTCTCTTTGTAGATTGTTTTATTTTGGCTGAACATTTTTTTACTCTAATGAGTTGAGATTGCTCACTAAACCAGATTGTCATCTGCATCAAAGTCTGATTAGTTTAATTTCCCCTCACAGCTGAATGACAATGCCTCATGTCTGCTCAAATGCACTCAGAGGACGGTTCTCAGACTTGAAGGTTTCTCACTTGAGGTGGCTGGCTGCAGTAGGAGGACCAGTGTTGATACAGCTGATCTCTGTTATTCCAAGTGAAATATATGGCCCTGTTTGTTTTCAGAGATAGACCCAACGCTTTGCTTCAAGTTCATATTTATCTATCAAGGGAAATATGTCAGTGCAGATCCAGTTTGTACTTTTTACACCGTCTCTTCTCCTCATTGTGCTACTGAAGAGGAATTAACCTGCCTGTGTGTTTAATTACATGCGGTAACATCCGATTGTGAGTTCTCACCTCTTTCTTCACATCATTTAATCTAAAAGAACCACACTTACATGGAATTAATGCCCCTGTGAACCGTATATGATGAGAGGTGGTGGATTTTATGAGCCATGTTCCAGCAGATATGAACATTGTTACACACAGTTTGGCGCCGTTTAGAAATGACACCCCTCAACACCCTGGAGGTGTTGAAAGAGTGCCAGTAACAGTGGATAGCAGTAATTTCGTTTGCAGTTTGGACTTGCGTGCAAGAGAGTGTACCTCGTGGAACTGCTGCACACCAATGTGATGGATTTCCCCTCAAGAAAGTTTGATTGGTATCTATCGGGGAAAACATGAAAATGACTAAAAGCATTGTTTGATAGTCTTGGCAGGAGGCAAGGTAATACTTTCTGTCTCAGCAGACTAATGTTACAACCAGAGGAAACTTTGCTAGAAAGCACTGTGACAGGTATTTAGATGCAACAATAAAAAATATCATTGCTTTAAAACTTCTTAGGACAAATTGGTCTTTGAATATACAGTCACACAATGTGGTTTGGACACTTAAGACGATATTCAGGTTAGACTTTGCTGAAGTAATGATATTACCTCAGTGGTGAATGAGGCAATACAGTATTCCTCTACGTCTTTGGAGGGAAGGGGAAGTCCCCGCGTCTGTGTGCTGTTTGACTGGACTGGTTGAGTAATGCAGCCTGGGATTAGGTGGAGCAGCCTCACAGCAGCAAACCCTCCCTCACACTGATCTGTCTGGACCCACACAAGTGAACGGCTGGATCAGAACCACAGCTGGCCGCCGTCCTTCCACTGTGTCAAACCATTCATGCACTGCTCTTAAAGCTGGAACATGCAAGTGTGAAGTAGTTATAAATGAACAGAATTTAAAATACATTATCAACCATTGCCAAATATGTATGAGAAGACATTTGATTTGTGTTCATTGGCTGTGTTTTGTTCCAATGCAGGAAGTGCAACTCTCTTATACCTCTGAGAATTCATCCTGACAATAAAACATGATGCATTATGTTTCCCCACAAAATAGCGACGCAAATTAGTTGATTATGAATGTAATTTTTAGGAGACAGAGTTGACATTAACGTGCTGCGCCTCTGTGACTCTGTGTGTACGTTTGTAACTCCCCTGACGGTCATAAAAGTTTCCACCTGTTTTATGAGCATTTTAAATTTTGTGTAAGAAAACCTGAGTGGAAATGTTAGTCGTGTGGTTGTGAGGACAAAAAGTTTGCATATGACAGAGAAGTACATTTGCAAAAACAAGGAATTGCAGGGATAAATGAGGCGAGATGAGTGACTCACTCTTTGTATGTTTTATAAGTGAAAAGTGGAGGAGATAAAATTCGCATTTTAGCCAAAAAGCAAACTTGCGAAAACAGATTTGCAGAGCCGCAAGACTTTAACTCACTTGTTTTGTTTCAACACAGTTACAGCACAGCCTTTGAATGTTTAACATAAATTGATGTTTTTTTTTGGCCAGTAAAATATTTGTTTACCCAACACATGGATGTGGGTAATGTTTTCAATATTTTGAGGCGTAAAGCATGTCCTGTGGGTGTGTTTCCTATAGGTGTGGTGACCAGCAGTCAGCTGGGTTGTGGCTACTGAGGCTAGTGGCCGCAGAGTTGAGAAATCATAGCGCAATAACACATGCAGAAAGCAGTGCGAAACAAAGAAACAGCAAAGATTGACGTTTCTTTACCTCGGCCTCACGCTGAATGCTGATTCAAAGATGACAGCTTATCAAGATAAGTGGAGTGTTGCGGTGGGAAGGGGTAGGGGGAGAGCTAATGATAATAATGATAAGGATCTTTGACATTCTCACGTCTTACTAAGCAGTCCCGCTTGTCACTGTGCTTCCTACAAATTAGGAGTACGTTTGCTTAACCATTTGGTACATTATTTTACCCATTTTGGTCATTCAAAACACAAAACCTTAAAGGGCCACACACATTTTTCTGGACTGACTCTACAGAAATGCTGCCCGAGCCTCACCATATCAAATCTAATAAGATGCAAAGCCCTTTTATTTGGTTAAAATGAATTACAGCGCTTCATTGCATCAAAGCATCAGAATATATCAGTGGCAGAAAAACAACTCACTGTGTAATGTGTCACCATTAAATCATTAGACAGATGTTGAGGGTGGCAGTTTAAAGGCATAGTTAAAAAATGATTAATGCTGGGACGTGACAGAATGAGAATTAATGAGCAATCCAATCATATAAGTGGTTAAACAAACTGCCAAAGACAGAAAACACCCCTCATTTAGTGTTGAAAGACAGCAGCAAATATGTGACGCCCCCCTCCCTCCTTAGCCATCTTCATCGCTTTCTTGCAACATCTCAATGGAAAACTAATCAAAGTGTAATTTACAAATGCATAATTGTGTATACAAAGGACTGTGTTTGCCTAATTAAAAGAGAAACAATGATTAGTCTCTGAGACAAAGAAGGGGTAGGAGGGAGAAAAGTATGCAGAGCATCTTGATGAGAAGCTTCATTACTTGATTGTTTATATAGTACCACGGGGACTGAGTGTGATACTGACAGGAGGCATGGACCGCTCCACTAACTCTGCACCAATCAGCTGTATATAACAGGGTGGAAATTGGCTGTATATTATCAAAAGATTACAATCTAAGCAGTGCGGTGCGTGCATGTAATTCATGCCATATCCTGCAAGGGCCTGGGGTTAAACAGGCGGACTTAAGCTACAAGAACGAGACTTCAATCAGTGTGAGGCCCCGACAGCGTAAAGAGGAAAATTCTCTGCTGGCAGCCTATCGTGAATGACATTAGTTGTAACAGAGATTATTGAAAAAATGTGTTACAGTTTGTGGGGTTTTGATTGAGAAGTCACATTTTTATATGAGGTTTTTGTATAGTAATGGCATAATAAATTCAATACACATCACTGTGAGCGGGACGTAAAGACTAAGGTGATGGATTGGGAGTGTGTGGCGCACAGCTGGTTCATGTGTTTCTCCAGTGGCAGCCTCTCTGGGGTGTCTACAGTTTAGTGTCCTTGGGAAGGCTCAGACGGACTCCCACGTTCAGGTCCAGGCTTTAGTCCCAGCATGCAGCGGTGTGTGGAGTGACAGATTGAATCGTTGAGGGAAGTGTTTAACCCCTGCCACCCCTCCAATTAGCCAACTTGTGTCCCATTTCCTAAAAGATCTGGAGAACATATTTATTGGAGACGGGCTTTATTTGGGCATGAAAGAGTGAGATCTTCCTGTCCCCACTGAGGTTCAGTCACAGTGTTCAGCTGTGATGGTTTGATTTAGCATAGGAATACATTGTTTTAGTGCTCAGGTTTGGCTTAGTCACACTTAAATGTGTTAAATCTGCTGCAGGTTTTAAATAGAATTAAAAGTTAGAAACAGCAGCTAAGTTTCACCTCTATGTATCGGCATTTCCCACGTCTGTATTTTACCCCTTTTCAACCAAGTAGACCTAGTTCTTTTGCGGGGCTGGTGCTGGTTCGCAGTTGGTTCAACCTGCGAACCTTCTTAGAACCAGTTTGCTTTTCCACAGGCTCGAGAACCACGTCATTAAATCACTGTATACGTCTCCGCTCCCTGCAAGCATAATAACAACAATGGTGGACTACATTGTCTCTTTACAAATGTTGCTCCTGGCTATGCGAGTCTACATTGTCACCAAACACGGCTGGTACAACACATTTGTGCTGCTCCTTTTGAATGCTATGGATGCCTATTGCATTCTCATTAACACTGAACATAAGATGTTGATTTTCGCCTTTGTTTGAAGCTAACGCTAGCCCGTTAGCCTGCTGATGCTAGCCCATATCTATCACATTGTAGTTAGTCAAATGAAATGAATGATACATGTTTTAGTTGGTCTTGTTGGTGATGATAACCCCAGCGGTTCCAGGTTCGAGGCCAGCAAAGTTGTGTTCTTTGGCTGTTGAAGTGCAGGGTACTGGTTCAAGATTAGGCACTGGCTCTGAATCAGCCCTTGAACTGCCTTGGTCAAAAAGAGGTATCAGATCGACATTTTGGGGCTAGCTTTGCAAGAGGACGCACTGTCACCATCACACTGTTTATCCTACAAATTCTACATTTTAAGCAATAAAAGATTAAAGAAAGAGATGCACCAACACTGAAACTGTCAGGCTGATATCTACATATCGGTGAGAATAGAGCCAATCTAATTACCTATTAATTCTATGTTTATATACCATGTGATTATGGAGAAATGATGTGTGAAATTCGATTTCAAGATGTGCATTTTATAGCCAAAATGAAAGATCATTCATTCATTCATATACATTTTTACTAATGTGGAGGGCAGTTTCACTGTTAAAATTAAATGTCTTTGTTTTGCTAATAGAGGATAAAGATAGAGGATAGAGGATAAAGATGCAACTACATCTCTCTCCTGATCAACATGCTGTCACTGACAACAATAAGGAGGAAATGCAGTTCAGGGATAATGACCCTTTTCTCTAACTCCTAAAGGCTCCCAAGCTGCCAATCAGCACCTGATTAACACCAAAGGCCTCCCCTTTCCCCTCCCTGCTTTCATCTCTACAGTGATCTACTCTGTGAGTGAAATGGAGACTGTGGACTTGTCAAAACCGAGTCTGTGGACAGTCTGCGTCTTGTTATTAGCACCTCAACAGGTTTAACCGAAGCCAAGAAGGAATAAAACTTGGACAAGCTCAGTCAGCTTTTTTTTTTTTTTAACTTTCTCCTCAAAGTGTAGAGCGGCAAGGAAATGATCATTATGCTTCATCATGACCCCATCGTGGTTCTTTTGAAAAATGTTCAAACCAGCTCTTAAATTCTGTTATTTTCTTGGTCCCACTCGACATGATTGCTTTGAACTTGAATGTCAGAAAAGGAGAAATTCAATCTGACCCATTCAAATGCTTTCACTGACAACTGAAGAAAATCCTCCTGGGTTAACGATAGGTCAGTGATGAATGGGGGACGAAGACTTGTACATTTCTCGAGAGCTGGTCCATCTGGTTCGAAGGTAAAATAGGATTGGGTCAGGTGAGCCACAGATGGTAGATGTATGTGTATCACTGTAACTACATCTTAATGGTCCCAGTGATTCAAAAACTACAGCATACAGTATTTTAGTTGCTTTTTAAAATTTTTTCACATGAACTGTATATCAAACCAAAGTTACAGCCATTTGTTACAATAAAGTACATAACATATTAAATTAAACATTTTTATATGTAACCATAATTATAGGCTTGATTTGGGTGCACCACGGGCAGATACACAAAGTAGTGCCCTTCTCAAAACTTTTTTCAGTTCAAAAGTTTCAAAAGTTTAATCGTTTCACTTTAAAGCTAAAAACATATTAATCAGAGGTCAAACTTTAGTTGCACAATATAATTTGTATAGCCCAATCCCCACTCTGATGACTTCAAATGTTTAAAACAGAAAAATTCGAAGAAAGAAGTCATGTTCTTTATGTTTTCCACACTGTAGTATTCCCATATGCTACGTCTACTTCATAAAAACATCTTCAAAGCATGATGTAGTAACACACACACACACACCGGCTGATATTTCTGATGACAAGGCACTTTCTGCAGGTTTGCCACACTCGGGTCTATTAGTAGCGTGTTTATTTGAGTCCGGCTCAACAACACGTGCATATAGTATTTTATTACTAAAGCATCGCCATAGGACTTTCAGGGGAGATTTGGGGTGTGCTTTCAGGAAAACACAACCACTTATTAAAGTCTAGACGCAACATAAAACCATCAGAAGTCCTGGAGTAAGCACTCACAGGCTCTCGTGGACAGAAGTGTCAGTGTCTGCTCAACCACGTTGGTTTTCTGCCGATGTCTGTGCAGAGTTAGAAGAGATTTAGTGCAAACATCAGAACACTGATTGTAATGGATGATGACAGAGCAAAAAGCCACTTCACTACATACATCATACAGTCATAGGACAATAAGAGAACAAACAGCACCTAAAGTATATGTCCTTTTGTTATGTCTGGGTGTGTTTGTGGTTCTTTCTATCTACTGTACGAGCCAACTTTATGTTGGTCTTTCCTTTAAGTTGTTTACCATCTGTACGTTATTCTTGCTGTGGTGATAAAACTGCAACAACCTACAAGAAAGTCTTCAACATGCATAAGTCAGTTTTTCCTGAAGATTACACATGTTCACTTGTAATACTTACAACTCAGATACTTTTTTTTTACTGATGGTTTCCTTAGCAGCTGAGCCAAGACATTCCACAATATCCAGAGGCCTCCCACCTGCAGCACAGTGAAGATATCCAAGCGAGATTTACAAGCTCTGAAACTGCATTCTGGTTACTGAACCTGCAGGAGAATATAAACCTGCAGGCAGGGCTCAAGGGAGCAAGAAACCTTTCGTTTTTAAAACAATTTCCTGTCCCATCATCTCCTACAGGCAGAGAGCTACAGCCTCCACACAACGGATTCTCTCATAAAGATAAACCCACGAGTTTAAACAGATAATCCTAATATCATTAGAATTAGTCAGGAGAGTAGGAACTTGTTTTGCAGTCTCAGCAAAGGGGTGCAGTCATTAATTTGTGAGCTTCTTATGCAACCAAAACACTTAGCTGTACTTATTGGTGATGCTAACACACTGAAACTCAAAGTTCGGCTCACAAAGGAGCAAAGAGATTATTCTACAAGTAAGGTGCATCTGATGAGTCTTGTCATTCTGAACAATGACTCATCATGGCGATAACCGTGACTTGGCGACCTTTAACAAAAGAGAGAAGAAAATTTGAGGGCTGTTTGGCGCGGCCTCGGGCAGTATCTTGACATTCAAAGAGAAATCGTGAGCACTTTTGGAATGAAAGCATTTCTCTAATCTTTTAGCGAGACATTGAGATAGAGAACATAGCAAGGTGAAAGGAATGGGGCTGCCTGTGTCTGCGCACAGGAACAGGTCTCAGGAGTCCGGAGGTCTGGCCCACTCTTCAAATGGCACAGTGTTTGTTGGGGAATGTGCAATTATGGAGGCCAGGCCTTTGATCCGGCTTTTCCATCAGGGCTAAATTGTCCTCACATTGAGCGCTGCAGTGTATCCTTGGGCACTCCTTTATATTCTGCTGCTCTTTCATGTGCACCCCTCTGGAACTCAAAGCATCCCCTCTTGAAAAGTGAGCTTTGGCCTGTCCATGCTCCAGTGCAGGACGAAAGGAGAAAAAAAGCCCAGTGTGTGTGCGTCTGTGTGCAAATGACCATACAGTATGTAACAAGTCATCTTACAGAAAGCATTTGTTTGTGTAAGAGGCGAGTTTTGCGGTAAAACAGGATATAAAAGTGCTGGTTGTGTTTGGATGGATTGGATTTTATATTGCATGCGTTTAAGTGCACTGAAGAAGTGTTTGTGACAGGAAGTTTGTGTGCTTGCGCTTGCGTGTGTTTGAGTCTGTGATTGTGATTCTTTCCACATGCTTCCATGTGTTATCTGTCCTCTTCATAATAACCACCTCTGTCAGATTAACCAGAGGGACTTTCTCCCTTTCTTTCTTTTTTCTTCAAGATAGTGACCTCAGTTACTCCTTTTTATTCAAACATTAAGGTGGAATCCCTTTTATGCTTAAACAAGACTAAGATTATTTACTGTTGTCTCTGTGTCCTTATGTGACTTAATAGTCAGACATGATACAACTTGGGAGTCTATAGTATAATCAACCACAAAGTGATACCAGATGTCTTATAAGAGAGCAAAATAACAGTGCCCATCAAGGTGTTTCGCTGGAATGTTCTATTTGAAGCCTTCATGTGAGTTTTTTCACGTGTTGCACGCTTTCATTTCTAATCATAATCACTCATAGTCTCAACCTGCCGTAGCTGTGTGTACCTTGGAATAATTTCCTCTGAAGTCTACATGCATCTACAGAGAAATAAAAACATTTCATGAGATCATCCAGCCATGAATAATTCAATTTTAGTCAAAGTGTCCCTGAGAGAAATGGAGCATTCGTGCGTGTTTTCTGCACGAACACAGTTCAGAGCAATGATTTAGTCTTTGAGGAAACATTCTGGCCAACAGTAATAGCTTTATAGATGTCGAAGCTAAAATCTTTATCACAGCAAAAGCAATGAATCGAAAAACTAAAACATCAACCAAATTCAGAGTATTTCCAGCCTAATGTTTGACTGGTAGCAATGTAGCCAAGTGTGTTGGTCGGCCCAACACTGAATTATCTCAAAATATATGGGATGGAATTCCATGAAATTTTGTACAGGAATTCATGGTCACTAGTTGATATGAATTAAATGGTCTCCTACCTTTTTCCTCGAGTGACAACTACTTGATGGACTGCTGCAAAATTAACTGTATTATTAAGGTGATTCCTTAACTTTCCATCTAGTACTATTATCAGTTCAAAATATACGTTTGTCCAATTATTTTGTTGATAAAGAAACGCCTGCAAAACTAGTGCCATCATCAGTCACAGCTGTAATTTGTGTTTAGTAATAATTAGCCAATGTTAGCATGCTAATGCACTAAACTAAGATGGTGAGCATGATAAACATGATAAGCTGTAGACTAAGGTGTGTTTTATACCAAATGGAAAACACATTTTCACTGCAGGACACACATATTTGCATCTACGTGCGTTACAAGTGCGAATTTGCATCTTGTGTCTTTGCATTGACTTTGTATACAATCGCGCCATGTGAAAAATTCACTTCATGTTCCGTTTGAACACACCATTGCTTTTACAAGAATAAACATCATGCTTAATAATACGACTCTTCATATCCCAACCGAGGCACCTGTTTGTCTGCTTTATTACAAAGCATTTCACTGTGGAATGAAAACCTTTCATTATTACAAGGCAAGACTGAATGTCACATGCAAAAAAGACTCCTATTAAAACTTATGGTTTATAATGTCAATCTATAGGTCTCTTAATGTATATAGCTGCAAGGTGAATACACATGGATGCAAATCTGACAAGCTTCTACTTGTCATAGACATAAAAGTTTTATGCTACCGTTCAGAATGCTTACCTCTGCAATTTTAAAGATGAGGACATCATGTGCCAGAGGGACGGCTTCTAGGTTTGTAATCATAGTTTCGACTGATTAGAAGTCACTCTCTGTATTCCACTGTTGTCTGTCAATCTTTACTCATCTGATGATTCTTTTCAAGCCTTCATAATGACATGATAGCAATGACTAATGGCGTCTAGAGCCACGTACGAGATAAGAATTTAGAAAAAAACCCTATTCAGGAAAACACAGCTCAACAGGAGGTTTGGTGGAATTAGTAGGTATCATATTTCATCTACTTCCTGTGGTTAAGGTAATAGCTTAATCCCACAGCCCCACACACTGTATCAGCCTTCTGCACCCCGACCCCAACCAGTTCAACTGCTCTCAGAGTTTGGAAGACCTCAGCTGTTGAGCTGTGTTGAGCCGCTGTGTTAAATAGCTGCAGGAATGTGTTTTAAGTGGTCTCTGCGTTTTGGATGAGGCAAGGCCAGGCTCCGCACTTAAAACCCCCTCTTCCCTCTTTGCTGGCAAGGGGCCAGGCTCTGCTGCAGGGTGGTGGGTCCCCTCTGAAGGTGATGGTGTGAGAGTGTGTGTTACGAGCATGTTGGTGGGAGCGAGCCTTCGTTAGTGGCTCCCACTGTGGCGAGGAGAGCTGTGACGTGATGTCTCCTGTCTCTGAAGTCTGGGCCTTCGCACTTGTGTTCACTGTCACTCAACTCCAAAATAAACATGTATCTTCCACTCACCCAGAGACCACGGGTAACCTGCACCATGTCAGAATATCCACTTGGCCCTTCAATAGATTTTTACTATTTTATCTACTGCCAGCCACTCATTACACTTTCCAGGTCTGCAACAGAGGAATCAAGACGAAGAACTTATTGATGTATCTCTCAGGGGAATAAGCCACTATGACTATTAAATAACAATTAAATGAATTTGACATCACACAAACTTCAAATGACTCTGAGACAGGCTCATCTTGTTTGGATTTACCGTCGCAGCCGCACAGACCAAAAGAGATCCTTCATGTCTTTGCTGTTGTACTAAAGGGTTTCAGGAAGCGTGAGTGGAAAGAGATATTTCAATCCTATGAGACACATTCCCTTCTGATAAAAGTGCATTACCACAGACAAAAGGAGGCGCTTGGTAGAATTAGATCGGACTGGGACTGGTGCCGATGAGAGCTTGGCTGGCTGCCTTGGAAAGCCACACATGAGCGTATTTAATTGCCAGACAGACCAGAATAATTCTTCTATAATCTGAATTTATACAGTCACTTGAGTGGGGCCATAACATGCTGACAGTGTGTGTTGGGTATCAAGACAGAGTGCCTGGCGCACATCAGGAGAGGCAGAGAAGGAGAGAGACGGATAATGTGGGTATTGTCGAGTGGAAGGGCCCCATCACTGTACCAGCGACTGTAATAGCCGTGAACAAGCGCTCCTTCAGAGTCGACCTTCCGCGTCCCTGCAGACAGCGACAGGGAGACATAAAAACGGCCCTCAGCCTCTGACAGAGCACACTTGTCTGGAGACGGCTTTTCAATCTGGTTATCTTGTGAAACGCAGACATGCGAGGGCCTCTCCGTGCCCCGCAGAATCAGGGGTAGGAGTGAGAGCGGCCTTGCTTCCTCTCAAGGGTTCCCTGAGTGCCACATTCATTAGAGACCTCCTGTCAGGAAAAAGGATAGACAAGTGTGTGTATGGGTGATTTCCATGTACGTGTTCGGACATGTGTATATATGTGTGTGTATGTCTGCTAAGGTGCCAACATCTTCAGTGAATGATAGGTACCCCCAGTAAGGTCAACACCCCTCCCCCCGCAAGCGTCCCTGTGTTTTTTCCTTGAACCCTCCGAGAGGTCGCCTTGCCTTGTTGCATCTGTCCCACTCTGGAGACACTCAAGGAGAGCGAGTGCTTTTTAAAAGGCAGGATGCAAGGCTAGGCTTCTCCTCCAGTTGTAACTCTTTCATGCCTGCATGGCTCCGTCCTTGAAGAGCCATGAAGGATTATTCTGTGTGGTCCAAACTTTCTCTGATGACACATCTGTCAGCGCAGAATTTTCTCTCGGTTCCTTTAAGTGCATCGAGACATGATTCTTATGGGCAAAATTTTAAAACAATTCTAAACTAATGGTTGGCTGAAGGCACATGCTCCTCATTTAGATTAAATGATATTCAGTGATAGTTAAATTCCAACCTGCTGGCACTTCCGAAATCATGAAAGACTTCTTAGAGAACCTTGGAAACAGTCTTGTTTCCTTCTTAGCTGCAGTTATTTGCATAAAAGGCTGCAGGAGAACATTTAGATTTAATAGTGAACACAATTATTTAATCATTCCTAGTTCCTTTATGAATTTAATTTTCTTTTAGCAAGCTGAAAGGAAATCAAAATGCCTTGAATATTGCATAGACCATAACTTTAATTTTATTTCCCCTGCACATTTCTGCCATGCATGTTTTCAACTTAAAACCGACCACAGACTTTTAGCTACTATCACTGGCCGAAATTAATTAGTTTGATATCATTTAGCTCATCTTCCAAAAGTAATATCACTGAACATAGGTTGCTTTACGGGGCAATTGAGAGTTTTGAATCTGTGGGTAAATCTTGTCATCTGGAAAGAACATAATAGAGGTGCATCTGCAGGTCCATCTGCTATCTACATCCAGCCCATGCACGACATTAGATATTATCTTCCGGATGAGGTGGATGTGTTTTGGGTTTAGAGGTAATCTGATGATTTTTTGACTTACTGAATGTATTCTCTCCTTGACCAGGGGGTATGTTTTCATCCATCCCTCTTTTCCGTGTGATGAATGTTCCAGCCCCAAGTGAGCAGTAAATAATTTTCATTGCTGAAGGCAGTGCACAGTGCCTTCAGCCCGGAGTAGCTGTTATTGCTCAACCCCAGCGATTCTGCAGGCTGTATGTTCAACCAAAGGTGAAGGATAAAAAAGCATGCATATACCTCCCCCCTCATGCCTTCTCAGTACTAATCTGTCCCTTGAGTATCAGTCCTAATTACAGCTCGCTACCTCAGCTGGCCCATCAGTAACATAATCCCATCCAGAATTACAGCTAATTGAAGGTGGGCGACCAGAGGTGACTCTGAAGCTCAGCTTTTCCAATAGAAATGCATTTATCCCACCATCTAGCAATTGCATAATAAGAAACACAACCTTTCCAGATCAATAACAAATTCAATTGCATGTTTTCCATTTCCAAACTCTAACACTATAACTCTTATAACATATATATCAACTAAACTAGATATTGTTATTATTCTATTATTGTGGTTAGCCATGAAATCGCAAACTGTTACACAGAGTTTTCCAGAGTTGTACAACTACATGATAAATGTGGCTGACACATACAATAGCCTGGCTCTTGGAAACTTCTATGGTGCAGAAACTCGAAGCCTCAGTCGTGAAGTGATGGGCTGGACGCTGCAGAGGAACCCCCTGCTTGGAAACAATTAAAGCTGAAGAGATGCACCCTAAATCATCTTTTTGTGGTCTGCAACAAAAGAGAAATGGACTCAGTGTTAGCTTTCAGTGTGCTAACCCTCTAATTTCTGCAGAAATGTTAGACTTTCTTCCTTAAGCTAATAATAACACAGAGAGATGTTTCTTCCCTGTATTAGGGGCTGCTTGTAGTCTGCACGAGTCAGCAGAACTATTAATGTCGCTAGACGCTGCGAGGATTTCCAAATACAGGATTCAAACCTTTTCTACCGTGAGACTAATATGCTCCATTTGATTTGTTGGATTAAAAGAAAGCCGAAACAAGAAACAACAACACATGAAGAGAGAAATAACACATAAAGGATTTTGGAATGTTTTAATTACAGTAATTTGGATGAGGAATTACATGTGGCTACTGCGCTCTGGGTGAAATGTATTGTATGCACTCCATGGCTAAGCTATCATTAGTGAATGTGTGGGAGGACCTTCACAGCACGGAGCTGACCTCACACTGTAATCACATGGATCCATAGGTTAATAAATATCCACTGCCTAGGAGCGAAAACAAAGGCGGTTTGCGAACTTCTAAAGCTACTTCTAAACCTCTACTTTATCATTACGGAAACGCTTCGGTTTTGTCTGCTGTAACAGTTTTGCCGCAACCTTTTACAGCCCTGATGTGTCGTTTGTGACAGCGAGAAAGTTTAAAATCGGTCACAGGATGTCGGCCTGTGAGAAATCTGCGTATGGGTGAATACATGAAAGCAAAGCAGGGTACTGTGGTTCACAAAACTACATATTGTGATAGAGATTGAGAGAATGAGGACACAAGTGAGGAAATGGTAGAGAGGAGGGGAGAGTTCAACAGTGAGGGAGTTAGTGGGGAGGGCAGAGGGAGGGATAAAAGCAGGAGGCCCAGACAGGCTAGAACAAGAAAGCAAAGAAAAATATCTAATTGGAATCAAGTGTCCTGACAGAGTGCGTGGGCGACTGAATTCCACAAAGCGTGCTGCTTTTCCACTTGCAAAAAAAGAGGTAGAAGAGTGTAAGAGAGAAAGGAGGAAAAAAATAATTGAAAATCCCCTTGCATTTGAGTAATTTTATTTCTGGGCGGGTTTGGTTAAGACAAATGATAGAAGGGTGTGGGGAATGGCCACAACAGCATTTCCATTTCAAACTGCCTTTTTGCTAACAGGCGTTACACACCAATCTGCCTGTGTGGTTGGCTTTCAGACGGAGGAAATGCGACCCGATGACAAACTGAAACCACTAATTAAATTTCCAATTTCTAATGAATCCTAACTGCTGATGAGGGTGAGGAGTGTGTGTTTCTCTGTGTGTGTATTAGTGTGTTCCTGCGAGGAAGGATGGAAGGGGTCAAAGGGCACTGCTGCCTTTTAAGGGGTCAGTTTACTCTGTGTTTTCTGTTCTCACTGCTGCTCATGTGGAATTTCTGGAATAAATTCATAACTGTAAGCAGGAAGAGACTATTTAATGACCGATTGCAAATTTAATACTGCTTAAAGGAATAATTAAATATTTTTGGTAAATACAAAGTTTTTTCCTCAAGAGTTCAATGAGAAGATTGATACCACAGTTGTGTCTGCACACTAATTGCTAGCAGCCAATTAGCTTAGTTTAGCATAAAGACTGAAAACAGGGGGAAACAGTTATCAGGACTTTATCCAAAGTCTATCAGTACAACTACAGCTCATTAACAACATGTGTAAAAACAAAGTGTGGTGTCCTGGAGTCTTGTCTTTACCAAATGGTTATAATGATGGATTTAGTTTTGGTTTTAGTGGAAAGAAAATGTTGAACTATTCCTTTAAGTCAAGATTAAATCAGAGAACTAGAATGGCACCCTATTAGTATTAGATTACTAGTTTTCTGTAATTCTGCTGAGACAAACAGACAAACAAACAGGCAAACTGCACCATAAACATGATCGCCCTGGAGGAGGTAATTAAGCATAAACTCAGCGGCCTCTGCTCAGTGTATAATCCTTCGAGGCACATCTATAAGTCACACATTCTCTCATGTTGTTAAAAGTAGATCAAGGCTTTGAGCTGCTGTGTGGAAATGATATCTCAGCCAAAGAAACGATCTCTTCCCTGTCCGTTGACCTTTGCTTGTCCAAGGTAAAGCTTGCAGTCCTGGTGAGGGATTTGGGGGCCCCCGCAGACACTCTGCCTGACCACCAGGCAGAACCACAGGATATAGCTTTACACATGACATATCGCAAAGGAAGCCAAACAGATTTAAGCATGTCAGTGTTTTTCTTTTTTTTTTTCTGGCTTTCTGTTATAACTGATGAAAATCAATCCGTGGATGTTTTCCCATCACGCTGTACTGTACTGTTGTTCCTGCTGTGTGGGCTTCCCCTTTAGAGTCCTCTGGTGAAGCAACGTGGTTCTCTGGTTTAGGAGTCCAGACACAATGCTCTCTCTCTTTGTCTCAGAGTTTCACTCTTTTCTCTTGAACACAAGAGCTCCTTGAGAGAGGGTGGTTTGGGTTCTACTTTGGTGGCTCTCTGCTCCCCCAAATAACACATGTAATACAGATGAGTGTGGGTGGGTGGGACTTTATAATATTGTGTACCCTAAGACCCCCCAAAGCAATATGGGGCCACCCGGGGAAACACCAACCGCAAGGTGATAGAAAGTAAAAGGGAAAGTGTTTAAGATCCCTTTTAGATTAGATTATTGAACAGCTGTTAACTTCTAAACAAACATAATAATCTCTATTTACAATAATCGTTATTTATAGAGAACTGTTGAAAACACAGACTACATTAAAACTGATAAAAATCAACGGATAAAAGTAATTTCAGTGTATCATGGAAATTAACATCAGTTCTATTTTTACAATATAATCTGTGAAGTGCAGTATAATGACAGTCAACTGTATTCTTTGGTTGTGCCATGTGTTAATTAGTCCCACGTCTGATGATGGGTTTAGCTGCTGTAATTAGTGGTTAAAAGCCGAGCAGAGACATTGTTAGTTCGGAGTGACGTTGGCACAGTAGGAATTACATCTGTAACCATAAAACATTCCAAACAAATAGGGCTCAGAGTCACTTTTTCCCACATATTTCTTAAATGGAACACCAGGTTTTGCCCCTCCACTTACATCCCACCACCTGTGACAGGCGGAGCGATCGGGGACCACTTTGTGAGTGTAATTGAAAACCTAAAGCTCTCTCTGCGGTGGACACGCTATTTGAGGCTCACAGGGCACAGAGGGAAACTTAACTCCAGTTATTGTTCGCTGTATAACCATAATCAAGGGAACACCCTTTCTCACTATAAAGTCAAAAATAGTGGTATGAAGTGAGAGTCCTCTGCTGATAAAATGCATTATGTGCAATGTATAGTTATTTGTGGACCTTGTGGTTAGTCTGGAAAAAAAGCAGAATGGAAATGTAATGTATTAGAGCAGCTCTGTGGGGCCGCTTGTGCTCCAGCTGCAGACAGGAGGACATTTTTCATTAGAGACGGTGTTGCTGCTGCATTGTTCTGCAGCGTATCTACACTTGACATTCAACTTGAGCCATGAGGCAGGGCGTACCTCCCTTTCTCTCAAAGAATCTCAGCCGAACACTCTCATCCTGACACACCCCTCAAAACATAAACATTACAAGATTCCAGGCTGATAGCTAGACAGTCCTTCTGTGGGAAGGCCATCCTTCACAGGTCATTCATCCTGTTCAGCCAAAGGTCAAAGCAAAACCTTCGGAGGCCGATTGTGGGTCATGTAATTTTAGAAATCTGGCTGGGAGACCGTTGTGACTTTGACTTCAAAACTAATTTAATCCCTTTTTGTAAAATATTATTTCATACATGGATTATTAGCAAAAATGGCATTTTTACATACTAACCTATGGTATTTAAAAATTAAAAAAAAAGCCCATTCACCACAATACCTGGTTGCTACCCCTGCAGAGGAAATGCTGCTTTTGTAAAAAAAAAAATATACAAGAACCATTGCTCTTGGATCTATTCAAGATTATTTAAAGAGAAAAGGAAATTAGTTCCTTAATTATTACTTACCACTCTCACTATGGCACACTCTAAAATCTGCATGATCCAACTCTATACTGACCCTATGTGTATGTTTGTCTTGAGAAAAAAAGAAAAACCTCCTCCTTCATTTAGACGTGCCTTTCTAAATAACCCAAACCTAAAACAACTCAAGCCTTGTCAAACTTAAATGACCCCATACAATATGATATAACTTAAATAAATTTACCTGACATGTGCTGCATTTTCATGATTCACTCTTTTTCGTTTTTCCAAAAGACACGCATGACAGCTACACCATAGCTTGATACTAATGCCACCTGTCCTGAAGTCATTGACCAGCCCATATCTTCTGTCTAATACATCTGCAGAGTGAATTGTTCAAATGTTTGACTGCTAAATGGAGAAATAAGCTTGTTGTATCCTGTCATTACCCTTGTCCCTTAAGGCAGACCTGTTTCACAACCTAATACACTGTGTTCCTGAACATAAACACAGATATGTGGTGTGTTCTCGCTTGATAATCGAACAGATAATCTAGCTTAGTGGAAGCGCAATTATATTCTTTTGAACAGAAAGGGCTGTTTTTGAAACCATCCTCTGCATGTAAGACAGCTTTGTCCAAGCTTATTAAACAGTCACGCATCACCTCTTCCGAACTGTTAAGCAGGCTGCACTCATCATCTCAGCCATGCCATGGCACATAAACAAGTAAAATGTTTGTTTTCTGACATCTGAGGAGAGCTCACGGTGTCTGTTACTGTAACTAATGGCAAAGAACTTGCGCTGCCTTGCCCCTAACCCCGTCCAGATGGGACGTCTGAACATTGGTTTGGAAAAGTTAAAAATAGTCCACAAAGTAACACTTCATCTATCATTTCTAGGCCCTGTGGCAACCAGCTGAAAGAGAACAAACCACGTCACTTTTTCTCAACAACGGAGTTGATGCTGGAAGAGCTCTGACATTTACAGGGATGTTGTTTTCTTTTTTGTGGAGTAAAGAAAAGAAAAGCTTTTAATTTGGACCATCCCTCTTTAAAGATGTCAGATTCAAGCATGTAGAACATAGCAGCGTTTTTCCCCCAGCTCAATGCAGTGGACTAATTCATTAAATCCAACATGGAACTGGGATTGTTTTTCTTTGCTGTTAACACTAACAGTGTGTAGGGTAAAGCACCATTGCCAAGCTGATTATATTAAGTAACTGTTAAACTACATGATACTCGAAAAAGGAAAGTGAATCGGGACAATTTTATATTCCAAACTTTGCTTGTAAGATGACTCCAGCAGAGGATTGTGTACACAGGAGTTTCACAGAGGCTCTGCTTTAGCTCAGGTGTTGTGGTGATATGTGCCTCAGGCCCAAGAGTATGCTTTTTTTCAACAGCTTGCATGTCATGACTTATTTTTGGTGCTGGGTTGGTGGGTCGTACATGCAAAACCGCTGTTGCAGGTGTGTGTGTGTGTGTGTGTGTGTGTTCTGTATGTGGGTGTGTTTTAACGTGTTATCTTGCAAAGGAGGAAGAGAAAAAGGAAGTGAGAGAGGAAAAGTGAGAGTCGGATCGAGCTCAACACGGTTCGCCACAGATGGTTATTGTTTAGAATTCCAGGGTCATGATCTCATGCTGCGCTCTCCCTCTATCTCACAGACCCTGTAGGCTATGAATTAATCAAACGAAACACAAGCCTTGATATTGTAACTACTCTCCTATCAGATTACAGACTACAGCCCCTGTCAACAGAAATCTGATTACTTCAGCAATAGGCAGAGACACTTGTGATTATAGTTGTAGCCAGCAGCGCTTTGGACAAGAACACCGGCCCTGCTAAAGTTTAGGAACTGATCTTTAATGCATCCAAGGACATCTGCTAGCATCTCACCTCCAGTCTGTGTGACAGAGGTAGACTTCCTTCTCTCTCTTTCTACTGTGTTTATTTTACTGTCAACCAGGGGGATATCCTGTCGATGTATGCTCTCTTTCTTCTTTCTCTGTCTTCTCAGCCAATGGCAGTCGCCGGCACACTGAGGATGTCAGCAGGAGAAGCTTCTGATAGATAACGCTCCAAAAAAGCCTCTTTGTTTGCACAAGACGACCGGCAAAAAAAAAGCCTTTGATGAGATGAAGTGTCCCGCCTGTCGCCCACCGCCTCACACCTCCCATTATCTCCGTCTCCTCCTCCCTGTGTGTGATCCCCATGCAAAGCGACGCGGGACTGAAGCATTTAGCTGCTGTCAGTCAGCGAGAACAGAGTTGCGGAAGAGGACATGGAGGAGCTGTCTTGGCTGACTGCTGGCAAACGAGCCACAGAGGCCCCATTACTTTCCCTGCTTGTCAGGAAGGAGTTAACCCCAGGAGGGGGGGGGGGGGAGGCCAAACATTAGGCTCAATGGTAACTGAGTGTGTAATTAATGCCGCAATGTGTCCAGTCCCCAGGACCTTCTCAACCTCAAGACTCTTTCTCAGAGTCTGGAAGAGAGAGAGAGGTCAGCAGGAGGAGAGGGGGGCATCCGGGCCCCCCTTATGCCACTGCATCTGTCCAGAGAGGGGATATAGTCTCCGTCAGGGCCTCAGGCGAATGACCCTTGTAAGCCATAAAGTTATGGGAGACAACAGATTGGTCTCCGATGACGGATGTGTGGAAGGAGGGCATTTCATAGTCCCATGATTTACACTGACTTGAAACTCCTGAAACTATTGATGTTCGCAAGAAAATGGATTTAATAGCTTGACCGCAGCATAATTGGCTAAAATTAAATCATTTTGGTAATTGTTTTCTTGCTGTTGGTTGTGAAACCATTTTCAAACTCCTTCTAGTGTTTAATTTATGCCAGCGTGTAATGAGCTCAAAAAGCTATTTAAGGAACAGGCATCATTTTGAGAATGTCCGCTTACAGTATGAATAATAGATCCAAAGAAGTATCTTGGCACAATTGCAGAGGGTAACAAATGGCTTTGGCTCTATCTCTCTAGACTTTTGATATTAAAATAACATAAAGCCCAATCACTGCAACATCAATCAGGATGAATGTTTTTCTTTTTGCTAGGGAGACTGCCATAAAACAGTTTCTGCTGTGCATCAATTTACACATCGTAGATATTGTTAGATTGGTGTGACTCAGAGTAGATAAGTTTCAACGAGTCTGTTATGGCTTGGTAGGGACAGGTCATGTCCTGTCCAGTGACATCAAAGTACAAGAACACAGCAAACTTCTGAGGAATAGGTGCAGATGGCTGGCGGGCATTATGTGTCACAGGGTGTGATTAGTTTGACTAGTCGTGCGTGTAAATGTTTTATTGATGAATGTCCTAACAACTAATACTGATCTTATCGCGGCTCATATTTTATTTGGCTGCCTGCAAAGATTCCTTAACTTCTCAGTTATTCATTTTTTGGCCAAATCCTACAGACCAAACTAGCTGCGCCGGAGTTAGCCTCATTCTCATGGAGGCTGTGAGAGCATTTCCGAGTTGTGTAAATAAATATGGAAAGATGTTCATAGAGCCTACACTTGATCTGGGAAATATTGCCGTCAACCTTGTCATTCCATGTTTGTTTCAGATGCTGCTAACTGGTGATTAAGTGCATTTTTGGCCCTGACCGAGAGCAGTCAGCCAGTAAACAATAGTGTGATTGGTTGCTTCGTCAGAGTTCGGAGTAAACAAATAACACGCTTTAGTAAGAGACTTGAGCCAGAAAGGAAACTGGCATCTGCAACCACGGCCTCAATTCTTGAAGTCAAATGGCCTCCTATGTAGCTCTCCCCACCAGGAATCTTGATGACCAAAAGCCATCTAACTCTCTTGTCAATGGTGGTGAGAGCCGCTCCACCACATGTGAGCATTCCTGGGGCACCACGGCTTCACCACAAGCTCATATTTATCGTGTGTGGTTGAAACGCCACAGAGGAGTCCACAGCCAACACATAGCTCACAGGAACACACACACACACACACACATGCTGTATGCTGTCTGGCCTCGCGCAGCTATGTCTGTCCAGCACATCTCCTCTGTAATATAGACAGAATCAGCAATATTGTCAAAGTCAGCAGTCCAACTCCTGTAAAACAAGTCTGGCAGCCATGAAGTCATGATATGAGCAGCCTCCCATCAAGATCAGTGTGTTGTAACTTGCTTAAAGGGTGACCTCCCCGACTGGTACAGGGTAATTACTGCTCTTCTAAGTCTTTTGTATTTTAATTAACCCAAAGTTAATGGAGTTTAATCACTAACACCGAAAAAGTTCCCTGTCTTTACAATGCATGGAGTGTTTGTTATAGGAGATGTAACGACTGTCAGATAGGTTGTCTCTGACACACACAGGCCATTAGCAGCCAGTAAGAAGTGCGGGGAGTCCTTCCTCTGGGCCCTTTGATTGTGGACTGTCTTAGTAGTTTTAGTGGTGCTCGGCTATTATCATCCTCCAAGGTAACGTGCAATGGTGCTTTTATGTCTTCCCTGAACTTTGGACCCAGCTGGATGTGTTTAGAACTGTTATAATGTAACAGAGGTTCAAAAGATTTCACTACCTTCCATTTAGCTCTCCTGCTGACACTGTTGGGCCACTTTAATATGCTTCCACACAGAGTCTGGATCTCATCAAGGCCATATGAGGGAAGGAGGAAAGGTGGGTGGGTTGACAGGGGGGCTGGCTTTACAGGGAGAATCAATGTGATAAAGTAGGGATCCATTAGCCACAGTGGTGGTGAAGCCTGACAGATACAACTGGCTTGTGGGCTGATTAGAACAAGTCGAGAGAGTGTCGGTACATGAAGGACATTATGTCGTGATAATCGCTATCAAATGTTGCGCAATCCTTTGTTTTGACTGGATTTTAGTACAGTAGCTTGTTTCTGCTTATAAAGTGTGATGTTTGACGAGAGTTACATTTGGAGGCATTTGAAAGAAAAGCAATACCCAAAAACCACACTTTCACAGTTTCAAGATACCTCACAGGCCCCCGACTCTACTGCACCAGAGTGTCAACCCAGGCATGAGTACAGAGTATTTTCCTAGGCTATGGCGTCACTTTCCCCTGGCCTCTCTTGAGAGTGTGGTTGGACGCTGTAAAACTTTACTGAGGGGAGTAGTGCGACATGGGAGTGTCTCACCTCCATTAAAGTCCTTGCCAGGGTGCTGTGGCATTTAAACACTCATAAATAAATAACGGTGAGATCTACAAACCCCTAACATGGAGTTCCCCAGTCTGAGGGGGAACAGCAGGGAGGACCACAAGGGGTACGACAGAGAGGGAAGGGTCAGCGGAGGCGTACTGGTCTGATACCAAACTAAATTACTCCCCAAAAAAACTTTACAGTAACCACTAATACCCACTGGCCCTCTGTAGTCGCACACAGCCTTAGCCAAGCCTCTGCTCCCTGGGAGAACGAGGCCACCAATATAGTCATCAGAACCAGGGTGTTTTTCTTACTCTTGTTTTACAGGCGAGGGGTTAAGTCACCAGCATCTGGAGGCCCATGCTGCAATTGAGAGGAGGTCAGTGCAGGAGCAGGCTTTTTCAATACTGTGAAATAAATTGCTGAACCAAACACTAATGTTGGAGTGGGTGAGGGCAGCTTGCACAATGTTAATGTCAGTCAGGTGTGACATTAATAGCATATATCCTGCTCTTGGCAGTGTAAGTTTGTGCCTGTTGTTGGGAGAGTGATGAGTTGTGTGGTGGGGAGCTGTGGATTAATCTGCTGGCAGGATTGACATACAGAGTGAGGGGGGGGATTGGGAGAGAGTGTCAAAAAGCTGTTAGCTAGCAGCAGAGCAGGCTGACATCACCAGAGCTGATACAATCAAAGTTCTGGTTGTAAACGAGCCCGCCAGTCCAGAGCGGAGGGGCTGGGCTATGTCAGCCTCCTGAGGTAATGCACACACTGCTGTGAGTCCTGCTTGCTCTGCATGAGGAGGATTTGGAGGGATTTTGGGTGGGCCTTTCGACATGGTGTTCCCCCTGGTGTCTAGATGGACAGTGCTGGTGAGGTGAGATTGATCTGCGGTCGCTCTGTGACAGTGAGCAGAATGAAGAATGAAGCGAAGGCCCCTACAATGGCCAATGATCTTCATTGGTAACACAGAGAGCGAGCAGGACAAGAGCAAGAGCGTAGTGTGTTTACCCAGGTGTGTGTTGTAGCCTGCCAGCTGCTGTGGAACAATATTGAAAGCAGACTGAAAGCTTAGCTGTATGTACAAAACTGAGCAAGAAGAGTGTGTCCTTTACAAAAATGGCTTGGTTTATTATTTTCTGAAGGCAAATTAAGGCTGGGCTCTCCCTCTGAAACATGCTTTCCTTGCAATCCCTGCTCTGCATTCCCATACTCCTACCTTTCTTATCTCGGTGAGGGAAATTTTCCGCAATCGAGATGATTTAGATATGTATGTTACGAAAGGAATTACAGTACGTTTGGTCTAACTGAGCACTGGCTTTCTAAGTATTCACAGGAGAGACATAACTGACTTGTAATTTTTCAATTAATCCAAGCAGTTTGGCCTCTTATTTTTAAAAATGTTCCAACTGTTTTCCACAGACCTTGTATTAACATTTAAAGCTGTTCAGTGAATAGGAGCAGAAATGCAGGGGTGGTTTTGCAGAAAAATGTCTGGCTTGCCTACTTAGTGTATATCTGTAACACTGTGGATTCATATTCCCAACCCTAAATTTTCACTCTGCATGAGAGAAGTATTGCAACAGCTATTGGCAAAACAGCCTGACTACAAGCTCTTTTTTCACTTCAGTGTATAAAAGTATTAGTATGGTATTCATGCCAGGAAAAGTAAATCCTCCAGAGCTTTGTGCGTGCAGATACAGGCGCGTGCATGCACCTTCGCACAAGCATAAGTACAAACTTATATTATGTGTGTGTGTGCAGAGGGAGACAGAATCAATCTCATCAATTCAGTGGGGTATTTCCAGCAAGCCCACTGCTTCTAATTACAATAGACCTTGCAGTCATTGTCTATTTTCTCTTTCTTTCATTTGTCTGCCATCAACTTCATATGGTTGCAGTTTGCATTAATTCATATGTGGTCCACATTTGTGTTTGTAGCCTCAGTAGTTTAATCTAAGCCCAATCACAACAGAAAGGTATGTTCCGGATGCTTTTAAGAGCCATCCCATCCTTACCCTCTGGATATAGAGCTATATTCTCACATGCCTGTGCAATATAAGCATTGTTCAACACTGTACAGCATAATCATCAGCACCACGTGCAAGATCTCTCTCTCACACACACATGCACATGCACATTCACACACAGGCACATAGGCTTTGCACTTTAGCAAAACAGAACAGTATGAAATTGTTTAAAACACAAAGATGAGAAACTGAAATGAGAGTAGTTACGGCTTGCAAACTGAAAAAGTATCCATATGGCACATGCATAACTCCTTTATGTTAAAGAAAACAATGTACACAATGTTTTGCATTGCAGGGGGGTCTGGGAGCTGCACACATGGAAGGAGGTCATGCCATCTGCATTCAAAGGAACTTACAAAATTAAAAACAAACTTCAGTGCACGCGGTTGATTCTGCAATGTATTTTTTTTAAGAAGTATTGTATATACTTTGTTGTGTCCATAGTATGTCTTCCATATCCCTGCACACAGTATGTGAGGTCCTGCTGACCTTGTTCTACTGTATGTCTGTCAGTATGTTCTGTTAAACTCTGTATATTGTCCATCTGCTTCTGCACTAATAGTGCCAAGACAAATTCCTGTACATTTATTTTTCTTGGCAATTAGAGTGTCTTTGCTCCTTTATTCAGAAAGTGGAAGTCAATGCAGTGCAGGCCAAAAGTGGAATTAATCCTCTGGCCAACAATTGAATTTGACAATGAAAAGAAAATGCAATATCTGTATGATTAGTGGGCTTGTAGGGAGTCAGTTCCCTTTATTGCTCTCCTAATGAGGGCCAATCAGGGCAATAATGAACGTTACTGGAGCTGGTGTGGTGCCACATGCTGCAAATGTGACAAATTGGCTCTTGTAGTCGGTGCGGTTTTCCACAGTGCTGATCTGACTTGACATTCGAGAGGGTATTCCTCCTTTGGCAGGGACTGTAGAAGATAATGACTGCCATATTACATCAACAGAGTGCCATGCCAACTGCTCAACTGGTGACACATCCCATGATGCAAAGCTTTAATACGCTTCCCGTCAATGGTTGTCATACGGCTCTCAATATTGGTTATTTCTCAGGCTGTGTTGCAACAGATAGTTAGACAATGACTATTTTGAAGAGCATAGAGGGAGCCCAAAGGGGATTATAAAGACATTAGTATAGATTTCATGTCTATTTCATTTGTCTTTATTAAAGCATGAATCAATATTAATCTGTCAGTCTTATGATTCTCCTATGACACTGTCTTTAATTTACCTCATGTGTGGTCCAAAATGACAGAGACCAACAGTGATGAGAGACCCAAAATATCTCACATTCATCTCATTGAACTGACATCGACATTCTTCAGGAGAATTTATATTTTGCTGCAGAGGTTTGATTTATCACTTCAGACTAGGGCTGGGCAATATATTGAATATACTTGATGTACCGTGGCTTGTTCAGTGTGGGATGTAGTAAATGACTACATCATGAACATCATGTATAAATTGTTGAATCGACTTTTAATTACCAGCATACACGCTCCTCTGCCTCCCCTCACCACTCGCTTGGACAAGTGTATGTGATGTATGTTTTCTCATTGCCCCCTGAAAGCACTTCTGGTCAGCTTAGTGAACTGGCATCCCCCATTGTCTCTACAATCTCTGGAGTCAGAGATGCATGTATATCCACAGTAGGCCTACATAAAGCCATTATTAACGTATATTTAAAATCTGATATGTGCACTTGCTTGGTTTGAACAAATACTCTTTGGTGTATTTTAATTTGGCTAAATTAAAGTTTAAAATTGTTCCAATAGAAACCAATAATGAATATAAACTAGAGTATTTTAATGCAGACATAGGGTTAAATTTGGCATTCCTTAAGTGCTTTAGAGGAAATTTCAAAATATTGTAATACAATACAAGGACGCCCATTAAGTTGGCATCATTTTTTTTTTTTTTTTTTTTTTTTTTACCTTTTTCCATGAAATGATTGAAATGTGACTTATTGTGAAATAATGTAATTTATTCTTGACAGATAAAGTGTATATCTTCTCAAAACTTTTTTAATCAATCACCTCCATTCATATCACAATGAAAATGAAACCACAATTAAGAGAGGATTGTGTCTGAAAACAAAATTATTCCAACCTCATGTGCAACTGTGTATCATGTATTGTTATATAGCCTAAAAATATTGCAATGTTATTTACAGGCCATAGGCCACAGTGAATTTTCCCTGCAAAAACTCAAATTTTAACTACCTGTATCTACAACAAAGTCAGAAAACTGAGCTTAAAAATTGTGTGCTTTAGTTTCCTTTGTGTACAATAATTGCACTGCTGTAACACTGGTAAACAGTATCAGTCTTGAAGAAAGTTTATTCAAGGTCTTGTTCCACCCCAGAAGAACTATGCAAAAAGATGATTATACTATTTTCTTGCCCACATTAATCATCCCTGCGCCCTTGTTGGATTGAGTCCCCTGGAAACGATCTGTCGATCAGCATTTTGCTTCCCTCATGAGCCAGACCGCCATACAGTACATTGTTTACTATTGTTAGAGCAAAAATAGCTTTCAGACTCTGCTGTGAGTTGTTAAATAGTAAGCCTGACTTTCAAGAGTAAGTAAAAAGCAAAAAAGCAAATCCCTTTTCACTTCACCCTGCTTTTTTTTTTTATAGGATATTACACTGGATTGTCAGGTGTGGGTGGGCTTGGCTGTTCTTCAGCCTATTAGCTTCAAGCCACAGACTTCCATCTCGCCAGTTTATAAGTCACAGCCAGCCAAGACAAGGTGGTGGTCTAGATTTCCAGAAATCAAAGCAGATTGTTGTAAATCGTGATCATCACTTCCTTTCTGCATCCAAGGAAAGCATTTTGGAGGTGGTAGGAGATTATTCTACCAGACGCTGGTGTAATGTAGTATGTTTGGCTTTACCTATCCATCTGGAACGCATTACACAACACAAGGTACACACTGTCATGGCAACATGGGCAACATGGCCCCAGCACCGCAGCCAGATCACTGAGGTCGAAGCTCAAAAAAAACAACTGATGTCACTCAAAGTGTGGAACAGAGATGCCTGCTACTCTTTGCCAGGTACATTTTAGATTAGTGAGAGGATCAACACTTGTGCACAGTGTTATCTTCTACACACTCATGCATGCTCATGAATGCAGGAAAGTGCTGCAAAGTTGAACGTAGTGAGCGCCAACTCTGCTAGCTCAGTGGCTGTGGTGAGCAGAGTCCCTGCTGGGTCCTGTTGGGAAGGGGCCACTCTGTGGTTAATTAGCGGGCAGTGATTTGGCCCCAAGAGGGCCAGGTCGGCCCACCAGTGAGCTCACTTCCCCTCGTCTTCACACTCACATGCACGGCCGCTCCCCAGCTATGAGTCAGCCAGTGGAGAGGGAGAGAGCGAGAGCGAGAGACAGGAAGTCATTTTACCCGCATCGGGCCCATCTCCAGTCTCATCGCCTGCCAACTCTGAGTAGTGTGATTACAGGCGAAACTGATTAAAACAAAACAACTTAGCCGAGTACACCCCCCCTACTCCTCCACACATATACAGTATACATGGACTGTGACACACACACACACACACACACACACACACGCACATGCACAGTCGGGAGAAACAGGATGTTAGCAGGATCCTGGACGTGATCTTTTTAGACTCTAATGGCATCCTGATGGAACACAGGTGCCTCCTGAGAGTTGCAGCACTTACACTGAATACACATGAGATGACTCAGTGCCTGCTTTCCTGGTTTAATCATTTAATGATTATTATGTCTTTAGGTATTTCCTCATGCTCATGCTTTGGTACCGCTCAGGAGCTTCAGTCGGGTTTCTTACAGACGGAGTTAAAAGACTTGATAATAAAGTGATGAGAACGCAGGTCTCCGTGGCAGCCACATAAACATGCCTCTGACTTTTAAAGGATTTTCCCTGAGACATCGGATGCAGGTGCTCTGCAGAGATCAAAGGGGCCGAGTAAAACCTACTTAGTTTGAGAACTCCAAGAGAGCTGATTTATTCCGCCATTCCCACTGTAAAAATGAATGCCCTGTAGTTTGGTTGAGAACCTGTAACTAATGATGCTGTATTCCTTCAGAAAAGTTAAACAGGATGATGCATTTACTTTGACTGAAATGGAAAAAAAATCCCTTGGGGAATCTGCTGGTCACCTGTGTTGGATTTCTAATTTTTAATGGCCGAGTATGGAATGCACCATAATTTTGGGCGTCAGATCTGATACCTTGTCTCACTTTTTTTTTTTTCAAAAATACAGTGCATCAAGCCACATATGGCTTTAATTATGGGTTATGTGGTACTTAAAGCATGCATCAATACACTACAGTACCTATCATTGCCATGTGCTCAAGGCTGGGGAATTTTGCATTTTGGAAAGTAAATGGAATGCACTCAATGAACGCAAAAATGTCACACACTTCTTTTTTCATTATGTCTCCAGTGACCCTGCCACACCAGCTACAGTATGTTGTTTTTAATATGGCATTTTAGCTCACACTGTACAGCGCAGTATTGGGTCAGAAATGGACCGTTTCCAAGACGCGGTGAACATTTGCTGTTCGCTCATCAAATCCACCAAACATGTGAGTCCAACCCAAGGCAGTGAACCAGTGAGGGTGAGGAAACCATCCGGCAAACAAATAAGGCTTTCACTGTAGAGCCACGGCATTGCCATGGGAACCGTGTGTTTTACTGTGCAAATCAAACATAATAAAGTATAATAAAGTGGGTTAATACAAGTGAACAGGACTGCAGTAGACTGGAGAGCATCAGAGCAGGGCAGAGAAAGGGCAAGGAGAGCCAAAGACGTTTTGGTTTTAGCACAAAAAATAGTAACATATAAAGCAAAAATACACTTCCGAAGTGTTTTGCTACGTAGATGCATCGATGTTGAAATCCTGTTCTGGGAAGCAACTGGCCTTTCTTGAAACTTGCAACTAATGTCGCATGAGAAACTAAACTGAATATATGATGTCAGCTCTATAATCAAAAGGACCCCGAAGCAAATTAATCACATAATATGATGATGATCTGTTAGTCAGTCCCATCCCTGGGGTGATATTGCCATGCCAGTCGTGACTCTTGGTTTTGGCAAAAATTGACATCCAATAATTTTTGACCTGTCACTACATGCTTGATTTTCCACTGAGTCAATGGATTTACTGTCTCATTGCATCATAGGCAGCAGGATGGCAGAACAAGAACTGGTGGTGGGAGCATTAGGTTCAAGCCATTGTGACAGGAAATGGCATGGCTGAATTTAGTTTTAACGGCTGGTCAGAGGGCTACAATTACAGTTGAGAAGCATGAAAAATATATAAAATTAAAAAATAATTTATTTCCTTTTATGGTCAAAAAGTTTTGGTAGTAATCTGACTACTTGAATCACTACGTGAACGAAGTTGAACTCGCAATTGCAATTTTTATGTTTTTAACCAGGTAGGTCAATTAAAAACTATTGCTCATTTGCAATGATGACCTTGCTTGCGTAAAGTAGTTAAATTACTAGTTTAAATGCATGTAGTTTAAACGCTGCATCATAATGTCTGCTTTTTCCATTACTTCATAGTTTCAGCATGCTGCTCATTCACAAACTCTCTGTTCAAAGCAAACATTCACAGTTCCTTGAAATAGTCCAAACCATGTTTCTCATTCTCTGCAAAAGAAGAATCCTCTCACTGTAATGCTAAGCAGCTTTTTGAACTAGGATTTATCTTCTTGGTATGTTTATGCCAAGTACTTGGAGTTGGCTTCCGTGTGCACAGTTCCTGTATGAGCATCTGTCAAAGTGGCCATAAATAACATTTATTCAGTGCTGAAACAGCTTTTCCTCCTGGAGGCTTCAGTAGGAGATAAATGCCTTCAACATACTGTGAAGCAGTGGCATGTACAAACACCAAAATGAACAAACACACATGGTATTTATACACACATACATCTACATTCACTTGTGTGCTCTCCACCCAACACCGTGTTCGCACATTTCACTAGCAAATGTAGATACACCCTTCTTCAGAGATGTGTATTGTAGCCATAATGAAGCTGGATGGATTCCAGACACTCCTTCAACAATGATTGATATTGTACTCAGCTCTACTATAGAGAGCAGCTGAGAGCACAAGGATCACAACCTAAACACTGCAAACATAAATGAGATCAGTCCCTATGGATGACATGCACCCAGTCATTATGGAGCTTAAGGATCTGAGCTTTGGCTTTGTTCCCTTGTTATGGTGTTTTAAGGCTGAGATCCTCAAGACCGTGAGCTGTGTCTTCTGACGAGGCCTCCTCACCTCAAACACCACCCAGCCCCATATCTTGTCAACATACCAGATCTAATGGTCACCCCAGGGATGAGTGGATTTTCTGCCTGGTTTGTCCCCAATGCAACCTCCCGTAACTGCCTGTATCCCCGCTGAGTGAATGTTTCACAGACATCCTCATAGGGAGTTGACACAGGACGACACCGAGCTGGTACTACAACACAAACTGTTTTACAACGTAGGGCGGCCCGGAGGTGAAGTTGCTGAGGGGAACAGGGGTAAATAGGGGACACAAAGCAGCAGAAAGCAGTGCAAATATTGCGGTGAGAAGGAGAGGAGGCTCGCAGGATCATTACCTGCAAGGATTGAACTTCTTGTTTTGACACGCATAAAACATACCTAGAAAGGAATACTGGAGACATGAGGGCAATGGTGAAGGCTGGAGTGATTGAACGCCTCCATACAATGTGTATAAGTCACCTGAGTATACACGCTAAAGTGCAGAGGACTGTATGCAGCAGCCATCTATTTGCTGGCTTTTGTCTGTCTTTTACTTAACAATGTACAGAAGTTCATGAGGGTCCTGTGCTGCGATGCAACTGGAGATCAGATATAAGGTTTTTTTTCTGAATGTGTTCACAAACCATGAACAGACAACTGATGATGATGTGATACAACTGAAAGCTGAGTAACAGCTGCTTAGTGAACCTTGAGGTGTGATTGTTTTGTTAACTTCTGTTTTTAGGGGCAAAAGTAACCTTAAAAACAACTTTCCTGTTCAAAAGAAGGTAAGCAGAACATCTACAATTTCATGATAACTGGGCAACTCCATCAATTAACATCAAGATGAGATTGTCTTGTCAATATTGGGTAATAATTTTCAATATTGTGGAAGAGCAGTGTTGAGAGGGACACAGAATATGGCAGAATAATCCATTGACAGCAAATCACTTGCATGAAATTATTGAAGAGTTTCATAAGATGAAAAGACTGACTTCTCTACTTAGACCGAGAAATAATTGTTGCAACATTGATAAACCGACAATTTTGGTTTTGGCAGTGGTAGAAGAAGTGGTCCAAACTTTTTTTCTCAAGTAATATTATTTAACTATTGATAGTAAAACTTTAATGCCTGCAGTTAAAGTTGTACGCCATATTTTTAACTTAACACGAAAAGTCAAAGAGAGGCATTATGGGCACAATGTACTTACTACTGGTGGAGCTTTCATTTCTTTCTTTTTTTTTTTTTTTTAAAGATTATTTTTTTGGCATTTTGTTGCTTTATTGATAGTGAGAGATAGAAAGGGGGTGATAGAGGGGAAGACATGCGGCAAAGGGAGCTCAGGCCGGATTCGAACCCGGCTCCGCCGCGAGCTTTCATTTCTTATATGATGCTGCAAAGTTTAATAAATAATAATGCATCATATTTTAAATCATGATGCATAAAAACTCGTCTTTTTGGGTAAGTGTAGTATTATAATGTTCTCTCTGAATTAGCATTACAGTGGCAGTGACACAATTTAATGTATTTTAAAACTAAACATCATAATAAAGCTATAGTTGTTTGGGGCACCTTTTCTAATGGTAAAGTCTCCCCCTTTTGTTTTTCCTCCTGAACCAAAGTTAATCATAGTTTATTCTTTATTCTTATAATATAGTGTAAATTAGTTGTTAAATTACCTTAAGTGCTACCAAACAACAACAACACACAAAGTGTGTGTGTGTGTGTGTGTGTGTGTGTGTGTGTGTGTGTGTGTGTGTGTGTGTGTGTGTGTGAGAGTGTGTGTGTGTGTCTTAGCAGTCACATTGCATGGAAATGTGTAGTTGGCAAATAAAGGTGATTCTGATTATGCGCCTAATGAATTTCACTTATTATATTTTGTAACCAGATTACTGTAATCCAGTTATGTTAACTTCACAACTTTGAGAATCAGAATAAAGGAGACTTTATGGCCTGAATGGCTTGCAGCCTTAGAAGGGACGTAATGACAAACACTCGATCTTGTTTCTCAGTTGTGAAACACAGATTGTGAGGATGTAGAGTCCAGGCCTAATAGCCAAAGAGACTGGGCTTGGCTACAGCCACTAATTTGTACTATAGTGGTCATTACTGAGAGACAGCAGCCAGCTGTGGTGTACTGCTGCTTATCTGGAGGTAATGAGAGGTAACATGGGTGTAATGTGGTTCCATGTGCACATATTTGTCTCCGCATCCAGAATGTCTCTTGACTCTCCCTCGCTCTCCTTTCTCCCTCTGTCAAATAAATCCTCTGTGGCTGTTTTGAAAAATCCCTCCACCTTTTTTCTGCCAAACATTCTTTCTCCCTCTCTTTCTCCTATTCCTCATTAAACTCATGAAAAAGAAAAAGCGTGTTTAGTGCGAGCTCAGGGGCCCCCTGGCTCAGTTGTGGGAAGGGAACTGTAACGGTTAATGGAGGGAGGTCTCGCCCAGGGAGAGAAGACACCCACATTCAACACACACACACACACACAGATCAGAGAGCAATGTTTTCGGGGTGATGTCAAAGGCGACAGATGAACAGAACGAGTCTCGGGGAGCAGCAGGACTCCTGATGGGACTCAGGTGATGGAGGGGAGAAGCAGAGAGGAATAGCCAGAGGAGACATGGCGCTTGTCTGGCCTGTTTCCCGGCCTCCCGTGTTGGAGCATGAAAAGGAGCAGGTCGTTTACACCCCAGTGAAAAAAGCCACCATAGCCACAGCAGCACCTGGATGTTATTTGGGCTAATGGACTTGGGGCTTACTCAATAGTAATCAACTTGGGGGGGCTTGTCGCTTTGTTGCATGCACCACCTTTCTCCAGCACTCCCATTCTTTGTCTTGCACTACTTTTCTGTCCACTTTTCCCCTCCTACCTGCTCCCTCCCTGTCCTTATCTCTCCCCACCCTCTCCTTTCTCCCGCTCATGTGTTTATTTTATTTTGCGGAGAGCTGTGTTATGACAAAGATTTCACTCCCCGGATGTATGCAGTCAGTGCTTGTGTCATGCCCTTATGAGGTATGGGGGCCCTCACAGCTCTGCCAGCCCCACCCGGCCTGCCCTTCCCAGGCATAGAGGGCTGGGAGGAGGGGCCGGAGGTGGGGTGGAGGGGGTGACTCCTGCCCACACCCTGTCCTGTCCTGCCTGGCGTTGATGGAAACTTAACACACACACACACACACACACACACACACACACACACACACACACACACACACACAACCACAAAAACAGATAGAGGATAGCTTGATTCACCCGGCAAGATTTCTTTCTCTTTTGTTCTCATGGACAGTTGAAAATGCTGACATGGGACTTCCTGGCACAGTCCATTTTCCTGTCTCACTGCTATTACCTCATTCATACAAGCTTCAGAACAGTTCAGGATTGTTTACCATCCATCACACAGTCCTGGAGGGCTAAAACCTTTAGCTGAAGTCATGTAAAGCTCGATAGCTGCATAGCATAGTTTATCATGCAGCAGGCTCATTTATCCTCTGCTGGCTCTTTTCATTCAAATCACCAGAGGGTTATTTTTAAGTGAGAATGCATGCCTTCGCTGTGAGTGTTTTCTATTACAGCATTTTATTCCCAGTGTCTATCTCTTTCATCCTCCTTGACAAAAATGACAAACACATTTCTTTGTTCACCATGAAATTTACTTCATTTGTCATTATCATGGAAGAATCTCTCACCCCGAGACACAAAGAGCAGAGTCAAGGGGGATTTATGGTCTCTGCAAACAGCAACTTATGAATGGATTCAAATGGAAAGCTGAGGTGAAGTAATGATATATTAAACCCCTCAAAGTTGTGCTGTAAAAATATTTTGGTTCTCACGTCTTCTTCACTTTACTGGCGAGACAACTGGTTGATCTTAAAACCGAAGATGCCACCCAAGACATACCACTTAACATGGACTCTGCAGAGAGCTGTTTAAGAAGAAACAACTAGGACCGTACATGAAAAATAAACCCAGTATGATAAAAGTTGTCCAAATGTGTTTCCATCCGTCTCATCTTCTCTCCCTTTTCGCTTGAATGTGAAAAGGCCTTAAGCAAAATGTTACATTTCATCATTTTTCCATTCTTTAATTTTCACCACAAAGCCTGACATGTTTTAAGAGGTGCAACCTAATATTGCCTGAACTCCAGGACCTACCACAAAGATCTCTGGGTAAATGGGAGGGAAGGAAGTGCACAGACAGGAGGACGGGCGTGGATGGAAAAGTGCACAGCAACTTGGCTGCAGCACACCCTTAAGTAACAACACATGGCAGTGGAGGAATTCCACATTCGCGGACACTCTACATGAGCAAGGATGGGAAAGGCTGTCCGGCTGCTCGCACCGAGCGACCGACCGGTTCCGAATGGGAAGCTGATAAGGCTCTGCCATACCTAATTCCTTTCCATGTTCTCATCCTGGGTAGGCATCACAATGGGCATGATTCATGGGGGTAATTCCGCCAGCTACTGACTTGGCTCCTGCCTGCATTTGGGAAGAATGTGACCTCACAATACGCCTCTTTCAGGCCCATCCCTGTCTGACTTCGACCAGCCTCTCCTTGAAGCCCTCTTCTGTTAGACTGCAGAGTGAGGACAAGGGAATGTAGCAGAAAGGCAAAGAAGAGAGGCTAAGTTGAGGGGGAAAAAATCCTGCAAACATACTCCTCCTTCCCCATCTTCCCTCTTCCTACATCACTCTCTCCTTCCTCGTCTAATAACTAAATGATGTTCAGTGAGGAGGGGAATTTAAAACAATGAACTTGAAAGTCAACCACCGTAACGACCACAGAGACGAGCCCTGATTGCACAGGGGAAGTTGTAGGTGTGATGCCTGTTTCATGTTTCCTCATATCGGCCGCAGAGACTACCACAAGTCTAGCCTAAGTGATGATCTGAACAAGAACACGTGATGCAAAACAGTGTTTTGCAACATGAGACCTCTGAAACGCTCTCTATCTTGTGCTTAAACAAACTGCAATCATCGTGGGTAATTATTTAGCTGTATTAGGCCATTTGAAGCTCGGTTAATTCCTGGTTACATTCCATCTGTCACAGACACAAAGGCCCTTGTCTTTATCTGCAGTCAGTGCTGAAATGTAAATTACTCTGCGGAGTGGATGAAGCAAAAATAAGCTCACAATGGATGGAACATAAAAGTGTATAATCACAATCGTTGCCAATCGCGAGTTAAAGAAACATTTGGTCTACAAAGCCTTTAAAAAACGATAAGGATATAGAAGGATTCTTTAATGGCTTAGGTCAGTGCATTCTTTATTTCTAACAAGATCAATTGAGCAGCCGCAGGACATGTAGAGTCGAACATGGTTTTACATTTGTCTTTTAATTGTATAAGGTTTTAAGACTTAATGTGAGGCAATCACAGGCAAGCTCATTTAAACTGAATGTATCTGCAATGGGGGAAATCTTATCCTCTAATGTATGTCATTTGCAAGCACATCAGGCATAACCCTCATCAACTCTTACTTGGATGTAGTTCTCAGAAATATGAGTTATTCTACCTCTTCAGAAAAGTTCAGAGAAAATAGAATAATGCCTCAGTGGTCCAATAAATTCCTTTTTTATTCAAGCAATTCTCCCCTACCCCATTTAACTTCGCTGCAGAGGAAAAACGGCTTTACAGACCTGCACCATCATCAAACGGCGAACACACATGATCATAAACACGTTCAATCTGGCACAAGTAACGGCACGCACACGCTGGCACACACGCTCTCACAGCACACACATAAAAAGGGCGTCGACACGTACACGTTCGTAAGCAGAGGTGGTTTTGTCATGTCACCCTCCTTAACATCCTGCAGCAGTCTGCCTCATAGGAGGAGAAAATATGGTGTGATGTCACCTCTGGCATGGCCCCGGTGTCTGAAAACTTTTCATGCGCCGCCCAAACGAATGAGAGGCAGACATTACTCAGAATAAGAGTGGAGACTATCTGTTCTCCAAACTTAAAGCTGGTATTTGTTAGTGTGGAGCGCTGCCAGAGCTGGGCCACTGTCTGTTGACTGCAGATCAACACAATGTAGATCAGATCATTCAGACTCCACAAAACATCCTCAGTATGTAGCTGTGCCACTCATCCCTGTCACTCTAACTGGCAGGGTCACGCTGCTCCACCAGCACCACTGGCACTCTTCAAGCAGCCCGGCGGCACCGTCTGAAAACCACCAAGTGGGGTTAGTCATAATAGAGCTTCATCTGGCCATCAATCTTCATGCTCTCCCCCCGTTAGCAGCGCGGACCGCGTCTTGTGTTGCAGTTAAAAGCCTTGGCACCGCTCTACCAGGCCTGTGATAAATTGATTGCTCTATGAAGCCTGTGGAGAATGTTTGGAGATCCCGATCCATCCTCGCTGTTTGTCACTGTGCATTAGCAGTGAATGAGGGGATTCCTGAACCCTGACTCATAAGCTCCCTGGGCAAGCACCTTTCAAATAAATTTTAGCAAGAAACAGCCCACTGGAAATGTAAATTGGAGACTGATTTAGAACGTTTGATATTTTTTCCAAAGTTTGAGGGAAAAACAAAAACCAGAGGCATTTTGGGCAAACAATGTGTCAGCGGTTAAGAGAAATGGACTATTGAAGGACCAATAAAATAATAGCTTTTGGACTATTTATCAATTGCACGCATTCCCTGCTTTTCATCTCTGGAGGAAGCAAAGGAGAATTCCTTTCACTTGTTTCTGAAATCACTGTTCCCCTAAATACATTTTGGAAACACTATGAAGCCCATGTCTATAAAGCATTATAAACATACTTTAAACACATGATTATCTGCTCGAGTACTGTATAATTATAGTGAAAAGCACTCATAAAAAGTTGTAATGCTTCATAACAATGATCATAACACATTTAAAAGCATTTTGTAATGATTTATAAGATTAAATATTATAATAATTTTAATTTCTGGTACCCACTGACATTGTTTATTCAAAAATCATAGTGTATGATAATTCTCATAGTTGCAATACATTAGAATCTTTTCATAATGTATTATAAAGTGATTATAGGGCTAACTATAGGCTAATTCTAAACCTATTACACATTATAAGTATGTTTCCAATGTGGCTTGCAATGTGGCTTGCAAAAACACTGTCAAGTGTCCAGCAGTTTCAGAAATATGATGATATTTTACCATATAAGTAAAATTCTTGATTTGTTATATATATTGTTATCAAGCATTGTGAATATAATGAGTACCTAAAGTTATATGCTAAAGTGTTATGAGCAGATTATGATGAATTATAAGTATGTTTATAATGCATTATAGACATGGGCTTTATAGAAAGTGTCAAGTCAAAAGATATGTTAGTGACATTACAGTTGACTCAAGTCTTTGCTAGGACATGCAGGGCATTCAGTCATATTTTAAATTGTGACATACAATCATACAACAGTATGAGGCATTTATTTTTGTGTTTATTTGAGCTTTTACTTTGCTCAAATATTTGAATTTGACATTACAACAGTACTCTATTATTCTCTGTTCAGTGTTCCATGCATGCCTTCCAATCTAGATCAGATATCATTGTTATCTCGCCCGTCCTTATTGCTGTATCAGCATTACTATTCCAGCTGACAGGTCTATTGAACTGTGAGGTCAAATAACAGAACGGAAGAGTGCTTTTCTCACTCATGAGAAAGTACACTGTTCCAGCAGGCAGGACGGAGTCGATTCTCAGCTAAATCCATTCAGTGTTTCTATTCTGGTGCGGTGTCTAGACGTAAAAACATTTTACAAGGGACCAAAAGCCACAGCTGGGTTCTGCAAGGCTGGACTAGACTTTGACCGGCCAGAAAATAGTGAGCTAAAAGTTTGGGTAACGCTAGTGCCTGCTATTGATTCCCTGCCAAGCACCTTGCATGGTGTATATCTTAACTCCAGAGATAAAATATAGATGATGAAGTCATGTGTTTACTTCCTATAACATCATTGTGCTGGGGAAAAGATTGTCTGCAGTCATAAAATGTTTATATTAGTGTCTTTTATGAGATGTTCCTTGTATACATAATTGTTCGCAGCATCATAAAAAACAAGGCCGACAAAGTGCAAATTAAGGGGTTTGTGGGGGTACTGACCACCTATTTTCCACACTCCAAGTCACAACATCTGTAAACAAAGTAAATGTGTTAAACCATCAACACACACCCTTCTATGACCACAGATGATGTAATTTTAGGGTAATGAGCATTCAGAGCTGTGGGACAAAAGCTGTGCATTTAATTAAAAATGGAGGTTGCTTATTATTTTCTTTTAAAACTTTTGTCCCTGAGAAAGCTATTATAGGGACAACAGACCAGGAATCCCACACTCTAGTCATTTACTTCAAATTGAAGTTCATATAAATTTAGGAGATGCATGCAATGTTTTATACTTGTGAAATAGATTATTTTTTTGTTTAAAGTCATCACAAGGATCAGCAAAAACTGTTAAAGAAAAATGTCCACAGTTAAACGCCAACTTCTCTGTGATGATTGAATTGTTTGGGTGCTTTTTTTAAACAGCCTTTGTGAATCATCAGTGTGATTATGCTGACTGCATCACTTCCCTTTTGGGGCTTCCTCTGTTTCCTGCAGCTGCTGAGTCAATCTCAGACTTCTTCTGCACACTTCCCCATGTATGCATTCATAAAGTGGGACCATTCATGCCATTCATGGGCAATAATGGGCAGAGGAGTATGGGACACGTCAGCACCTCAGTATGATTCAAATGAAGAACTTGTTGGATATTTAAACAGTGTTTGAAACTGTTCAGCCCTACACCATTTCAACGACATTTAGGGGGAAAGGTGTCTTACAATATTGTAATTTTCCAAAACTATTAGGTTTCCATTTTGTAGTATATAAAGCCAAGGAACATCGAACAATTGGATGCTGGGAGAGAACAAATGTAGAACTAGGGAACATTTTCCCATTATCCATCCATCCATCCATCCATCCATCCATCCATCCATCCATCCATCCATCCATCCATCTCCATCCATCTCCATCCATCCACGCATCCATCCATCCATCCATCCATCATCCATCCATCCACGCATCCATCCATCCATCGACGCATCCATCCGTCCATCCATCCATCCATCCATCCATCCATCCATCCTTTCATCCATCCATCCATCCATCCACTCATCCATCCATCCATCCACTCATCCATCCATCCTTTCATCCATCCATCCATCCATCCATCCATCCACTCATCCATCCATCCATCCATCCATCCATCCATCCATCCATCCATCCATCCATCCATCCATCCATCCAGCCTCACTCTCATTCACTCCTACGGGCAATTTAGAGACACCTATTAAACCTAAGCTGCATGTTTTTGGACTGTGGGAAAAGGCCGGAGGACCATCAATATTTTGGACTTTTGCTTATTAACACCAAACATGCAGTACAGAACATGCTAATAACAAGTTTTGTTTTGCTGGTACTAGATTGTCATGAACTCTGTGTTTAACAAATTAAAATTCTTTACAAAAGTGGTGGACCTGACCATCCATTGAAGCACTTTTCACCCACTAATGCTGCTAAACACTACATACAACATCAATTCCCCCAAAATAGGACACTGTAAAACGTGCTTTATAACAGAACGCTCATTCAGACTTCAGAGAATATATATACAAAAAACAAGTTTATGAGTTTGAAAATAAGATATGTTGTCTTTGTACAGTTTTAATGTGATTATATATGATTTAGGATTTGCAAATGATCACATTCTGTTTTATTTACGTTTTTAAAACGGATTTTGATTTCCAAAAAGTGCTTAAAGGTCTTTCTTCCTTATTTTGTTGTTTCAGTCTTCAGTAGTGGGGCCTAGCATTGTTGTTGTCCGAACTCAGGACCTGAAAATTAAACAAGTTCTTAGCAGGTCCACGGCCATATTTAACATCAAACACTCATTTTGACTGATTTATTTCCTCCAACAGAACAAATTCTATTTTTTCCTTCTAATCTTCAGGAAACATATTGATGTAAGCAACCTGGTCCTGCACAACAATAATCACTCAAAGGCCTGTCTTGATTAAAAAAGCAACTAAATTAAGTCAAAGGAGTCAGCAGGAAGAAAGGACCTCCATTAGCCTTCACTGCAGCTACTGATGATTGATATGATAGCGAGCCCATTCAAACTGCAAATTTTACACATGATTGAGGCTCTATTGGATGTAATGAAATGGCCTTCCTGAATATTGCACTTGATTGACTGTGTGACCACCAGCACAATAGCTGCTATTATAGTTTCGGGCCCTCAACCCATTTTTCATTGTACCAGGTCCACTGTGTTATTATTGCAGAACTCGGAGTGAACCCGTGGCTTTGGTTTCGTGCTGTTACGGATGTGACCGTTCTCTCCACCAGGAGCAATTCACAGAGTGTTAATTGACCACCGCAATCACTCAGCAGATTTATGGAAAGTCTGAGGGGTCACAGGAGACTTCCAGGGGAGGCCGTCCAGGGAGCAGGGCCGGCCTCTGAGCTGCAGCTGGGGAATTTCTGGCCTTTGTAACAACAATACAGGTTCATAAACTCTGCCTTCCTATCATGAACTCAGAGGAAATGTAAATTATATAGAAAAATTCTATTTAAATGGGCCATAGAGGAAATCATCTTGTGGGTGTCTTTGTGTGAGGTTTTGCGTTAACTTGTAATCAAACAGTAATAATTCCACAGCTACGATCATAGTGCAGAAATCAGAAAAACAAATACTGTACTCACAAAGTCTCATGACCCAGATGTGTATCCTTCGCTGGGGAGGGGGCTGGTGACACACACTAGGCGTGGGCACTGGGGTCCATCTGGCCGACTATAATCTGCTTTGAACAACAGACCTGCAGACAGAGAAATGATACAAAGCGCATGTGTAAAAACAGAGATACAACTGTTAGCTACAGTAGCTAGCATCTACATTCAAATACTTTGATTTCTGAAGATCCAATGTGCAAATATTCAATAAAACTGTAAGAAATAGGTTCTGAGAGAGATAACGATAATGGTTTTGATCGTTGTTTATCCTCCAGTGCAGTGTGTCAGTATGTCGAAGTATTAGTTTGAACGAATGTGCATGTGGCCCTGCATCTGGACACTCTTAATACTGTTTAATCCCTTTCTGTCAGCCAGCCAGGCTTGTCCTCATGCCAACGCACTATCTACAGTGTGTCACAGATCTTTAAACAGAGAAAGACGGGGTTGAGTAATGTCTTCAGTTTAACTGCACACTCCTGGACTAATAATAACAATGATGCTTTGGGGTTTGTTTGTATTAAGGTAAGAGTGAACCTTCCTTTTACATTAATGATACAACTAGCTTTTAATCCAGCTTTGAGATGCAGAATTGGTAACAGTGGATCAGCTTAGAGTGCTTTAGGAATAGGAGGCGAAACAATGCAGCCATTTTTAGTGCACTTCTCCTTATAATAAGTTTCAAATACTGGCATCATTTTGGATTTAATGGATCGGTTTTGTGGACAGAATGGTTAGGAAATTGCTCCTACAATTTAACATGAAGCAGTTGAGAGTAATTGCCTCGGGCATGCCAATAATTTTACAGTGATTATGTGATAAGCTGTATCATTTCTTTTGATGAAATGCGTAAGTGCCTTTTTGTGCGAGTTACCCAGACCTGATGATTTACAAGGGCTATAAGTCTGTGTTTTGCTGCATGGAGCCTGCATGTTGCATGGAGTCTGAATGCCATGCTTGCTTACACAGAAACGCTGCACTAATGGGTTTGTGTTACATTGCTAAATCAACTCGAGCTGTGAAGCGGCTCCCAGCAAACCTTTATGATCCATTAACCACCAGGCATGGTTTTGCCAGGGCGCCTGTGCCAGCTGGCAGAAACTGACAAGCCTGTATCATGAGCAGCCTCTGCCAGTGATAGCTTTACTGAGGTTTGCAGAATTCCCCCCGTTCTCTCAAGCTGATTACATACATGTTGTTTTCTCATTAGCCGAGGCTCCTCGTGGTCCTGTCTTTGTGGAAATGCTTGATGGAATGAAGGTGAACACAGAGCGTACAATATGTTAGACTTGATGTCTGCAGACAGTTCGGGAAGAGAGACAAGTCTGTGGAGTGGTTTGAGTTTGGGTGGAGACAGCAGCATTTACTGTAGAACTGCAGACAAATATGCATGGACCCCACCCTAGGCTAGTGATCAACTCCTCTGTCATCAGTGTCTTTATCACGCAGACAGAGATTGATATCCAAGGATCGGATTCCTCGAGATTCCTCTTGTGAGACAAAGTCCCATTTTTCAAACATTTGGAAACCTGAAAGTTTTCTGTAGCGCTGTTTGACTGTTTTATTGTGTTATTCATGAAAGCTGGCAGCGCTCTGCAATATCCACACACAAATAGGCTCCCCCTTTTCCAAGCTGCCTTTCCTTTCGACGGTTGTCAGTGCATGGCTTATTTCTCAAAATGCATAATGAAATTTTTATGACTTTTTTGCGACCATGCAGTTATGAGGCTGTTATTGTTAAATATTGCAGAGGTATTTGCCAAGCTTTTCTCCTGGGCACACTTGTATCTAAGCGCTTTGTGGATGACTTATGTTTCATGGCTCATGTTTAATGGGCGAGTAAAGGCGGCAAGGAAAGACAATTGAACTCCAAAAGGCATGTATGCAGAGAACGGGAATTTATAGGATTTTCTTTACATTGTAACTGATTATCATTTGGATTGAATGTAATCCTGTTTCATGCCGTCTGTTATTCCCAAATCCTGCCTTTTCCTCTGAAGTGAATGTGATCTACCTACACACCCATGATTTCGGCATTGGTTTTATGACTCTGCAGTCATAAGGATGTAGGGGAATTCCGAGTAGATTTTTATCAGATTAAAAACACTAGTGAGTCAGTATGAAGGCTGTGAAATCCACATGTATTAGCTGAGTTGACACCGTTATCTAGGTCACAGGTAGGCGAGATAGGCAAATCAGTAATTTCCTCCTCCTTGAGAATGAGGCACTTTCACTCGGTCGGAGAGTAAGCGAGATATCAGGAGCAGAGGAGGAGCAGAGGGTCATGGTGGGCATGAGCAATAGAGGGAAAGAGAGTTACAACAATAGTTCAAAGCCTCTCGGTTTGTATTTGATCCATTGTTCCCGCTGGTCTTTAGAGACCACCACCAACAAGGCATCGTCTTACTCAGGTTGACAGGGTTTTGTATGGCTCAGATGCCCTGTGAGATTAGGTTCAGGTGAAGCCATGGGTTAGAGGAGAGTGGGAGGAACGGTATTTCATCAGTGTTTTAATGCTGTGAGAACAGAATGCAGTTTGGTTAGACTGTACTTGTTCAAATGATAGATTTGGAGTTTTATCTTCAGCAGAGGTTGTAATTATGCATGTCGTTTTGTTAGACTGTAAAAAAAAAAAATGTGTGTAATGAGAAAGAAGCTGGATAAGAAAATGGCTGTTTCTTTAGCTGATAGGGATTATAACTCTGTCCTAGAGGATTATCACAATGGCCCATTTTATTCCTCACCAGATTTCCCTCCTGTGTAATTACCGTTTGCTTCTATCTCTTTCTCAGTGGCAAAATTGATGGGTGGAATATCTTGAGAAATATGTGAGTAAAAGCCAGAGAGGGAAACATCTCAGAGGCACACCGCAATGAATGAGAATTTGGAGGATGCTAATTAAACAATGTCATGATTTATTGTCAGTAACAAAACATTTACTGTTTCATTCCCAAAGGCTTGGTTTCCTGGAAAATGTATCACATTTTGGTCACAGATCTGTTAACTTCTTCGCCTCAGTTCTAGTTGTAACTGAGGGTTTAGAAAGTCAAGACCTCCAGTACTATACGGCTAGTGTCAGGAGACCTTAAATATTTATTCAAACAAAAACTATGAGATAGATTATAGCCTTTAGGTATGTTTTGCCCTTTCTCTATTAATAATGTTCATCATTAGGCTGTGTTTGGTTTTGGAAAAAAACAATTCAAGGTAAGAACATCAATCAACCACAGAAGGTCAGATCAGTTAAAGCAGCCAATGAGTTCATTACAAGCTGTCAAGAATGTTTTCTTATCTTTCACAACTCTCAGCTTGTTTCTGTTGGTAAGACCTTTATCTATTGTCCCATATTCAAATTGTAGACTTCCTAGAAAGCCTCTTTGCATCAACATGTGCAGAACCCCTGCCTCAGACCACGGGCTTTTGGCCGGCTCATGAATGCACAGGACAGAGATGTTATCTGGCCTTAGGGAGGATGTTTGGGGAGTGGGAGTGGGAGTGGGAGGGCTGTGGGGCTTCAGTGTGCTAATGCAGCTAACAGCCAGGAAGGCAGAGTGTTGACTCTGCAGATTTAAGCCAGCTACTGATGGCTATGGGGCTAAATACTGACCCCATGGACTAATAAAGAAAATCACCTCAGGCACGAGCCGCAGGGGTCAGAGGTAACGGCATGGCTGGGAAAAACACAGGCCGTGGCTTTCGATCACTACTCTGCCTAATTGAAATGACAGTTGAAGACCGGTGGGGGTAACAGTGTTTATTTACGTCTTTGTTACGCGGTGAGCAAGCACAAAGATATGCCTGGCCCGGCCAGGGATGACATCGCTCCCGTATGCTGTCTGGCTCCGGGATCTCTGCACTAGTACAATAAGGACTTCCTGTCTGCCATCAGATTCCCCTGCATTCCACCCAGGCCCGGGATGAGGCGAGGGGGCTGATGGGGACAGGGTTTTGTGAAAGAGTACAAGTCCTAATCAAACTGACAATATGGACCTGTTCCCTTCTTTTGACCCCCGAGCTGACCCTCAGTCTGAGCTGCCGTCTGTCAGGGAGCTGGAACAGGCTGTGATTTGCTGAAACTGGGGAGAAGAGGGGTTTCCTGTTCTTGAACAGATGTTTAGAGATGGTCAACACAGTGTTTCACTGTGCTGATGTCAGCTATTTCTACATGGATGCGCCTAGTGTTGTTGATAGGTATTTACTGTATGACTAATAATACAATACTGAAGCAAATCATTAGGGTAAAAGTTATAATAACAACATTTAACAACAATTTAGAGAACATTTTATATTTTTTTGGTCCATGTGTGCATTTCTTGGTGTACATGTGTTCAAGCTGTATAAACAACAGGTCAACCAATGTTTCCTGACTGACCAGCAGCTCTAAATCTCACTCTGATGGTAGGTCGGTCAGTCAGTCCACAAAAATTTCCCCACGTTTCGCCCCAAGTGTGTGTGTGAAGCTGTGTGTTTGTGTTCATGCAAAGGGATGTGGCAATGGGAGTGGTTTTTCACGAAGAGGTGCATAACTTCTCAATGGATTCACAAAAAAATGCTGATTGAGTTGTTCATGCGAACTGGCAGAAAGGAGGTGTGGCCTATAATATAATATTTGTGCGGTTTTGTGTGTGAACGTATGTGGTCATAGTTATTACGGATTTGCGCTTGTTATTAGTAATATTTGGGTAATTATATCTATTTAACTTGAATTTAGTGTGACACATAAGCATTACAAAAATGATCAATTATATTATAATTTTACTGGATATTTTAACATTTAGTTTATAGGAAATACTATATTTTACAACCCTGATTCCAAAAAAGTGACATTGTCTCAAACATCAATAAAAGAGAAAGCATTAATTTGCTAATCCTTTGTAACATATCTTGAATTGAAATTCGACAAATACAATATATTTTATCTTCAAACTGAAAAATATTCACTACATTTACACTCTGAATTATGAATTTGATGCACAACATTCCAATTTTGGGGGAATCTGGGTAGTTGATCATTATTAATACATTTTTCCACTGCATTTTAAAAAATGTATTATTTGTTCATGAATTAGATTATTATTAGGACACACTGTGGGTAATGATCACATGCTACTAGTAGTTCCTAATGACCCTATAGTATATTGCTGATAAAACAAACAGTGGAATATAAGACAGCTGCTCGAGCAAGAGGCTTAACCCTATATTGCTCCTATATAAGCAATCAGGGAAAACACAGAGAAGAGGGAAAGGATAAAAAAAGAAAGAACAACAAATAATGTAAAATGATCTATTGAATACACAGAAAAAGTTGCTTTCCGGTGTCTTCGACCATATACTATACTGGTGTCAAACAAAAACCCTGATGTTGCTATTTGAAGAAATGGGGGAAGACGGTATTCTTGCTCTCCTGTTTCAGCGGGGTCAAGGTGAGAGAGCAACCTTCGGCAACCTGAGTACTAAAACAGCCTTCTGCTGTCTAGCGTGACTAGACATGCAGCATTAATGGCCTCCTGAGAGGACCGTCAGCACAGGAGGAAAAGAACACAAATACTCCCCTCTCACACCCCAGCAGTACAGAGGACAGGAGAGATTATATGTCTGTGACAGCACACTGGAAGCGTGCAGTTTAATGGATTACATCCATATTCTAGGAAAATGGTCCGCTGCTCATTTTATCCTTAAATCAAAGCATAGATATAAAAAATATCTACGTATCTGTGTATTGTAAATCACACTTTTAAATAACCAGAGAATATGGAAGACAGTTGACACAAAAGATAAACCCGAAAGTGATGAATTAATGGTATTTTAAAATTAATAAGCTATCAGACAAGCTTTTACATGGACAGTAATTTCCTGTGTGAAATAACGAGAATGTAAATTCTACAAATGGGACTATTACAAGTTCCTAACAGGAGCCGCACTCTGTGTCATGCTAATTTTGATAATGGTAAAGGGATGAATGGCTTGAGGTCATTTCAAAGTCTATTCAGTGCAGGAAATGAGCAACTATTGTGTTGCCCTTTTTCTAATTTAGCTGCAGAGAAGCTTCAGGTTTCTGTCGACACTTCATTCTGTCAAATTAAAGGATCACAGCCCTGCTTCCTCAAATGTTGGCAATCTGCATGAACACTGACGGTTGTCACAGGTGATTAATAAGTATACAGTACATTTGATCCCATTGTGTTTCCAGGTTTTTGTTAAAGCCATTCAAGGTGCTGATTACTTCTGACATTACGCTCTCAAAGGTGGCCTTTGTGCCACTCTGCATCAGCACTGCCAGGCCTTCTTAAATAGCTTGCAGTGAGAGATGGAGGGGGAAATGAAGTGTTGTGTCCCTTTCCTATGAGGAGACTTACATTAATATTTTAACATTTTGTCCAGTTTTTTGTTTTCCAGCCTTGGGCCGCCATGGAAATGGCAAGATAGATAAGCCTGCAAACACACACACAAAAAAGCACAATAACACATCAGCTGTCACAGTTCACACTGTGCTGTAGTTAATGTTTATTGCATATTGCATATTGCACCCATCAGACAGGTTGGAGCAGCGAAGTGGACAAACAGGCTCAAACGTCTTCTGTGACACAATGAACTTATTTTTAGGTCAGGTCTGATTTCACTTACGTGGGAAAAAAATAGTGGCAGAGCAAAACAGTTTTGTCTACTATTCATTTTAACTGTAATCCTTTCTCACTGATACTGCCACACACACACACACACACACACACACACACACACACACGCACGCACACACGCACACACACACACACACACACACACACACACACACACAAAAAAACACATTTTAATAGTGTAATAATCTGTGTTCAGATTATGAAAATGATCTGCATAATACAAATAACATAAATCATATTTTTAACACCACTGGTTTTGCTTAATCAAGGGCACAGATTTAAAACCTTCATAAAGGCGACTGACAATAAGTGCAAGCACAGAGCAGGACCTTGCAAATACTTCCTGATGCTTCCCTGACTTGTGCAAACACTATAAAGCTAATCTAAGGTGGCAGTGCCGATGCATTGCCAAATGTTGACAATAATGAATAATGATTCACAATAAGCATTAGACTTTTGCAGGGGCTGCTGTTTATATTTCAGCCACTGTTTATTACTCAAAGTTTTGGCGTCGTGTTAAAGACAAAGACAAAGGGAGCCACACTGTTTGAGCAGGGCTAAACACGGCATAATAGCTGCTTTATAAACAGTCTTTTAGATAATGTGTCTGTTAAAACCTCTGAATCTTTCTGTACTTCTTCCTCAATAAAAGTTGTAGGATTTCTCCCAGGTCCCATTTGTTTTATTCATGGCTATTTCCCAAAAAGTAAACACATTCCCTTGTCATTCAGCCATGGCATGAATCTAATTACAACTTTAGCCTGTGCTCCCTCAAAATGGTCAGTGGCCTTCTAAAAGATCAGATTTATGTACCCTTAAATGGAGGTCATTTATTTGTGTTAAAAAAAAGTTGGTCGTCATTCAAATATGGCTCTAACTCGGCTCCCATAGTGGCAGCCAGCAGACAAACTCAGACTTGCCTCCAAGTCTTTGTCTTCATAAATTTCTCCCATGAACTGTATAAACTACAAATTAGTCATCTCATGACCCAATCAATCATCATCATCACAAGCCCTTCGTAACTTGTAACTCGGTTAGCAAGGCATTTACACTCTTGTGATTGTGATTCATTGCATGACCTGAGGATCATTTTTCCTGACTGACCTACATGCTGACATATATAAATGTTGGTCCACCATGTCAATACTTGCTTAACATGAAATGATATGCAGTACAGGAAGAAAAGGGACATTAAGCGCATTTCCTGTACAAACAAAAAAATCACTTTCCACCAAAAAGAATCAAACTGACAAAGTGCAAGAAATACTTGTATGGAAGGGGTATGGTGTCAGAGGGAGTTTACATAAAATATTCTGATGCTCTGGACTGCTGTCATGTCTCTAATGCTATTGACCTGTTGGCAAGCTTCACCTCCTAGTGCTAACACTTCAATGAAAACCTCATGAGGCCACGGTAAATTTGTCCCAAAGAAAAGATGTCCGTGAACAGTGCTGATCGTGTTGAGGCCCGTGACTATTGTTGCCATCTGCTCGCTATTTCCTCCTGCAAAGAAGATAATTGAATCTGAAATCACTTTTCTCTCTTGGTTTAAGAGTGAGGGTCGTGTCTGTCACTGAAGTCTCCACCACAATAGTTTGGGTGCTTGTTTGTGTTCTTTATAGAGCTATTTCCCCCCTGGTCGTCTCTTGCAACATCTGCCCCTAACCCTCAAGATCAATATGGACCATCTAATCACCTGCCACACTTAATTAAAACCCCATCACTGCCTTTATGAGAGGCATCAAAGGGCACCGTACCCAAAGGGGGTCATGCAGATAAGACTTCAATAGTGTGCTTTGCAGGGCCTTTGCACAATAGAGGATGCTAAAAATCTTTAAGCTGGTTTGGTGAAAATAGGTCAGTGTTGGCAGCTGTGGGTAATGTGTCCCAGGCCTGGCCTGTGGTCCAGCATGCTGCTCGCCATATTTAACACCCTTTGTGCCATCCTCTCGGCACTAATCTGTCTTTTCACTGAGTGTTAAAATTAATTTGCAGTGATTTCTATGACGGCACAGGCATCGTTAGGAAACCTCAAAGGGGCTACAAAATGGACAAGTTGCCAATAGTCGGCCTTTGTCCTTGGTCTGCCCCTTTCTAAATACCCATGACAGCAGCTTTGAAATGCCTGCCTGATGAGGCTCAGATGCTCTGGCTGCGGACATCACAGTGACCATACTTGTCTGGCTGTGAAAAACATCTCATGACAAAGACAAACCCAGAGCAGCAAACAATACCACGGACTGGAATCTAAAACTGCCCGAGTCAGAGTCCAGCTCGCATTGCTCAGTGATGTATCATGATAATCCTTGTTGGCTCTAGAATTACAGATAAAACTTAATTTGATTTGACTTTATTTCCTCAAAGCTATCACAACAGTGTAAGTCCCGAAGGAGAACATCAGTAAGAGGAGATAACCGAATCACTTCAGAGTGCTTGGCATCGACACAAAATGGTGTTCCCATGGGAAAATTGTAGACACAACTGTTTAGTTGAAGCTTTCCAGTGGTGCTCATAATGCCATTAATTGTGTGCAGGGAGAGTTGGAGAAAGGACTAGCCATGGAGAGCCCCGGAGGAAGCCACGTCTTGTAAAGCAGGTTTGTGTGAGCTTGCCACAGTCTGTTGTATTGTATGGAGTCAGAGTTTCTCTTTTTTTCTTTCTTCCTCTTTTATCTTTCTTTATTTAATCATTCTCTCTGTTTATCCCTCTCACTCTCTCCCCCTCGCACATTAACCGTCTCGCTGTCTTACCCCCCCGACCATAAAACAAGAGAGGAGAATTAATGACACAAACATTTCTGACGTCTGCAGCAGTGTGGGGCCCAATTCTCTGTCAGCCTCACTCTCACTCTATAAAAAAAGATAAACTTATAAACTTAAAGGAGAGAGATGGAAGAATCAGAAATGGAGAAAGAAAGAATAAAAGTGAGAGGAGGACGGTTGCGGGTGGGTGTGGTGGGAGAGTTTTTCTCATCAAATTAAACTTCCATCTCCGTCAAAGACATACTCAGATTCCAGCAAGCCAATCAGCCAATCTAAGACAAATGATTTTGTTGAGCTTTCCTGCCACACTGGGCGTGGGAACAGCACAGATTCTCATAAAAAAAAAAGAGAGCCAGTAAATTATTTCCCTCCTGCTTCAAAGACCTGAACAACAAAAAAAGTTTGTGTTTATGTGCGGTGTTTTCTGTGTTGTTGTCTTTGAGCCTGTTGGTCTCGGCTGGTTTCTACTGTGCATGTGTGAGAGTAAACACTATTTGGGATCTACAGCTGTCCGCTCACATGCGACAGTCTGATAGACAAAATACAAAGGTTGCCGTCTTTCATTCTCATAGATAAATAAAACTGTTCAAGGGTCATTTAAACCAGGGGGGTCCTGTTGCACTACGCTTTTCTCCAGGCAGCGTTTTGATCAAAGCCGTTTGCAGGACCTCTTTCCTCTCCTTTCCCCCACGCGCCACCCTCCCAACCTCCCACATCCCACACTCCAACCCCCAAACCACGTCTGCCTTGCTGCTGCTAATCATTGGTGGTCTCCTGACTGCCAACAGTAATTGATTAGGGAGCACAGGACTGGCGGGTGAGGGGGGGCGATGGAGGGGAAAGTTCAACCCAGAAGTTCTCAAGGTCACTGCCCTCTCCCTCCCCCCACCCAACTCCTTTTCTCATGCTATTAGGTATCGGCCACAGGGGAAACTACAAATATTTGGCACACTTGGTCCGACTTCCAAGAGGTTCGGTGGTGGCGAGCACAAACAGGAAGACCCGTGTAAGCAAAATTGACGCATCTGTTTAAGTGAAACTCGGCGGTGAAAAGGCTGAATTTGTGATGTGTTGGTTTATCTGTTGAATCAGGAACTCAACATCCTCGGTTGAATATGCTTATTTTTGTAGACCCCCCTCGCTGCTCTGAGAATGCCGCCGCGTTGTTTGGCCCTCCGCGGTTGCTCAACATCCTTGACATATAAAGAGGGTTGTGGATTTTATCCCGAAAGTAATAACTCCCACCAATCCTCCGAGTTTCACAGGAAGAGGTGACATTCCTTGCCTCTGGAAAGTGACTCATGCTGCTGTCTTGTTTAGTAAATGCAATTACAGACTAGTTGAAGCATTCTCCTCTTCTGTGAATTAGAGCAGAGAAAAAGCCTCTATTTCTTCCCTTTTTTGTGAGAGTTCCTTGTATGGCCAAACAGGGTTAGGTTCAACAAGGGAACCCGCTGCTGACTGAACCCAGAATCTCGATGCCTATGGAAACATGACTGTCACAGGAAATGTTCAACATGTTTCAGTGTGCTGCAACTGAGCAAGAGGTGAAGGTGTTTTAGGAGAGGAGCCCTCCCAGAGCTGAGGGCTGGTGTTGATGTTGGCTGCACGGCTGTCTGGGGGCTGTCCAGAATCTGCCACTCTCTGGTAGTGAGACCAGTAAAAACACACTCAGAGCATGCTTAGATACTCACAGACCTATGTCTGGACATGTAGACTAACTCACAGAGTGCAAAAGAAGTCCAGTGATGTAACCCGAATGCACGGAGAAAGTCAAACAAACCCAAGAGGCTAAGTAAGACAAATAATTAGAATAGTTTAAAATTCACATCGTCACTTAGAGAGCTGAGACGGTTTCCATGTCTGTCTCTCCCACAGATGGCCCCAGGCAAGGGCAGCTGTGAAACATTCATTTTTGTCCGTCTGTCACTTACACTGTCTCTCCACATTTATCATAAGGAACTCATTTTTCATAAATCTGCCAGTAAGGTTGCAGATTTTCAGCTAATTTCAAACATATCCTGTATGAGGGAGATGGAACATTAACCCTACATATATCTTTTCGTTCCCCTACTGCTTATGTATATTCAAACAACATGTAAAAAGGATTATGACAAAACTTGATATTCTTGCAAATACCAGATCAAGATATCATGAAAGCCGGCCTCACTAGGCTGCGAATGAAAAGCACTTGTGTGGTTTAACTTTATCCAGACTTGTGAATACCAGAGGAGGTCGTTCTAAGAAGTGGTGGGCTCTGTTTTATGTCCTGTCAGTGTTGTGCATCTGCTCTCTACTGCCCCCCTTTGTTGGGCACGTGGTATTGACCAGAATTATGTCACAGAGGTTTATTTTCCAATATACAGTATTTTACAATGTATTAACAATGCAAACTGCAGAATCATACACTTTACATACATTATATATTTTTTTCTCTTGAAAGCTTAACTGCAAAAATGTTTTTCAGCTGTTTTAAAGTGGACTGCAGCTTCCTTTTTCTAATGCATGTCCCCCTCACCTCTACAAACGTATTTCAGCTTGTTGTCTTGACCTTTTAGTGTTGCCGTGTCATGCTTAAATCAGAGGTAAACAGAACCCAAACAGTTTCTCATCTGCCACTAACTCTGAGGCCATGTTGTTAGCTTCACATCAGCTTCTCTCCCAGTGGAAACCATCATGTGGGTCTCTGAGTGACATGGTTATAAATGCACTTTTCATTCCCTTACAAAGAGTCTTCAGCCCTGCACTAAGTCTGTCAATAGTCAGCTGGCCTCCCACTGAAATCACCTCGAGGTGCTGTAATTTGTGCCTAGCAACTAAGTCTCTGTGGAACTTTACTACCTGAAAGGCTCAGGCTATCTAGAAAAATAGAATGAACTGCTTTTGCTTGTATCTGCTGCCAGTGTGCGGAAATTATACTACTGCATGCCAACAAATTGTTTAGCCTAATTTGAGAATAGTTACTGTGTCTGAGGTTGGCTTTTATTTGGGAAAAAATAGTCAGTGTTGTTAAAACCCCAATTAAAGCAACCTTTGTGGTTGATTTTAATTTAAACACAGAGCTGGGTTTTCCATATGAATGTGGGTAATATATTACATTGGCTCTTACTTTTATGACAGAAGAAATATATGTAGAATAACTTGAAAACCAAAGGAAGTTAATCTAGATTTTACACACTGCAGGCAGGTAAACATCTTGCCTATTGGAAACTGGCTTGTAAATGCAGAGGCGGAGAACCAAATGCTCTTGGGGGTAGAAATGGAAGAAACTGAGGAAAGTAATGACAGATTTAAAGAAACAAACAGTAGCAGCTTCCTTTCAGTCGTCCAAAGAGACAATGCAAGATGAGAGGTGGATACTTGTGAAGGAGTAATTATTCCCATCACTCTACTGTCACTTCATGGGCGTGAGAAAAACACACAGATATCATCTTTTCATACAAGCTCTCAATGTGGGTGGTGTGGCATAAAGGTTTTAAGCCGATGCTGGATGACTTATCATGTAGCAGAGAACAGGACTGGGCCTGTGGAATGAAGGAAATGTCATCTGATGCCATAGGGGTTGTGGAGCCAAGCATCCGCCAGCCCATATTCTCACCGGTTTCCATACATGCTGTAAGTCCCCCACAGATGACCCACATAGAAATTGAACACTGACTTGTAATAATATAATCACATGCACTGACACATGCACAATCATGCATGTGCACTAAAACAAACACACAGGCACAGTATAATCACACAAATGCAATTTACTTTTCCTGTTATTATCTACATTACATATAGTTTACGCCAAGATTTTTTATTTTGGCAGGATGTTGCTGTCTTATTAGAGCCCTTTGAAACTAGAGCTGTATCTACAATGATGCTGCTTAACATATCAAAGCCTGCTGATTAAGCGCGGCATTCATTTCAAGTGTTCACCTGACCTGGAGTATGAATTGGTCCATTTATTCTACTCCTCTCCTACGCAACACATGTTGCAGATGAGTGTTTGTGTTGTGTGCAGATGCTGTGGCTTCTATCGCAGGGCAGTATACTATCACAGAGGTGTGGATGCTTGTTTATCTTCCGAGGTTTATCTGATCTAACTGAAGAATGGTGCGTTTAGCAGTATAGTCAGCGTACGATCAGGTAGTTGCTGCTATGGCGAGTGTAAATGCAGAGAAAGAGCAGCCTCGTAGGCGCCCATGGAGAAAGAGTACTCAGCGTGTTTCGCGCAGGCTGTTCTGGTGCTCGTGTTTGCAAGGCGAGGAGAAGGATCCTCTGCAGGAGCAGGAAAAGAAGATTAATGGGGGCCCTCAGCATCCACACTTGGATCAACGGGGATCAGGTGAGAGGGAGGCTATCCAGATTACAGTAGAGGATCTGGGGATAGTTAACACCAGCTTCAGCCTGTTTGAGGAAGACCCCGTGACCTCGAGGAACAGCATGGCGCGCTCAGCCAGCTTTGTGTCTGTGTGGCCGAGAGCTCTGAAAAAGAAACGACTGAAGCCTCTGTCTTCACTCCCCATAGAGCCCCAGGCTGAAACAGCCATCACTTCTACCAGTGGAGAAGATGATGAAGAAGAGGAGGAAGACCCGTTGCTGTTTGAGAGTGGCACTAATAGCACACCAGCTTCTGGAAGCCTCCTGACACCACCTGTCATAAATCTGATCCCACCCACTCCCTCTGATGTCGTTGACGATGACCAGTTCTTTGACATTAATTCGGAGGAAAGTGTGGCACATACATCTGGCAGTGATGGAAGCGTTGCTGCTGGTGACCAGGAGAGTTATGAGGGAAAGATGGAGAGCGTGGCGGCAGAGAAGTTACCAGAGGAATTCATACCAGCTCAGGATGAGGTCAGTGCTGATAATGCAGCGGAGCTTCAAGAGGGTCTAAGTGATGAGCCTGGAGAAGAAAGAGAGGCTGTGACAACCATAGAGGGGGATAAGGAGAAAAAAGAGAAAACAAAGACCAGGTTCTTAGGTAGCACCTACCAGGTGGCTCCTCTCCCTGAGTACCCTCAGAAAAGTGAGTCAAACAGTGAGAATATCTCCAGTGCTGTTTCATTGAAATCTACAAGTAATGAAAACTTGAATTGAATTTGAATTTGTTGTTTTGTTCAATAGTGATGTTTCACCGAACTTAGCAAAAACACTGGAAGCAGCTAGCCTAGCTTTGTCTTAACTAGGCCTACCTTCCAATTACTCCAAAGCTGCCCCATTTACTGCTTGTGTGTTAAACTCATGTAGAAATAGAAAATGAGACATTGCGGTTTAACAAGAAATTAGCAGCAGATGTGCCCAGTGGCTGCATATAGCAACTCAAAAGTCTCACTCTAACTATTTTAACCTCCTAAAACCCCATTGTCTGCCAGCGGGTAGGGGTAGGGTTAGACCAAAAAACAAAACAAAAACAAAATGTTGTTTGTGTGAACTGATGAAGTTAGGTTGTGTTATAGCCATGTGTTAACCAGTCACATTTTCAGAAACAAGAAGATGTTACCTTTCAAAGTAAGCATACATGCACTTACAGATCTTCTGTTCGAAACCTTGACTCAAAAGACTTTGGTCTAACCCTACACCTAATCCTACTCAGGCAGGTGGATTTAGATATGTTCAATTATAAATTCAAACTATAGTCACTTATTAAAAAGAGATTAAAATTAGCCAACAAAGTTTAAAATAATAATTTGACTTATCTTAAGAGATTGCACAGTATGACTTCTTCTTTTAAAGCAGGCTAACTGCTAAGATAGGTTAAACACACCCTAGAAAATTATTTTCACAGATAGTATTTTGACACAGTAGAACAGTACAGGTGTCCTGTTTTAGTACATACTGGCTCACTGCCACACTGTCATGGCTTACCGCGACACCTAAACTGAGCCATCCTCAATATTAAGAACACCTGTGTTTTTCCTACAGTGTTAAGTCAAAATGTCTGCTTGAAAAAGGCCTATGTCTTAAAGGAACACTTAAATATGAACTTGACACTGTCTTTTTATCGAACTTGAGGTAAAGAAGTAAACAAGTGCATTTGCCCAGAAGTTTCTTTATATTTTTATTTTTCATTATTATTTTTTATTCTAAATCAGATTGTTTTCACAATGGTTGTCTTGATGTCTTTCTGTCATAGGGAGCTTCAACACTGGAATAAATCTTTTGTCGTTTACTGAGCACAACTTGGGTGAGTTTTCTTGAGGTAAATTTGCAAGTATTTCTATTTAAACCATTCTGTTTCCATTTAGGCAAACCCTAGGTGAGAGGTAAATGGCACCAGATGATGGTCCGCTCCATCCAGCTGTTGAGCTCATGTGTTGCCTCTTCGTTTTGATCTCAGTTCCCCATTCAGATGAAATTGCAGTCATTATGTGACATGGCTACAGTACCTCGAACGCCTCCCTTGGGAGCTGCAGAAGTTCCCCTTTGTTGGAATCCCTTTTTAGCCATTGTGTGTGTATTCCCAGTGCGTGGCTGGGCAGGCGGTTCCCAGGTTTTGGGTTCCTGTGACTCAGCATGCTCTCCTCCCTCAGTCGTCTCTCAAAGAGCTTAATTTCTTTTCAAACCAGAGGAGGACAATAATACTGGAAACGATAAGCATCACTTTTGCCTATCCATTACATAAATGTGCTGAAAAGTTCTGACTCTAAAGCTTTGCTTTGTCATTAACCCTCTGTGTCTTTATGCCAAACTTTGTCACATACCAAACCAAACCAAACCCAAGAAGTGTGTTTGTGTGCATGTGTTCGTGTTTGTGTGCATGCGTGCCAAGATGCAATGTGTTTGCCTGTGCTAACCAGTGAAGGGTGAGAGAACTCACTCATGCTTTGACTTGTCCTGTCTGAGCTAACTCAGACTGGGAGTGATGTCCATCTCTCCGTTACTAGTGATTTCACCCTTTAAGGCAACATCAGGCTCTGTCCCTAAGCCTGCCCAAAATTTCCTGTCATTCTTTATTTTGATTGGGCTTTTCCTGGATGATGCAGGCTAAATGAAGTCTGAACATGGCTGTGGTATGGTGGGTGTGCTGCTACCCTCCATTACCATTCTCAGACAGCTCTCCACTTGTGTCCCTTCTCCCATGCATGGTAAAAAGAAGTCACAAAGCGAGACTGGAAATGATTTTCTCAGGATTTCATAGACACACTGTTGTGTCTGAGGTCAGCTAGAGGAGGGTGCTCCTACACGTCAACACGTCGAGCCAAAACTTTTCTCACTTGGCTGTTCTAGTCGAGACGCTTGTGTTTTGCATGCAGAGTGTTCTGAATTAGCTTAGCTGTAGGCCAGACTTTATGATCCTCTACAGAGTGACTCACAGGCCAGCCAGGTGATGAAGAGAGTGCCAGCTCGCTGCCCCCCTCCCTGTACTCCACTGTCTCTCCAGGACCCAGACAAGATTCCACTGCTGACACACATAAACCAATTACACTGTCTTATCTGATTCTGACTCCATCTAAACTCCCATCCATGTCAAACCAGCCTTTCAGAAACAGGCCCCTGAAATGAAAAACATGTGTTTAAGAAATTAGGCTGAATTTTTTTGTTGGGTAAACTATTTGAAAAGACTACTGTTTTAAGTTGTGAAGGGGCTTGTTACGCTTCAAACTGTGAAGATATAAAACTTAAAGTAGTTACAACTCAGAGCTGCAAACATTCCAACATCTATCACATCACGTCGTTGCCTGAGAAAGCCCGGGCCTAGCTCGAATGCCATATTCTCAGCCTCATTCGTCTTGCTTGTTATGATAGCAGAAAAAAGATATCTGCTCGCCGACCAAGTGACATTTCGAAAATGTAAGAATATGTGCATACTGTGGGAAAGAACTTGGGTTGTCAGAAAAGTATGTCATCAACCAGACGGACATTAGTGTGCATGACGGGTTGCCAAGCAACCCCATCTAGCTCCGTCCAGTATCAGCACCAGCTAATGCACTGTAAATAGACCTGTTGACCTGTATGCCAGAATAATGCTGAGAAGGCCTATAATCACAAGAATAGAGTGGCTTAATATGGTGAAAATAAAGTCTTTATCAAATAGCCTGTTTCCCATAGTGACTAAGTAAGGCAACATTTTGACTTCAGGCAAAGCCAACTTGTTTATTAAGACAGATTGTTCATGCTATTATTTTTAACTGATCAGATTGAATTTGTGTGTCCAAACATCACCACACTATCTGCATAGGCTGCTGTGGTAATGATGAAGGCATCAGTAGGATGAGGCAGCTTTCCAATGTGGAAGCATGATAAATGAAGGCCCATCATTTCGCCATCCAAACAACCGTCATGGGCGTGGCATGACTTTTTTCACTAGGTGGGCCAATGGCCGTATAGGTGGCTCTGTTTGGCATTGTCAGATCCAATCTGAGCATACAGACTGAGACACATCTGTAGAAATCTGATTAAAATTACATATCGAACTACCTCAAAATATGGTTTTGATTTGATTCGCAGAAATCTAATTTAATGTGTTTTGTTTTTGCTGTCCAGACTTTCTAAAATCGATCTGGATATGCCAAAAAACAGATTTTGGCTAAAAGTAGCAACAAAGCCTAAGGCAAGACTAACTGGAATGAATTCTTTTTCATTTATTGACTTTCTGTTTCTCTTACTTTGTAGATGACCTGAGCAACAAAGACGTGAGCTGCTCCGACATGCTGAAAGCTGAACTCTGTCGGCTTCCTCAAGCTGCCAACATGGACACATTTACTCACCAGAAGGTAGAAAGACCATGCAATGAATATTTTCTCCCAAAGCTTTTCTCTTCACACTGTATATGACCAACTCTATGGGACACACATGCACTTTTAATGTATTTCAAAGACTGCGTTCCAGACCTGTATCAAGAGACGAGTCTTTCTGGACCTTTGACCAATTTCTGAGAAATGAATAAGAATAAACAATAATGTTCACAGAGTGTTACTGTTTTCCCCTGACAGTCTTGGCTATAGACAGAGACGCAGCTAATCCAGTTAATACGGCAATAGCTTTACTCAATTGAGCCAATCAAATCGATTGTTCACCATGTGAAGATGGTTCACTAGAGAGAACAACAACCAAACAGTGATGTGAGAGTGATGACAGCATGGAGCAGGAAGCACCTGACTCTGCTACTTTATGGCTACAGTCTGAGTCTGCTGTACTTGGTCTATCCAAAGTAGTACTACAATCCTTGACCATATTTAGATCGACTTAAAGCTGTGAGACAGTTTTCTCTGCTATGAACATTATAAAAACCATTACAGGCATATTAGTGATCCCCTACATGTGCATGAGAGGGCATTAACTCTGTTCAAGACAAAATTAAAGAAAGAATAAATGAAAAAAGGGATATAATATATAGAAAATGGGCATTTGCACTCATTCCCCCAAAAAGTTGCTTTTTATTTATTTTATTACAGAGATTCTGTCTTGTTTTCTCACCTCAAATGTAGACCTAGGATCATTGTTCTAGGACTAATTTCATTTTTGTTAAAGAAAGCTATTTGTTATATGATATTATGTGTGTGTCTGTATCTGAATACTGTTGAAATGAGATCTAAATTGAAGTTGTTTTTTTATTTGATAGATGTAGGAGTAGGCTATAGGATCAAATTTAGACATTATGAGGTAAATGGTCCTCTGTAATTGAATACCCCTGGTTTAAAGTTATCTACAGAGTCACAACACATTCCTGGGATAAATATGCATCATCTGATGACTTTATTATGACTTGAAAATAATAACTGACAGTGAATTGATTAGCCTGGGCCGGATTTTATGTAACTGAAACCTTTGTCTTGTGACAGAGGCCGATAACTCGCTCCTGCAGTTTTGGGGACACACTGACAAGGAGTGCAACTTTCCACGCTTTAACCCAGACCACAGACAACCAGGAAGAGGATCGTTCCCCACAACAACGACGCATAACAGTTGGTGAGTCTTATATTATATTACAGCCAAAAAAGATTGTTCTACATATTACCACTGTTCCAACTGCAGTATATAACCTTACATGTCTGTGTTTTCTTTCTGCCTTTCATGCAGCATCATATATGCCTCCGTCTAAGGATCAGAATGGAAACTTCCCCGAGAAGGTACTGTAAACCATCAAAGCAGGGCCTTCAGGGTGGCATCAGCACACAGCCCAGAGCTGCTGCAATTACAGAATATGCTCTGTTTATATTTCCCAGCTCCCTTGATCTGTCAAAGCAATGACTCTGCAAATAGTCTCAGGATTTTCGTCTTTGTGTCCAGGATTTGCCAAGCAAGATTGCTTGTATCCTTAGCGATCCATGTGTTAGCTGAAACACAAAACGGAAAGTTGTTTTCTTTTTTTTCTTTTTTTAAAGGCAAATTGCTCACGTCCTGCACTTATTATCTCCATGCATTATCAACGGTTTTATTTTCCTCTGGTACCCCATCAGTGACATATGAGTAATTTATGCATCATGTATGTTAAGCAGAGTCCCAAACTGGGACCCCAAATTATTTATGTGGTTATGAACAAATTATGACCTAATAGGGGTTTTTCTTTCTAAAAGTCTCTCTGTCTTATAACATACTAGTGAAATCCCTAAGACAAGGCAAACCTCTCACCTCAATTTATATAATCACTGCAGTCACCTTGTAAAGCATCTACTGGCAGCAGGGAGCACTGTAGTTTTCTTCCCAGGAACACCATAAACAGACAATCTGTGACTAAGCAACGATTACATAGAAACCTGTGTTTAGGTTCGTAGCTCAAGTAAACACTTCTTTGTCCCTTTTAAACATTTGTTTACAGTTAAACACACAATTTTTTTATTTGCTGTGATATTTCAAAACTTGGATATCCAACTCAGTCATACTTTTGAGTGAATCACAGACAATGACGAAGTGCCGTTTAAGAGTTTAACCATGTTTTGTCTTGATGTCTTACCTCCTACTGAATAGGTTTTTACATGCAGACGTTGGAGTGAATCATGTCTGTGTGTCATGCACCATGATCTCTTTGCAAATCCCAACCTTTGCTGATTTTTTTTGGATTCATAAAAATACCTTTAAAAAATAGCTACATATAAAGAACACACCGACTTTGTATATAACCGTGTCATGTCTCAAAACAGCAGTTTTCACGTGCAGAATGCGGTCTAAACAGCAGGTATGTAACCTCTCTTCTCCCCAGGACGTGAACAGGCAGGTGGCCAAATGTCTTGGGGAGCTGAACACAGAAGAAATCTGCCAGTGGTTTACCAATATTGGACTGCAGAAATGTCTTCCATTCATCAAAGGTAAAAAGCATTTTTCTGACAGTCTCCTCTCCCAGCCCTGTGGTCACATAACAAAGGCAGACATTGCCAATTTGATTTATCTTCACCACATATCAAATCAAAACATTTTTTATGAACGCCAATAGCTTAGTGGGAAAAGGATATGAGGATAAAGTAAGATTAAACCTAACATCATTACATAAATCATATCTTAACTGAGTTTTCCTTTTCAACTAAAAAAACCAACCTTTTAGGCTTTTCTTCAGACTCCAGTTCCAGCATGTCTTTTTCAAATTATTTTTGTGAATTACAGCTCATTGGCTGCGGTACATGTCTCAGATGTCTTGAAGTATCCAGGTGTATGACTAAATATTTCTATTTCAGAAGTAAAGCTGTGTGGAGCAGACATAGTGTCAGTGGATGTGAACACTCTGGACATGCTCCACATCTCTACACCAGAAGATAAAGAGCTGCTACTGTCAGCCATTTATAACGAGCTGCACCCTCCCAGCACCAGCACCCAGAGACTCGACTCTCTGCTTGGTACACTTTTGTCATCACAACAGGACAAATAGGCATTCATCTAGACAGTGTGCAGCAGAGAAAATGTTAACTGGTGTTTCTTTTTTTTCTATAGAATCTGTGGGCTCTAATAATGTTGAGGCATTCACTGAAACGTTAGTGTCAATGAGCAAATCTAAGTCTTCCCCTCATGTGAGCTGCCTGAGCATGAATCGACGTTCCCTCAAGCTCAGGTACAGCCTCTCATTGATATATATATATATATATATATATATATATATGTATATATATATATATATATATATATATATATATATATATTTATATACAGTACAGGCCAAAAGTTTGGACACACCTTCTCATTCAATGCGTTTCCTTTATTTTCATGACTATTGACATTGTAAATTCATCAAAACTATTAATGAACACATGTGGAATTATGTACTTAACAAAAAAGTGTGAAATAACTGAAAACATGTCTTATATTCTAGAAAGCAAAGGGTGGCTACTTTGAGGAATCTAAAATACAAGACATGTTTTTAGTTATTTCACACTTTTTTTGTTCAGTACATAATTCCATATGTGTTCATTCATAGTTTTGATGCCTTCAGTGAGAATCTACAATGTAAATAGTCATGAAAATAAAGAAAAACACATTGAATGAGAAGGTGTGTCCAAACTTTTGGCCTGTACTGTATATACATATAATGACAACAAACAAAGAAGTGTTTTCTTAATCTCCTTTTTCCTTTTTTTACACTATAGAAACAACAGCCAAACCTACACAGCCCAGAGAAATTCTCAACTGATAGAGATTACGATCAATGGTGAGTTATTTAAAGGTTAAATATACAGACACAGAGACACCCTATTTACATTTACAGCATATAAATTCTCAATAGACCCCATGGCTATGCTAACTGCCGGGTTGGACTACAAATATACGTCATTTCGTTCTCTCTCTATAGCCACATTGTGTAGTGTGTAGCCTGTGGGTTTGGTTAAAACTTTCATATTCATGATGGATTCTTGCTTCCAATTGTTGTGTCACGTTGTGTTGCAGCATCAGAGCGGATCGTTCATCTCAGAACTCCAAAGGAAACAACAGTGGGAAAAATCATGGATTCGTGCATCAAAATGTTGGGTGTGACAGAAGAAAAGAGCCTCTTCACACTGAAAGAAAAGCAAGGTGCACAGCACATCATGTAGTCTGTATCTAAAAGAAACCAAACAGACATGTGTATTCATATGTGCTTTGGCTTTAAGGTTCATCAGAAGAGCTCCCATCAGATCAGCTGATTGGGAGTCTACTGACATCAGAAAACAGACAACTGGAGCTGCACTTGTGTAAAACGGTAACACTGATTTTTGGAAACTTTTTGTGAAAGTGCAAGCACTTGACTGGACGGTGATCAGATGAACCATCTGTCTATCACTGTCTAGTCTTGCAGAGCCAGACCTTTCTCCACAGCACTGTGTCAGCACTGGAGAAAGGTCTGGCTGTATCCATTATCATTCAGCTGTAGGGGAAAACATTTAGGCTTGTTTGTATTTCTTTAAACCAATCACAATTGTCTTGTTTTTGCATCATAGGAGAAGTCATCTGGTACTACTTCACAGAATAATCCAGAGGTCAATGACTCTAATGAGAACAGCAACGTCAACAAAAATGTCCAAGTGAACCAGCCGGTTAAAGAAGAGAGAATCAGGGAGCTAAACCAACAGGTGGACTCGCTACAAAATGTCATCCTTCAGGTCAAAATCTTTCTTCAACTACATCTTTGAAAAGCGAAAAGAAAAACTTTTCTCTAACTGTAATGCCATTATATTAATGTTGTAGTACATATAATCACTGCTAGAAACGGATCTATTGAACCCAATAGGTGCAGGAGCTTCACCACGGCTTGGTAGCATTTTGCTCAGAGATAAAGAACATGGATGGAGACGTGGATGTAGAAAGCCTTGGCTCTGCTGAGCTAAAGCAGAGGCTGGAGTTGGTTAAAAGCCGACTGAACGACAAGAGACAGAGCCTGCAGACCCTCAGAGACAACATTAACAACTCCACTGCTCACAAGAAGAAGTAGGTGCCTCTGTTAATTAGAAGCCTGTTCAACAATGCATAAAACCTTTCTTCCACCTTCCAAAGACAGAGAAGGCAGTTAGATTATAGACTCCAAAGTACCCTGTAAATGTGACCAACAGCCCCTTAAAAGTCTTGTTAGCTGCGTTACTTAACCAGTGTTTGACTGCCATCGACCAAATGAGACTGCCCCCCCCCTCTAAAATTACGACTACATGTGTCATTTGTACAACACCTTATTTCAAATCATTTTCATTTGAAATGACAGCGCCCTCCAGTGGCCATAGTTATTTCAAACAATGTCAAGGCAGAAGTGACATTACTGAGTTTGAAAGCAAAGGCTGAGGTGAGGAAACGGAGTATAAAACACAGAAAAGTGCTCTAAAAGTGGGAGGGATGGGTCAAACAAATACAGGACTCAAAAGGTAACAATGTTATTTGAACTAACGATGCTTAACTTCCTCATCATGTCATGTTTTAACGTCAGCAACATACTTCATTTTCAGCTACTTAATAACCTCAATTCCAGCATTTAGAAGCATTTATTACATTTTTTGAAATAATATATATATTTATTTATTTTTAAACGTAACCATGCACTTTTTAATCTAACTTTAGGGAAGTAGCTTTGTTGCCTAAACAAAATGAACCTATGCTGGTTTCAGGTTATGTATGAGGATGTGTTGATCTCCTGCAATCAAAAGTGCACAATTTCTGGAAATGTTCCTGCGGGTCATATGTAAGGGAAAGAACAAATGACACATGAGGCTGTATAGTTTGGAGGACTTGCTGAAGCAAATACAGATTTTATGTGATGTTATAAACCAAAAAGTAATCAGGAGTTAAATTGCAGAGATATATTTTTACATAAAGGTATGAGAAGAATTGCTACTCCAATGAAAATAAACCATCTGCTATGTTTATTTAACTCTGGTTAAATTCACATAAAACCTTAAATATATTTGAACTACATCTTTCATTAACCATGATGTATATATATGTATATCCTTGACCTTTTCTGAAATGGGCCTTTCAGACAGTTGGACGTTCGCCTCTTGGAAAAGATGAAACTGAACTGCCAAGTGTTTAAGGAGGAAATTTCCATGGTACATCTCAACCGACAGGTGGCTCACCTCCAAAATGCTTTGCAAGACAACATTAAGGTACTACTGATAAAACATTACTGACACCTTTCACAGATTCTTTGCACAACTGCAGAATTTAACCAACAAGCCGAAGGTCTGGAGCTCAGTCAGTGGAGTTTAATCGATAGCATGTGAAACACAGTCACACCAATATGTGGGAAAGCTGTACAGTCTGAGTCAGAGAATGTTTTGATTGCTAAAAATAAACAATGAGAAACTGAGATTTGCAACAAAAACTATACTAGTTATTGAGAGAAGCATGTGTGGTATGAGATACTGAAATCAAACATTTGCTGAAGAAATAACAGTCAAATTTGCCGTTTTTGGACAACAATGATATGGCGGACGCTGTTTGTCTCAGCATATCAGAACAACTTGTCTTAAACACATATTATAACTTGCATTTTCCTCACTAATTGAAGCCATGTTGTGACCTAAATGCTAAATGAATCTACAGGACACATGAAGTGCATATATTGTTTCATTTAATTGTCACTATGAGAGGTGCTAACAGCTTCCTGATGCGCTAGGTCATTACTTGACACCATTATGTCCGTCATCTTTGATATTCTCTTCACTGTTCTCCTGAGTGAAAACACAATGCTCCATTCAGTCCACTCTGTCTCGTTAAGCTGTGCAGTTAGTCCCGTTGTGAGAGTGGGTAACAAGGCTGAGTGAAGTCCTTTGGATGAACATGCACTTTTCTCTGAGAAAATGATGTTTAGCGCTGACATCCGAGAGCCTGTGACCATACCAACAATGGAATGTGTGTGACAAAAGCCACTGGGAGAGTGCAATGGAGAAGTGGGCCAGCATGTGTAAAACTATCTCCATCTATCCCCGGAGGAGCCTACTTCTTTTTTAATGTGGCTCTTTTATCCCGTTGGAGAAGCCCTAACGAGGTGCCATGAAAGGACACACGCGGCTTCAGCTTTGAAAGGTGCCCCGTGTCACGTTGCCGCCCCGGGGCCACGCTTTTTTAGGTGCTGAGTTTGTGGGAAAAGCAGCAGCGCTAATGTTTATCATATGACCTAATCAGAGTTAACACACAGGTCAGAGCTGAGGAGCAGCCTGGGAACTGATGGAGCTGCTGCTCTAATAAGGAGCAGACCGCCCTGTGTTTGGTCTCGTAGGCTGCCCCGCATTACAGACAATAAGGAAATATTTCATCATCGGCAGTCTAATCTTCAGGATCTATTGCAACTGGGGAGCATCAATAAAGCAGCCGAGAGGGAAGGAGAAAGAGAAACAGAGGGAAGGGAGGAGGGGAAGGACAACAAATGGCGGAAATGATTTTAAATAAGAAGTTTAGCTTGGACAACTCAAAAAGTTCAGACAGACTATTAAAAAGGGGAAATTTGAAGAATTACGGGTTTGCCTACTCTTTAGTCTCACATGTCTGTTGAAGATGGATAGAGTCCTGAGAGAATGTGCCTCTAGTTTTTATATAGAAGCAGCCATGATACTAGCTGTGGTTAATCAATGTGGTCAGATTATGCCCCATTACTCTGCCCTCTGTTTTCTGCACCAAGGTTTATCGTGTTAAAGATCTCTGCTGCTGGAGCAGCCAAGGCATCGACATTCAGAATGACAGAACTGGATTTAGAACTACCAACACCCATCATTATAAATGAAATGCAATGCCTTCCACTTAGCATCTATGTTGTCTGAGCTGTCAGGGGATCATTTCCCACACTGCAGAAACAAAGTTCTTTCACAGATCATGTTATAGCTTCCTGTGATGGAGGCACAGTATTGTCTTTATGAAATTTAAAACTTAAAATGTCCCTTTTCTCATTATAGAGAAAGCCATTATTTCTCTCTTGGGTGACCTTTGTGTTCTTGTGTTTTTAATTGCGTACTAGCAGTCCAATGGTTGTGTCTGGTGTGTATTTGGGATATGTGCCCTGTGTCTGGCCCAGGTAGGTAAGGATTTGACCAGATCTTGTGGATAAACAAGAAGAATATGAAGAGAAAATTCCTCGGCCTCTTGGCGTGTGTCCAACATTGAGGCGAACTAGAAGGGAAAACGATGTGCATTAGAGTGCGCTTCTCAAGGGGCTTCCGCTGCGTTTCCGTGGATATATCCTGTCTGGCCCACTTGTCTGAGGAGGGAGAAGCCTTGGCTTCGACCCCTGACCCTGGCAAGGCGGCATCTATTGCTGCAAGGCATTCACATGCCGTTCAGGGGGAGGGGAGAGTATGCCAAGGGATAAGGGAACATTGGAATTCAGTGGTCAGACTCACAAGTTATTTCTGATCCCCGCAAGCTACTTGTGGCGTGATCTCTTTCAAAGCTAATCATTACATCTTGGTGGTCTTCAGGCTTTGACGCAGTCTCAGTCTTATCTATTGGGAACCTGCGTGTAGTGGTATCTGTAATCTCTTTCTAAGAATTAATGTTATAATTTTATCTCAAGGAAATGATGATCGTTTTTTAAGTTTTAGGGGCACAGAAACAGACCTTTGAAAGTTTTTAAGATTTTTGAAGAGAGTTGTGATTGAGATTCAAGAGGCTGCACCTGATACATTTTGAATCCCTTTAACTATTTACCATTTACTCTACTTTAAAGGAATAGTTTTACATGTTAGAAAACACATTCATTTTTTGTTGAGAGTTGAGAATAATAAAGGCTGGAAACAGGGGGAATCAGTGATCTTGGCTGTGTCCAATTGCAAAACATCTGCCTACCAGCACCTTTAAAGCTCACTAATGAACATGCAACATATTGTTTGTATAATCCATATAAAAAACTATATATAAAAATTGTTGTTTATCCGGGGACTTTTTTGTTGTCTTAGTGTAGTTGGCAAGCTCAAAACATTGAAAAGAGTCTGGGAAGTAACTGTGCCTGGCAAAGAAATAGTCCAGAACATAACTCCCCGTAAAAGCATCACTTGTCTTTTAATCACTTTGGACTTTAACTACAACTTCTCTGTCACTGAGTTTGTCTGGTGCAATTGTTGCCTCTCTAACATCAAGGTCAGAGGGCAGCTGGTTTTTTTCTGCCTTGCTCGTGTGAAGATGCTGTGCTGTCATAAAGAATAGGAGAACACACAAGTTGACGTTCACTTCACAACAAGAAGGATTTATTCTTCTTTTTCAAAATCATACTTCAGGTTTCAAAACATGGCCATAGCATCACTAAGCTAGAATCATAACAGTCTCTTCACATTCATCAATAAACAAATCATTCAGTTAGGCTTATTTAACCTTTTTACAATCTCATATTGCAGAATTCTTGTTAACATGTTCACTTTTAAATAACGTTCACAAACCAAAAATGTAAATTTTGGTATTTTAACTTCATGTCTTTTTCACGGTATCCATAATATGTAACAACTAACTGTCCTTTTTCTAACAGTCTTAAACAGTTTTTTAACGCAATACTATAACCTTATGAAATGTGATAACATGAAATGGCTTAATCTCTGATGCACCACTTATTTTGTCTGAAAGATTATGAAAGACATTTACAGTTTACTCTGGAACACAATATTCATCAAATTACAGCAAAACCTCAATAACGGTGTTCTTTAAATGGCAAATCTCTCTCTAAACCTGTCATAATAAATGAAAACCGTTTCATAAGTGCAGGTTAAACTAAGTGAAAAGTGATTACATAAGCTCACTGGTCCTTGGTTAAGTTTTCCCTCCTAATTCTCCATACAGGTCCGCTAACATTAGCGAGTTAGCATACACACGCAAATCTCTAATAACAACAAAAATCTCTTATAACACTGCTTCATTTTTAACAGCATGTGCAAACTATCTCATGGCAACATTTTATACTCTTAAAGACTGTAATGTGCACTCAATTTAAGACCAATTTACTAACCTGTGATAAAGAATAGGAGAACACACAAGTTGACGTCCACGTCAGAGGATCTCAGGATTTATTCTTCTTTTGTGTGCTGTACACAACTCTATATCACCCGGGCGATTAGCTCCGCTGAACCAAGTGAGTAGTAACCAAGTAACCAAAACAAATATGATAGGGGTGCCTTTTTTCAATTGATCTAATTCTCAGATCCCTACATGATGGAGGAGTTCTGAAAGGTGACTTAGCGTGATTGTTTGGAGGGTTAAAAGATGAACCTTGATTTCTCATGCTTCCACGTTGGAAAGCCACATCACCAGTCTAGCTAAGTAGTTACTGATGCCACGTTGTTAGTTGGTGATGTCTGGGCAAACAAAACCAATCTGATTACTGCAAAATAACAGTGTGGACAGTCTGTCTTAAAAATCTAATTTGAGAAAGGACATCAGATTTACCTGCATTCTGAATGTGGCATTGCATCCATTCACCATAAACGGTCTTAAAATCGGAACCATTTGCGTTAAATTAATCTGTGAATGTGTTGTTGTTTCTACATACAGGAAAAAGCTCAGAAAAAGAGTTTGGCCATTGGAAGCCTGAGCCAGTTGGTGTCACCGCAGTCTCCTGCCATGCTGCTGGTTGTACAGGAGAACCTGAGCGCTGATGGCCATTATGGCTTTACGTGTCGCTACGGAGAAAGAAGCGGACTTGTGGTGGTCAAGGTGGACAACTCTCACCTCTGTGTGGATGACAGGTAACACACGAACACATACAAATGAAGTTATTTATCCTGGCTTAATGACAAATACTTGGCTCCTGTTCACAGGGGCCACCTAGTTAGTGAGAGTAGTATTCAGCATGTCACTCATCACACCCATTTCTTTCATCGCTCTATTTTTCTATGCTTGGTAGCTATGGAAACCCATCAGATATTGGCCCCAAAGCAAGCAAACACTGTAACGTAATACTTGGATGCAGAAGAGAGTGAAAAGGAGCAGATAAAAGAACTTCATATAATTAAGCAATTACGGCATTACAAGTGCAAGCTTAGAAACGCAGCACTCTCAAACTGGTGAGTGTTCACGCACAGACTACATACACACATGCAGAGTGCAGTTGACCTCTCTCTTTAAGACAATCCTGCCAAAGAAAGAGAAGTCTGCATGGCGGAACAGAGACCGAACCACAGAAGCTGAAAGGACTCTTTGACATTCGTGGTGTGTGTTCACTTATTGTAGCATCTGTGCCAAAGCTCTTTACACAGCTAATTAAAAAAATACAAAGGGTTGCATTTTCCCTGTCAGTGTTATCCGGTTGGCTATAAATAAAAACTAATGAAGGGAAATTTTTAATGAGCTCTGTGTAAAGGTGATGTTTTTAATATTTCATGCTCTGTGATTTGTGAATTATTTGATATTATTTGTTGTTTGTTAAATAAGCATGACAGAACAGAGGTCCTGCCTTACCTGCAGGGAGAATCCTGCCAAATAAACTTTTGATATTTACGAGGAGATGAGAGAGAATTTCCCTGTCAGCTTTTCAGAACATTCTTTATGTAACCAAAGATCCTTTGAGAAGAATATTTTTTCTTTTTCTAACTTGGAATTAGGGATGCTGCAATATACTGGTATTGTGGCATACTGTGGTTATCATTGTAGGATGTTTGCTTATCTATGGTAATTTAGATATTTTCAAAAGGGAGACCTTTTACACATACTTACATTAAAACATTTTACCAAAATAAAATAATTGAGACGGTTATCCAGTATTTTCACTGACTTTATGGAAGACTTAGTTGCCTCAATTGATGTGGCATTCAGGGGGGTCTTCAGCTTAGAAAACTTTTTCAATTTAAAATATGCAATTTTGTATCATTTGGACCATTATTATTACCATATATATTTGACAAAATTCTGGAAAAGCTAGAGTAGATATTAAACAAACAACTCCCAAAAAGCTTAATGCCAAAACTTGCTAAAGATGTCTATTGGGGACAACAATTAGATATTGGAAAAGTCATTTAGTTAGTTTTTATTCTTGCCACATTCATTTGACTTAGGTGGTGCCAAAGACAGCTTGGTTACTGTGCCTAAGCTTTTTAATGGCAGGGAAAACCCTATTATCAAACATTGCAACCCTACTTGAAATGAAGTGATGCTGCAACTAATTGTTTCTGCAATGTTTGCTGTGTGTATGTATGTGTATATCGCCTTGTAGACTTGTAGAGGTGAATGGTGTACCGGTGGTCAACTCCACACAGGAAGAGCTGACTGAAATCCTGCTGCAGGGATCCAGCGCTAAAATTGTTGTCCTTCGCCAGCCCCCACCCACCCCCACCTCCCAGCAGCATTCTCTGGTCCTACAGCGCATCGTCAACCCTGATCCCATGCAAACAATCTGCCCGGAAAGGGATGTGGTCACCATGGAAACCCCTCCACGACGGAAGGTGATGGCCATCTGAAGAAAGAGACTGAGAGAAACAGGGGTGTTGAGGATGGAGCAAAGTGTTGTTTGCCTGAAGAATGAACCATAATGTGAAACACCATTTCATCTTTTGTTAGTTATTTACCTCCATATGTGAACATGTTTATTCTATTAATAAAATGTTCTTCATAGGTTGCTGCCGAAAGCATTTTAGTTAGGAATGTCAAATAGTATTTTTGTGTTTTTATGTGACCTCTTTCTACTTTAAAGCCTCACCACATGTACATAACTTTGTTCTTGGTAGATAGTAATGCATACTCCATATTGTTTCAATGTAAGCGCAGAACAATGCCCATGAAAAACAAAGACTACATTCACTTTTTTCCCCCTATTTGCATTTCTTCTTGTTTTACAGCATATTTGTGGCATGAGGGAAAAGTAAGAAGGAAGATGCAGATAGAGCTTTGCGTCTCTGAATATGTGATAAGCATTTCTTTTTTAGCATCTAGCAGAGGGAACAACAATGCAACCCTGATGAGGACGCAGCATGCTTCACCTTTTTTAAATACAGATAGAACAGGATAGAGGCAGAAAATATGTGACGTAGTATAAAGACACATCCGAAAGCTTTGAACCGTGTTTCTCTTTGAAGATTAGACACCGGGGATGGTCTGGAACTGTGTTCAGAGCAGAAGGTTTCTTAAAAAATGAGTCACATCTCCCTTTTGTATGTTGTAATGTAATCCAATGTGCTGTAGAAATAAACCCTTGGGCCCGGAAATGCCTCATTTCTCAGCCTTGTTCTCCCCCGTTAAGTGGCAGTGGATCATGCAAGTCTGACAGACAGACAGCACAAACACTACCAAACCCTGACCCAGACCCCTGGGGTCCAAAGAGCCTGAGAGGAGAAGTGATGAGACCAGTTTCGCCTGTCAGTTGATGAGAAAGGTCACAGGTCATTCACTGACACATTAGTGCATTAATGGTTTTGCAATCAAAGGCAAATGAGCTCCGTATAATCCTGATGATGATGAGAGAGAGGGTATTTTCTGGTTGCCCAACAGACCCACAGGGAGGGAGGAGTATTGTTCTGGAGATTTGAGAGACTTAGTCGCAGACGTGGGAAATTGAAGTCTACTATGCCACAACATGTTCATTTATCCACTGACATAGATTAACCATAATGACCTACCTCAGGAAATGTGACAATATAGTGAGAAGATATCCAAAACCACAAAACAATGCAATAGCAGGGTGCAGGCACGTAGCGCTGAAGGGAGAGATAGATATTAGAGACAAAGAGAGGAAGAGACGGAGAGAAATTGACAATGATGACGGTGCTCATTGTCTAAATAACATGCAGCAGGGACTGAGGTCAATCTGGTCTGTTGTTCCATTCAGCACAGAGAGACGGAGAGAAATTCATAGCTCAGTAAAGTAGAGCCTCACTGAGACAGAAGGCAGAGGAGAGAATGTGTCATGGCTGCCTTTATGGAAATAAATTAACACTGGAGAAAATGAGACAAAATCCTATAAACACTGCTGCTGGCAAGAGTAGAAAGACACCGTGGGATTCCCAGTGACCAACACACCCCAGAACACACACTCAGAAGCTTTGATACTCCAGCTATAAACCACTGCATGTTGTCAATCTAAAACGCAGAGGAAATCCATCAGGGTGAGTAATTGAAGTGACACCATGAAACCCTTCAAAACTTTTTTTAAAAAGATGCTGTCAAGTCAAGAGGACGAACCGCAGGGCCCAACACTCTACTGTATGCTAGTCAGGAACATCTGCAGTCAGTTTGAACTGTACAGCGGCCTCCTGCTATACTACCGAGGCGCCTCAGGTTGACCCGGGCTGTACCTGACACATAGTGGCACAGAGCAACCTACGCTGCATCTGGTTTGCCTTAGCAGCCTCTGTACAGCTACATCCAGCACACACTGATAAGCTGTGAGGCGAGCACCGGTGTGGCTGGATTTCTCTCTTTCGCCCAGCGAGCCCCAGCTTCTCACTCCTCAATCCCCCTCCCTCCCTCCCTCCCACCTCCTTCAACTCTCTAACCACCCCATGACATTTAAGGGTGCCTGGCATCCGTTTGAAGTGGGAGAGGGGGCATTAGCTCTGGTTTCCTGCCCAAATCCCACACAAGCCAATAAAATGCATGCAGGTCTGAAGCGAACCAAAGGAATTCCTGTCCACTAAACGTTAAACAAACAAGACTGGCAGTGGCCTTATATTATACTGTATGGTAAAGGATTGTTGCTTAATGCACACACTCCTCCAACTTCCTGTTTTTGTAATAATCCCTTTGTGTGTGTGTGACTGTCTCCCTGCTCCATGAGACTCCAAATTGCAGCTAATGAGGTAGTTAGTGAGGTGTTAATTAGAAGGTAATCATTATTAATATATGGAAATCATCTCACATTTCCATGTAGCTCTGCCCTGTAAACTCTTATGCAGCTAATACAGCCCTACACCTTCTAGCCTCTTATATTTCAGTAATCACTCAGCAGCAGTGAGAGCCAGGAAGGTCAGAGTCAAATCCCAGGGGCTTCTGATTTCATTTTGCTGAGGTGGAAATGGGACTTCTGCCTCTTCCTCTGGCAAATCTCACACTAAGTAGCCGAACTAAGGCACTTGAGAAAGTCCCCGGAGATATTTATGTGTTGACCCTCTCCTGGTCAACAGTGCTGTGTTATTTGACCTTTGTCCCTGGTATATTCTCACTGCATTCACTGGTAGTCCAAACAAGCTGAGGAAGTACTGCCATCTACTGGCCGGCTCACAAACTCCACACCATTGTCTAGAGCTGGCGTACAGAGGAGAATGCCTCTTGGGGCTGATTATGAAGTGATTCTGATTAGATCCTATTATTCATACAGAGCAGGCGATGTATAACAATTATCTCCCATGTCTGGATGGATACCCAAGGTTGGGAAAAATTGCATGCTTAGAACTGTAATCAGTGATGTAATGCTGCGATCTGATTAATGTGCCAAACGTGCAAATACTGTTACTGTGTACTACCATACAAGGACAACAGCGTTTAACATTGATAAAGATACAATGTGGGGAAACTTGGCTCTGATTTTTGCATGTCTAGCGCTTGTTTAAAATGCAATTAAATTGAATACTACTTAGGGCTGGAACCAAAAATTATTTTCAGCATTGATTAATCTGCAGGTGGTTTTCTCGTTTTATAGTTTGGTGTATAAATTGTCAGAAAATAGAGAAAAATGTCGATCCTGGTTTCCAGGGTGTCATATTCAAATGTGCTGTTTCGTCAGTGTAAAGATATTCAGTTTGATGTGGGAAGGATAATTTTAGGGGCTGAAAACAGCATTTTTCTGCCATTTTTGCATGAAAAAAAAAATATAATTTGATACTAATGATATCAACTATCAAACTAGCTGGTGATTATTTTTCTGTCAATCAACTACTCAATTAGTCAACTAATTGTTGCAGCTCCTTTTATACTGATATTTATTTGTTTTGACTGTGATTTGTCATCATTTAAAAAATGTTTTAACATATAAAACTAAGGTGGAAAATGATGTGCACCATATAATTTAATAAGAATTCAGCAGTAAGCATCTTGTAATGAGTTTATTGTCATTATTGTAATTAAATACCCTTTTTCCCTACCCTGTGACACACATATAGCTCATGAGTAAATGTGAGTCGGACTCTTTTTCATTCAGCAGATTATTTACTGTGTCACACAGTCAGATCACAAATAAAGTAGGGAGAACGTGTGTGATTGATGACTATACTTGGAGGTTAACGTGGGTTTAACTACCCCAAATTAATGTGTATAGGCTGGATCTGACGGGACTACTTTTCAAAAGCGGCAGAGAGACATTTTAACACTCTCCACTATGCTCAATTATAAGGCTAATGAAAAGGCCATTAGGATTAAGGCTAAGGTGTGCTTTGGATGAGATAAATATGTTGGTGAAATTGCTTTGCATAGCCTTGCCAGCAGGCAGCTATTGAGAAAGGTCAGCATAAGGCATTAGTCATTTTCCAATCCATTCTGTCTGAAATATAGAGAGCATAATGGGCCGTGTCTCTGTCCAATAAAAGGTTTAATTAAAGCAAGATGAAAATGGTGATTAGAAAAATCATTGTGGAACACAATCAGCGAAGAGTGGCTGGGATATTTTGAATTGTGTCGTAGAAGCATAGCGCCGACTACAAAGGAAGGGAAATTCATAACAAGAGGAAGAAATCAAATGAAAAGTGAGGTGGATAATGCATCAAAAGAGTTTTAAGCCTGCGATGATCCCTGGCTTTCTCTCTTTTTTTGGTAGCTGGTGTTGAGTTATTTGTATAGTAAAAAGAAAAATCTTCCCACACTCTGTACAACAAGTACTTCATTTATAAACCTCCGGGCAATTTCTGGCACTGGGAACTGTTCTGGCATTACTTCTGTGCAGTGAGGAATAGGCTTGTCTAGGAAGGAGGCGGAGAGGCAGCGAAAGAGAAATCCACAGAAGAGGAAAAGTCCAAAATCATATTGTCTATTGGAGTAAATACTGTAATCAGTTTATTTCAGACGTTGGGTGAATAAATGAAAAAGCAGTGAAATGATTCATTCCTATGTTTTGACCTGCTCAAATACCGTACAGCTCTTTTATGAGCACTAGGTGCAAATCATTCAGTAGAGAAAACGGATTCGAAATCCCTTCTAACCACACAGCTCTCTCCCATGAACCACCTGTGATTAAACTCTAGGTGGCAGTAGAAGTCTCAATATTCTCCCTGTCAAAGAAACACTCTGAAAAGTCTCTCAGTGAAACCAAACACTTGCAGAAAAAAAGGATGTTTCACAAGCATCCACGTTTGAGAGACTGCCAGGCAAATCCTCAGCTCGGGCTGATTATTTGCTCCTCGATGGTTTGGAAAGTAGGCCAAGGCACCACTAATTCAGACTTGAAATAAAGGTTTGACACAGGCAACATCAAATGTATCATGTTGAAGAATACATAAGAGCAGCATGCGAATGCAGGATATTCTATCTGATGCCATGTTTGTGGGATGAGAGAAAGGATGTTATATGCAGTATAATGGCTGTGGCATTGCCATCTAATAGATCAGCTAAGAGTACAGTAGTAGTGCTGTTTGCTTTCTGATTCAACATATACTCAGTTAAACACTGTGGCTCTTACTAACAACAGTACACAGTTAAAGGGGCAGTTAAAGGGACAGTTCACCCCAAAATCAAAAAAACATGTTTTTACCTCGTACCTGTAATGCTATTTATCATTATTTATTATATACTATTTATTTATTTGTGTTGGTGTTTGATTCTGAATGCCCTACAGATGTTTACCCTCTTTCAAAATATAATGAAACTACATGCCACTCGGTTTGTGGTGCTCGAATAGCCCAAAATAAAATACTCAGCAGGAATGTCTCTTTCCAGAAATCATGACTCAAAGTAATGTAATATAGTTCCTACATCAACAGGGAAGAGAAATTGCTGTATTTTTTGGCACTTAGGTTCCTTTACACTGGAGACAAGGCAGACATATCTTTGGCCGATATCTCCAACCATCTAGATGTGAAAAAATATGTATGTTTGATTTGTTGGTGAACTGTCTCTTTAAGTTGTCAAGGAAGAAATCTACGGTGAGATACTTGTCGCGCTGAACATGATATATGAAACACTAAATAAAACCACAATTTGCTGCTTTGACATGAAGATATGACCGTTTAGATTCCTCTATCAGGCTCTGGTTATTGCAACCCATTTTACCCCACACCGCACACTGTGACACATCTTTTTTGTGAGATATTTTATGTGGAGTCACGCAGACACGCAGGCACACACTTAAATATGTAGAAGCCGGTTACATGTAAGAATACCTATATATACCACAGTCATGCCCATACACTCCACACTGAGGCACAAACACACACGCAGACACAAATAAAAGGGTTTATGGGGAGTGGTTGATGGCAAGTGAACAGGCCAGAGGAGATGGAAGAAGCACACCAGGGGGAATGATGAGAGGAAATGATGCGCATGATGAGTGCTGAATGGTTGGCCAGTGGGACAGACCCTGTCAGACGGTCTGCTAAAGGGGTGGAAGACAGAGAGAGAGATGACTGCAGAGAGGACTAGAAAGAAAGATAAAGCATGAGAGAGCGGGAGAAAAATGACGATCAATGTCAAAATACTATTACCCTGTGACAACCAAGGTTTTCCCTGTCTTGTTCCTCATGACCACTGCACTTCTCTGTGATTGTGCTGCATCTGTGCCGTGCAGCTATAGCCGACCAATGGATGATTACTAACTTGAAGGGTTCAGAGATAGAAAAGCGGGCCAGCAGCATGTTTTATTCAGCTCTTATTACATAAATTCTGTGTTGCAGTTCCGAAACCTCCTTTGCATGAGTATTTCTGTAGCCCAGAAATGTCTAGGGCTCTCGGTGCTGTATCGAGCGTTGTTTGCTCCTCTTGTCTTCAAGCTTTTCATCTGCAGAGCGGGCCCTCACACAGAAACAATGATGACCCAGTTCTGAGTTTGTCTCTGTCTTACAGCCAGTTCTCTTCTGTCCTAATCATAGTCCCTCAGCTCCAAGAGCTGCCGCACTACCAAGACAGGGGAGAGAGACATAGACAGAGAGAGAGAGGGAGGGAGAGCGAGAGGGGGAGGAGAAGACAAGGAGAGATAAAAAGAGAGAGCGAGGCGGAAAGAAAGTCAGCATGAGAGAGCGGAAAGAGACAGAGAGCTAATCTCTGAGGAGAAAGAAGAGAAAGGATGACAAAATATAAGGGTGGATGGATAGATCTATTCACAGATAGAAATGAAAAGACAGAGAAGGTTAAACCACAGCACCTTCACTGATTCATTCCCTATAGAGAGCACATCTAAAGGCAGGATTGATTCCATGACAGGTTGTAGAAGAAGGGAAATGGAGGCCTGATGCACCGCGCTCCTTCATCTGCACAGATGTCTCTGGAGACACAGGAAATCAGGTCATCCTGTTCATCATCAGGTGTGACTATACATTTGCTAGCAGGGTTGAGGAACCCTGGTGTGCTTATGTAATATATGATACAGTTCCATACTTTCTCTGTAGCGGATCTGAATATTAAATGAGCATATCCAGCTATGCACTCAGATTGTTATTGTCTGAAGAGCTTGAAAATAACAGTAAAGATTGTAACCCAGTAAACCAACTGATTGAAATCACTGGATTAGGGCTTTTCTTGGAAGCATTCTGTGTGAAAAAGCGCATCTTTAGTGAGCTAATTTCACAGTTTTGTATGTCGATAATCTGCTCAGATGTGTAATGTATAATGTACTAGGTCTTTGCTAATTTTATTTCAAAGACGCCTGTGAGGAGCAGAACAATTTGGAGTGGTGTAGGAACAATGTATTAATATTATGTAATGCACTGAAGTATTTGGTAAGTGAAAAGATGCAACTCAACATGGATTCATGCACTACCAATTACTTAAAAAAAATCTTAAAAGTTCAGACATCCTTTTAGCTGTTTAGATTAGTAGGAGTTGTTTTAGAGTTTAAGGAACAGTTCAACATTTAGGTAGACAAGAATATGGATATCAGTCTCATCAGTCTGTTAAATATGACGACAGGAGATGGTTAGTTTAGCCTAGCATAAAGACTGGAGGTAGCAGGAAACAGCAAGCCTGGCTCCTTCTAAAGTAAAAAGAAAATATCCAATTTCCTGCACCTTTAAAGCCTACAAATAAGGTCTAAGGTCTAGTGTCTAGGTCTGCAAGATTTATTTTCATCAAAAAATATATTAAAACTATGATTTTTTTCTTAGGTTTTAACAAAAGATAGGCCTGGACTTGGATCTTTGAAGAACCACAATACTCCATAGAGGTAATTTGACACATATTTTACAGAAGATCTATACAATCACTACTTCAAAGTGGGCACCAAAAATTAGTGTCATCATTTTAGTATACAACCTTATATGAGATATGGTCACAATAACTCCTTCTGTTCCTGAGTTATGGTGTTGAATTATGCCCAGGTGTTTTTACATTTCATTAATGCTGTCGCAGTAAAGTTGACCTTTGACCTTTTGAAAATAAAATGTCACCACTTCATCATTGTTTTCTACTAGACATATGTGTGAAATGTGTCATCATTAGCATATTAATTCTTGAGTTACAGCCAAAAATGTATTCTGTGAGGTCAATGTGACCTTGACCTTCAAAATGTAATCAGCTCACCCTTGAGTCCAAGTGGAAGATTGTGCTGAATTTTTAAAGAAATTCCCTCCAGGCATTCCTGAGATATCACATTCATGAGGATGAGACAGACAACACAAAAAATACCCACAAAAAACAATGCCATGGCTGTTGCAAGAGCTGAGACATAAAAATGAGGCATATTTCTCAAATGTATTTCCCATATGTCGGAGTATTCCCTTAAAGATTAAAATTGAGGTTAGACATGCATGTTGCATGTAGAGTGGTGATGGTTAAGGTTAGAGAGTGGATGTCATCAATGAAAGGTTCACATAATAAGACACTAAGAGCGCACATGCATGCTAGGAAATCATGCATGCATCATGTGCAGAATGTGGGAGAGAATTTCGAGGCTAACCAAGTAAAAAAAAGTAATAACATTCTGTGACTGCGGCTTCATGTTGATGTCACTCAGGTCTACAGTCAGTGATGCAAATGGACAGGAGAGTAAACACGAGACAAATTGTGCATCCAGCATGAAAACATCTCCCTCTCCCAGACACCCTTGTCACTGGGGTTAGTGCCAGCTGGGGACTGTAGGGATGGATTTGACCTTGCCGGTATCCCCATATCTGGCACGAGCGAAAGGGTGATATTAGATGATAAAAACTGGGAAAAAAAGATACAAATGTGAGCAACTCAATTTGACACTGCAGGTGTCCTCTTGCATAGCCATTCTATTTGACATTAAATGTGATGGTAGCAGACAGGATGGCTAAAGTGTATGAACCATACACTGCCACACTGTATCCTGTGTGTCTGGGGGAGGGGAGGTGTGAACGAGATAGAGTCAACGGTCAAGGGTGCCAAAGCTGGAGAGGCACAGAGTTGGCTTTGTGTTGGCAACGAGCTGGTTTAGGGGGAGGGGGATCCCTTGCCTGGCAGTGTCTGCCTGTCAGAGTAGAGGGACCACATCTCAATGGCTCCTAAGCTGTCCGTATTATGCTAAGACATGTATCCTTGAGGGAGGATGGCTTGGAGTTGAAAGTCACACAAGGACGCAGATTTAGCAGAAGAAGAAACCAGCTACAAGTCCTGGATGAGTTACAGAGCTGCAGCTGCATTAATTAGTTGAACTTGTTGATGTTTATATTGGTTACGCTTCATCTTATAACCAAATCAATACTAAATGACACTAGCAATGTAGATAAAACTGAAATTTACAACAATATATGATTTATAGCAATAAACAGAGAATTGTCAGTCTTTACATGCATGCTTTAATAGTCTCATAAATATAGACATCTGTGCTATGTTTGTGTTTGCTTTATCTGGGAGTTTAACTGCATGTGTTTCGATTTCCGCCGTGTGATATATATCTCTGACATGGAGAGATGAATTACACCCTCAGCTCATTTCCTCCTCCTCTCAACCTTTACACAAGGTGACCTTGCGTGTAACATAATTTACAACTGAATGACATGTTTGCTGTTCATGGTGCTGCCAAGCTGCATCAACAGTGCTGGTTTAGTGACACATTGCTTAGACGGTCTGTAGAACTAAATGATACAATTCAATGAGTAGGAATGGGGGGTGTCTTTGCTTCCATATGTCTTCCATCTGCTTTGCTTACACTGATCCTTTCTTTCTACAATGAGAATGCAAACAGTTATGGCATGTATGGTGAGATAAACAAAGCGCAGATGTCATTTCGGTGTGATCAACAGCCTGCAACTCATCTTGCTGTTAATTGTGAGCTGAACTGCTGCAGAGCAGAATGACAGAATGTGGATTCAGCACTGAAACAGACAGAAAGAAAGGCTCCCTGATGAACCCTGGCTTTTGATTACCTCTGCAATACCTTTAGTACAAGTGTAAGAAGCAAGCCCCAACTGGACCTCCTTGACTTATTTTGCGGTTTGAATCAATGCCGGTATTGGCCGCACCTCGTCATCCTGTCCCCATTCTCCACCAACCAGTGGCTGATGATGTGAAATATTGATTTGCATGTCCACCCATATCACCACGCCTTGGCTTTGCTGTCAAGTTCATTTAGAAGAAGCCTTTTTAATGTGCCTTTGATGCCAAGCTTGTGGCAGAAGCCAGAGCAGAGGTGCAGAGGGAGGGGGAAAACTCCCTCAGGGAAGAAAACACAATGCAAAAAAAAGCATAATGCTGTGTACAAATTCTCATAATCTAACACTGGGTTTGAAGTCAACAACACACAGTTCTGCAGTGAAGTAAGAAGCTGCACACACAAGAACTATATTTAGGGTGTGAACCTGCAGTTATTCATGCAAAGGGAATAAGTTGCTCAGTGCATCAAATGAGCTTGTACACTATATTTCCCAATTAGTCATTTCAGCATGGATACACTCTTCTGCTTCATATAAACAGCCAACAGCCTCGCCGGAACTGAGAGACACACACACACACACACACACACACAAGCAGATACACGCATAAATGATTATACACAGGCACATACACAGAGAGTAAGAAACACTGGTTTATAAGTAGCTTCAGAGACAGGATGGCCTTTGCAGAAAACATGAGGTTAAAGGGGACTCTCTCTTACTGAGTGAGGGTCAGTGTTACGTCCCTGACTCAGGGGTCTATAGACAGTTTTCAGGCTGGAAACTAATGCCACGTGAAACCATGTGAGAGATAACAAGGTGACCTTTTCATGTACAGGGTCTAAATGACAAAGTGATGTTAATACCTTGACTCAAAACCCCTTTACTGTTCCTCCAAACAAGGATAACGACTCCAGCCCGGGCTCTATGACTCAGCCCGTGAAAGTTTCACACAAATCACTCGCTGTTGATGTTTGATGGGTTTGTTTTCCACCCCTCTCTGTGTGCATTTTAGATGCTGCTTCAGTCAGACAGTGACAGTTCATCACGAAGTGAGAGAAACCATTGGCCTTTATTCTCACCGCGATGGTCCCTGACATCGTCTGAATGGCAGAGTCAAGAAGAAACCTACCGAGACAACAGAGGGATTCCGACAGGGTGGGGTTGGAGGGAGAGGAGCATAAAGAGAAGCAGAAAAAAAGAAGATAGACAGACATGGTCTGGGGACAGAAGGAAGGAGAAAGGCCACATCACCGTCAGTGAGACAAAGACTCCAAAAACCATCTTGTGTCAATGTCTCAGAGTGAGAAAAATACACCACTACATGAAAGCTAAGGCTTACTCTGTGCAATCGTGAAGAGTGCAGAGAGAGGTGAGTCACAATATACACTTGAACTGGGAGAGGCCAATTCAAACACAGCCATGCTGGGACAGATACTGCAGGCGACATTGTAGGATAGACTGATTATGGGTGAAGAGGAAAGGCGAGGGTAAGGGAATGAGTCAGACAGAATTGGTCTCCATTATGCTCTCAGTGTGAAATCTTTATTGTTATAATGTCATTAGCTCATCCTGTGTCCCACTTCTGAAGATTTGCATCATCCTCCCTAAACCCCTGTTTATTTATTTATTTGCATGGAAAATATAGGTCATGCATTCATACAGACCATACATTTTTAATAGTTTTGCAGCTTTAATTCAAATGTCTGCAAGCCTCCCCTGTGAGCCAATCTGCCGCAGACGCTGAGTATGAATTAAACACAAACAACGCACACAATGCACAGCAGTGCAGGGTGTCTTTTCAAAAGCCTGAGGTATTTAGAAATACCGCAGCTCATTCGTTTGTGGCATGATTAAAAATATTCTCTTGTCAAAGTGCCTGTGATGATATTCAAGGTGAAGAGAGGACAGAAACCTCTGCTTATAACAGTTGCTGAGTAAACCAAGGATTTTTACTTCATTCTGGAGTGGTGAGTCACTTGGGATGTCAGGAAAAACCTTTTACAGAAATGTAGAATGTCCATGCAGCAGTGACCCAGCGATCACCTGGAGGAAAAGACATGGGTACATATCCAACAAGTTCAATTTTGGGACACAACACAGAATATTTGAAGTGTGGTTGTGTTGATCAGTTTAGCTCCATTTCTAGGCGGCATAAGGGAGCCCAGGGGCTGTAACTGGCCTTTTCCCTCCACAACATGCTCTATCATTCTTTCTATCACTGAAGAGAAACGGAAAAAGGGCACTTTGTCTGCATCTTCCGTACCAGTCATCAACACCGTGATGATATGAGTCGAACATGGATGCGCCGTCAAAATAAGCACCCTGGAACGGAGATGCTAGAGATATATAAAGGCAGTGTAAAGGACATCGTATCTCTGAATGTGACTCAACATTTCATGTGGTTATTAAAATCCTCAGGCAAGATGTCTGCTAATATTGTCCATCTTAAGCATAAAATATGGGCAAGGAGCAAAATGCACAAACCAATTTCAAGCAGTGCAGAGCAACATTTCTGTGGTATTTTAGAGGACAGAGATGAACATGATTGATATCATGGTTCCACTGGTTCATTTTACATCCATTTAAATGTGATTAGACTGTGATCTGAACCCCTCAGTTTGAGAGTAAGGGAATATTATCTTCAATTTTAAACAAGGTTTCTTCTGGGAGGCAACAAAGCAATAACTGTCTCTTGGATGATGTAACAGGAGTTAAAACGAAAGTGAGAGGAAGATGCTAAGAACAGTTTGATTTTCCGTTTATTAATTTCTCCAGCTCAGTGGTTTGCCAAATGACACTGCATTTCAATTACCACCATTTTCCCCCTAATGGTTAAAACACACTGATTTAAATGTCTGCCAGATTACGCATATTTATGTTTGTTGTTTTTGATCTCAATTGACTTGAATAGCATCTGTTTAAAACCTGTTTACTTCAGTGTCTATTCTAGTCATTGTTGATTATGCTTAACTGCACATAACAGGGTGAAAATGCTGCAATGCATTCAAGTTTTAAAGTCAAATGTGACATAGAGTTGCAATATGCATATTAACAATTCAACAGGTTCTCCAGCATATTCATGCAGTAAAGGCAAAGTAATCAGCATGAGTGTTACATGCTATTTGTTTTTTTTACTGTTTACTCATACAATGCTACTGCTCTGTGCAATAGTAATGCCACTTTTTATTCATTCATTTATTCATCATTCCAGTTTTTGCACATGTTCTCCTGTAGGCTGAATATCCTTCTATAATCTTGAATATAGCATTGTATAGAACTCTGTGTACTTGCACCCATTCTAAGCCCACTGTGCACTTTACATACTTTACATTTTAAATTAAATGTGTTTATTGCCTTTAATTTTGTGTGTTCATTGCCTTTAATATATTTCTTGTAATTCTCATACTAGTCTTTGTCTTTTTGTACTATTCTTGTCTCTTTTAAAGGTACTAAATGAAGAGTAGCGCTGTAAGGTTTTCTTTTCTGTTCTATTCTATAGCGACTTTTTTTTAGACGACCATTATCCAACTGAGGTAAAAATGCTTCAAATGAAATGTAAGCTGTTAGTTATGCTTGATAAGAGAAAGATAGACAGGATCCGCAGCTGAGTGGAGCCATAGTATTATATCTTGAATGCATTAAATGGGCAAAATCAATATACGTCTGCACTGTCAGCTTGCCAGACCGGAAAAACACATTTTTATTTCACGCTCTGTCTAAAAATGAAATTGCAGAGAGAACAGAATTTAACCACGGTTAGGTTAAGACATTAGAAATTGTTACTTTCTCCAATGCCTCTCTGCCCACTAACTCTTGCACACACTGGCACACCATGCTAACATGCTACTGCAGATGGTTGTACTTGACAATGCTAAAAAAACTTTACTGCCAAAAGTGCACAGAGAATGAACCCCTTTGATTTAGGAAACATTACTTTTCTTCTGCTCTTGGCCAATGTTCTTGCTCTACAAGTAGTAAGGGAAGAATCGGAAAAAAGCTAAATTCTTTTCCCCATTTTTTTTATTCTCCCGACACTTTTCTTTGTATGTTGAGAAGTTTTTACAGTGCTACATGGCACCTACCATTGAAACAGACTTGAAAGTGAATGTATGTGTTTTCATAGATGAGTCCACTGGCAACCAAACAACAGTGATGTCTATATCCTGATCCTATCTCTTGACAACAATGCACTCAAATATAAAGTAAACGGCATCAGATAGTGGCATCTAGTAGGGTATAATCTGTTCTTTGCTGCTCTGACAAAGAGCAGAATGTATGAGGAATCCAGCAGGCAGAAAAAGCCTTGACAGTCCTTTTTGAGTGTCTAACTCACAAATAGAATGACATAGTTAGGCAGGTTTTTGTTGTCATGCATTGCCACATGAGCATGATAGGTGCCCAGCCAGTGCACGTAGCATCCCAGCTGTTGTAAAAGCAAAATAAGGTTTGGCCAGCTGGGTTCACAATTTATCGGGTTACAGTATAATGTCATTATATCATAAGTTAGTAGGAGCAGCTGGAGAGGAGACATCAGGAAGAGGGTAGAGAGAGATTGCACTGATGAGGCACAACACTGATGCATTGTTGAGTCAGAGCTCTGATTAGGTGTGCTCTCAATGTGAAAGTAGAACAGAGCGTCATCTCGTAAAACTCATTCACTGGAGAAGCTTCATTTAAGTCCCTTGTGCAGCTGGAAAAGTATCAAAAGTGGATTGCAGAAAATGTATTGTTTTGTGTGCATTAGAATAAATAATTAGGCATTAATAACGTGTTAAAACAAAAATGCTTGAAGGCCACTAATTGTTATGATCTGTTGCCCAAAAGTTGGAAGGTAATTAGCAAGCAATGGAGAAAGAAAAGGGTATTTTCAATGGCATATTCAGCCACAAAGCCCAGTAAGATGGCTCTGTTGACAAAACCAAAGATATTTGCAGTAACGGTTGAAGTAAATTCAGTTACTTGCACAGTCCAGTTGCATCCAACTGCTACTCTTCCGAACTGCTATCGAAAGCCACCACCATTTTGAAGATACACGACTTGTATTGGGACCACACAAATAGCAGAGGAGTTGGGAAACACTATGCTTGCACTCACCTGAGAATTCACTCAGCAATCACAGTAACCTCAGGGTGACAGGTGGTGCATTATTTTGACCAGCAGTTATTGGACACAACTCCTGTACTATGAATACATGCATAACCCTCTAATTACTGTGTTGTTTATACATTACCAATAATACATCTATATATTCTCATAAACCAAGCATATTAGTCTCCTACCATGTTGATAATTGAGCAAGTATGAAAATTATCTTTATGGGTAAACAAACAAAAACATGTGATTCATTTGTGATTAACTATAGACAATCATGATTAATCAAAATTAAATATTTTTATTTTTATTGACTGACAGCACTAATAATAAAAAAATCAGAGATCACATGGTATTTACATTTTGAGATTGACAATATAAAACATTGATGTCCATGTAGATAAGACAGTGTATGTACAGCAGAAAGAGTCTGAGGAAATTGAGTGTGGCAATAACTGTAAAGGGCCCTCCTGACCTTAATAAAACTATATATCTCGTTGTTATAATACTAATATAAACAGAATGTATTGTAATGTTTATAATTATCATGTCCTGGAGTGATATATCAGTCTCTGTTGTGGTAATGTAAGTTTTCCAGTAATTCAACATATTGTGGGTTTCCATGTATGTTATAAAGTATTCTTATGCGTCAGTATTTCTTTTCTTTTGCATATAAGCATCATGATTACAGATCTCATTCCATGACAAGACAATGATGTATTTCATTCTATGATTTTATGTGTGTGGGGAGGGGGGCATGCATGTCACCATGTGTGACTGTGTGGGCAGGTATTCATGTGTGTATATGTTTTCGTCTCAGTGAGCGCTGCAGTAAAACAGCAGAGCTGACAAGCGCACCATCGGCCCTTGGTGGCACATCAGGGACAGCTGGATGTTGTCAGGCAGCCATAACGCTGATGGAAATGGGCTGATTGCAGCTCACGGGCCCCTCCTTCTTATAAATCAGCTTCACGGCACTCAGGGGTGGAATACAGAAGCGACAGGCTGCACCACATCCACTGTACAGTACAAGAAACCCTGCAGCAAACAGTATGTGCAAATGTTTGTTTTAGTCTCCTGGATGGAAGGTACTGCATCAAAGTAGTTTTCAAGTTGTCATATTTTTACATTAAACTGACTTTAAAATGCTTGCCTAAACTGTCATTTGATTAAAAGACCTAAAACAAAAGTGTACTATAAGCTAATCATTTTTATTCCATCCTGTTTGGTAAAAGTGTATTGGAGATTAAATCATGTGTTATTTTAGAATATTTACCAGAATGATTCTATAACATGACAAATACAAATAGTACATGACAAATACAAATAGTACAGTACAAGAAACCCTGCAGCAAACAGTATGTGCAAATGTTTGTTTTAGTCTCCTGGATGGAAGGTACTGCATCAAAGTAGTTTTCAAGTTGTCATATTTTTACATTAAACTGACTTTAAAATGCTTGCCTAAACTGTCATTTGATTAAAAACACCTAAAAACAAAAGTGTACTGTAAGCTAATCATTTTTATTCCATCCTGTTTGGTAAAAGTGTATTGGAGATTAAATCATATGTTATTTTAGAATCTTTTCCAGAATGATTCTATAACATGACAAATACAAATTCTTGCACTATCATATAATATGGCAAAGCTTCTCTTATAATAAGTATGCACAGTCTTCTCTCTGGGCATGTTGGATGAGAGCTGCCAGGCATTTTACACCACCCACATGGGCTGCACCACTGTCAGACAAATCTGAAATTAGAAAGTAGCATGCAGCTCCAAAAGCAGTATCATTCTAATTAGTCAGCTTTGGCTCCTCTTCCACAAAAACATTAAGATGTGAAAGGTCTGAATAGATTGTTTTGGAGCTAGCATTAGATTTGATTGACATTGGTACTTTTGAGAATATGAAGGTTTTTCAAACCACAAATATGACATTGCTTCAGGGTAAAATCACTTGGTATCCGGTGTACCTAAATCTTTTCACAGTCAGGAGCATAAAAGAGTGTTTTAATGTGCATCAGTGCAGCCACACATTCACAGTGAGATGCATTCAGCATAAGCAAATAGAGCCAAACTATTTCGCTGTGTTGTGCCAGGTAAAGAAGATGGTGAAAAATGTTTTTTATTTGTGTTGACTCACTATCTCGTTTTCAATCGCATTACAGAAAAAAAAAATCTTAATTAAAAACAAGCCATAATCCATCATTCACTGCTGACCTTTTAACAAAGTTTACTCAAATTAATTGTGCTGAGAAATTACCAGACACCCAGGGGCTTTTTGACATTGAACAAATAAGAAAAAACACAGAATCTTTCCATTGGCAGTCTAATTGGCACTGTGCATATGTTTGATTTGCATACACGTAAAGGTTAGTCTATGATTGTCCATAGTGACATCCCTCTCTTTGTTGTTGTGGGTGGGTGGACTTTGTGGGTCAGAACACAATATGCAGATTAGGACAAGGTGCCAGGAATTATGACCCTACCTCACCAGAAAAAACAACAGCACTGGTTATCTGATTTATTTAATTATTTTACCTGAAAAGAGTCTCTTGTGGCCGAGCAAATTACAACTAATTATTATTTATCAGAAGTAAAGATAGAATTAGCGTTGACCTTATTATTTCCCTAACCCAACTGTGACCATAGGGGTGGCAGTTCAGAAAACATGATCTCCTATGCCACATGATGTCACATTTTTGATAAGACACTGACAAAAGAAGTCGTCCTGCCAATAGGGACACCATCAGAAAAGCTTACAAGAGTCATTGTGGAAGGCAATGACAAATGACCTATTTTAGCAATTAGTCTGGAGGACTTTTTTTTTTTTTTGGAGACGTTCTCCATCTGGACAACTGGCCCTCAGGACTGTTAAGTGGCTTTAATAACCCTTGTTTATAATCCTCCTTGCAGCCCTCCTTCCACTAATTCCATTTTTTACTCAGCCATTATGACGGAAACTCCAGTGAAAATAGTCTTTGAACTAAAAGGGAAAAAGTCTCTGTCTGTATGTATGTATGCCTGTAACTCGATTTTCGAAACAACTGTTCATCTGATAGACTTCACACTTGGTGGGTGTATTGCTAAAGACCCAAAGAAAGAGTGTCGAGTACACTCTACGGAACATATTTCTTAGTAGCGCGTTATGTACACACTGTGTAGTGCAGTGACACTCCACTTAAGGCCCGTGGGCCAAATCTGGCCACGACAGGATGCTGGGTTGCTCATCGACCATTTTCAACTCACAATGAAAATAAATTGACTCATACTGGATATTTTTTGTGTGCTTTGAATGGAAATACAGTTCCAGATACTAAAACACAGCAGCAAAGAGCTTAGAGCATGTTTATCGCAAAGATAGCTTGGTCCCAAATCGTTAGCTTTTTGCAAATGATGCATATACTTTAGCATTGCTTGGGGACGCAACTACACGGTGGCCCATAAAGTTGGAATAAAATATTTTTTTACCTCTTTCCGTGAAATCATCTTCTCAAAACTATTACTCAATCACTTCCAAACAACCACAATTAACAGGGGATTGTGTCTAAAAACAAAATGATTCCAACTTTATGGGCGACTGTGTATGTCATGGCAGGACGAGAGTGCACTAGTTTTAGTAAATAAGTTAAATAATAACATTCGCAACACTCAATTCAAACTGTGTGGATTCTCTTGTTGTCACGTACCCTGGGTCTTTTTGTGAAATTGTCACATGCTGCATGGCTGTCAAGGACACATAAGTCCTTTTGTCTCAAATAGCTATTATTTTGTTTTTGCCCAGAGCAACAAACCAAAGGCTGTCTTAAAGATAACACTGTGGGTGGCTCGATGGACAGACAAATCAGCAAAACTTTACAATCTGCCACAGCAATCTCTGCCACAGGTTTAGCGCTTCAGTCGTTCAAACTCGGTGAATATAACACACTGGCCGGCTGCCAGAGAATCTGTTTGACAACAAAAACCCACCGCAAAATAAACAGAGACATTTATTAAATAGAACAGCAAACAAAATAAACTGTTCTACCTAATGGTCATTCTTTATCATGTCCTCTATTGCTACTAACTGAAATGATTTTTAAAGGTGCCACCATATTATCCTGATTAGTGTCATTTTGTTTGCGTTGCTGATAATATAATAAGAAAAGGTCATATTCTGCGCCTGTGGGGCTGGGTGCGGCTTTGGAGAAATCATGAGAAATTAGCTGTGAGAAGGTTAAACCATCCACTCCCATCTCAGAAGTAGGTAATTAGTGTAAATGAATAAATCTAGGTGGTCATGGCATACACTGGATTGGAATTGCTGTGAAAAATTTAAATGTTAATGCAGTGTCAGAGATTAAACTGAGGGAAGGAGAAGGGAGGAGGTCTGGGGTAGAAAAGGATTAAGAATCAGCTTTGAAGGGCTTTTCCCATGTGCTCCACAGAACCATATCTCACTTTTTGCTTTTCCACGGCTTTCTATAGGGACTGTTTTCAGTCAGTTCAAAAAACCCAATCTCCTCTCTGACCTTCTCTTGCCCAGAGGTTTCTGTTGATTAACACACACACACACACACACACACACACACACACACACACACACACACACACAATTTCATGTTGCAATATGGAACACTGGGGTCCCCTGACAGCACCCTGCAACAACCTACAGCGTCTGACCACAAAGCTGCAGCATCTTAATTGCAGTGTCTCACAATGATGTAAATCCAGCATCTCAAACATGTGACATCAACAGAGTTATCTAGTGAACATTCAGCTAAATGACATGTAGATATCTGCTTTCCTTGAACATGTTAATGCACTTTCTGTTTCTGTTCTTTGTCACTCTCTGTCTCTCTCTTTGTATAAATGCCATGGGTATAATCTAAACAGCTGAGCACATCATTACTGTTATCCCACTGCCATTCTCCTCCTGCTTTATTAAGACAGTAAGGAGACGTCCCCTCCTCCCTCGACAAAAGGACCCTCATTACAAACTATCTCTATATCTCTTTCCATCTGTCTGCTCCTTCTTTCTCTCCCTCTCTTTGTTTTGCCTGTATGTGCCTGGTCAGCACACTGCTCCTCTGGGGCTCCTTTGGCGCAGCTTGAACACATAAGGAGTCTGTTTAGATGCTCATATACATATTTATCACAATCCAAGGCAGTACAAGTCCTATGGTAATACGCGGTACAAAAATGCATAAGCTGAAGACAGAGTATGGGATATTTTATGACTGGGATTCTTGAGTAAATACACAAGTTCCTGCATCTGTTTGGGCTGCAGACATGTTACAGTAAATCACATCACAGGATGAACCATATGGTCAGCCTCTTCAGCATCCGTGGGACTACAGCCAACATGGAAACAGCTTCGTCAACACCTTGCTTTCCATATTTTAGCTATAGAAAAGTGTTGTGCTGTGCTGCAGGAAAAGGCAGCCATGCAGTTATGAGAATATGCAGGTTTTAGTTCTTAAAGATCAGTTAAGAGCTGATTCTATATGAAAAGCACCTTCTGTCTGGTTGATGTTTTGCTAATTAGTAAAATTGTCTGCTGTGATGTTTGGTTGGCAAGAAAACCTGCATGATTTAAACCCTGCCACTGACACAAACATTTATATGTAAGAGCTAAGTGGTGATGCAAGTGAGTTTATGTGCATCAGATTATGGCCTAAACGTTTGTGAAATTGTAAGAAGTTGAGGTCCTTGATACTGGTGGCGGCTGGGCGGAGGAGTTCGGTGTGTGTGTGTGATCACATATTCAGATCTACAACTAGCTTACAGTATGAACAGGAAGGTTGTAATGGGATTTCAGTTTGTGCATGAAAAAAGCAAGCTGATTTGTTAATCAATTTGAGGGGTTTATTAAGACAAAATGTTTATACGCTTTAATATTCAACTGATTTAGGCGTAACTGTAGAGATGGAGGGAGGTGTGTTAAATAATTTAGATTTAAAAACTAAAAAACATGGATTAAACTGACTGAATCGTGGGCTATGTAGAACTGAAACCCGCCAGTGTCATCATCATTTAAGTGCTTCACAAGAGAAAAAACAACAGATAAGAGACAGTTTATAAGACCACAAAATAACTGAAATCCTCAACTTGAGGACTTCCACTTGAGGCAGCTGATCCCTCTCCACCTGAGTGGCAAAACACTCTTTTGAACAGTTGCAATCACAGTCAAATGAGGCTAAAATGGACACTCCACAAACCTCCACTGCACCTGGATATTTATCTGTGAAATAACTCCCTGGAAATGGCACCAACTTTGAATAAGCTTTCCTGAAAGCTGAATATTTCAAAGCATTTCCAACTCTGAGTGTAAAAAGAACTCCCTGTAGCTTCCCTAGGACCCACACCTCAGTCAGACTGTTCTCATTCACTGTTCCTAGTTATATTAACTAAATTTTAGTATACTATACTTCAAATATAACTCACATGATTATGAGCGAGGAGGAGCTGCTTATTAAGATCCATATTGATGTTCGGTGACAACCTCTAGTGGCTGTAGTAATTATGATGGGAGTAAAAGAGGAAGTCAGGCAACATAATATACAGAGTGATAAAGTCCGCAAAGAGAGAAGGTCGGGATGGATGGATGGATGGATGGATGGATGGATGGATGAGCTCAAAACTACAGGATTTTCATGTAAGAGACCACTGTTCATGTCCACTGTGAAACCAAAAGTTAACAGCATTATTTTAATTATGCATGTAAAACATCATGTTATGTTATGTAACTATGTCAATTAGTTATATGCGGTAAGTAAAACATAGTTATTTTAACTCAAACCATGATCTTTTTCCTAAACCAAGTAGTTTTTGTACCTAAACGGTGCATGTTTGTGCGTTTAAAACAGTGACTGTGCAATCATTTCACAATGTTATATAAAACAGTCATATTTTGCAAGACATATTGTTGTATGAAGACATGTTGCAAATTGGGATCTCAAGGAACACAGCCCTAGACTGACACTTAAACTTATGTAAACGAAACATCAAGCATTCCCACTGCAGAACTCTGGTACTGCCTCAGTGATCTATGCAAAGGAAATAAACTGTGTCCAGACTGGATTAGTATTGCAGGACAATCAATGTTGGTTATCTTATTTAGTGCATTCCAAGTCAGTGGTTTTAATGAACGATATGGGCTCATAAAGTAGTACTTTATTACTCTCATAAATTAGTGAAGAAGCATATCCTTCCAGTCAGACTCCAGAGTAAGTATGCAGCCAAAAGTGTTTGTAATTTATGAATCATATTGATCTGGATGGTAGTAGAATGAGAAAGAGGATAAGAGAGATCCTAGTAACTGCATGTCCTATGTGGGACAATATGTAATAATCGCAAATAATCTTGATCTTCACAAGCCCTGAATTCACTGAAAAGCACCAATAAAAGTCCACACTGCTGGAGTTTTCTAGTAGCTATAAATGCCATACATATTCTTATACACGTGTACTCTAGTTGGCTTTATCCATGCTGTTATTTGTATCCTGATTCTGTTTTATCAACTCATTCGTTTGGCTGTTTTAATCTAGATTTAAATGCCTAACCAGGGAAGGGGGCTGCAAATTAGTTTCAGCTACAAGATAATGAACAAATAAATAAACAAATAAACTTGTAACCCCACAGAATAATGTAGTTAGCTAATTACATGCTGCTTGGCTTGGAAATAACACTGCATTAGCATGAGTACTGCAAGTAGTAAGCTAGTTGGCCAGATATGCTAATGCCTGTAGCTTACATTGCGGGATCTGGCTTTTTTTATTATCCATTCCTTACTCTTTTGCTCTTGTGTTTTCATGTTTTGGAAAGGCTGAACATGGTTTTTAATATGAATTATCTACAAAATATATCTCTAACAAAGCCTGGGCACAGCTGCTCTTAATCAGACCATTTTAAGTTCCCCAGTTACCAATATAAATGTTGTAACCTTTCAGTATAATTGTGCAGTTCAGAGTTGAAGCACCAATTAGGTGTTATGCACATACAAACCAAGAACGGGCTTTGGAATTAACTCCCACATAGATGATCTACACTATCTCAAAAGAACTGGGAATCGTTTTGGAGGACACCAAACTGTGCTCTAACAAATAAACCAAATTAACCAAAGGGCAGAATATGTAATTCATCTGCAAAGACTCCAATATTTAATCACACAGGAAATGATGGCTAGGAAGTTTTTATGACAGCAAAGAGAGCGCGATGAGTGAGCAATGATAGAAAATGTGTGGGAGTCAGCGTTTGAGCATGTGGTGGGCTGAGGTTATAAGGTCTTCTCTACACTGTCATTACTGTGTCCACGCACTCAGCAGCACACACACACACACACACACACACACACACACGCACACACACACGCACGCACGCACACGCACGCACGCACACACACACATACACAGCTGTAAAATTAAACAGATTAGATATATCAAAAAGAGATTGATACTGCATGTGTGGGGCAAGTGTGTTTAAATAGTTGTTGTTTTGCATGTGATCCAGAGAATTTGGTGGCTCTTGCAGCCCTCCTACAGTCTGTGGCTGCTCTGTGCTCTCTAGGCAGGTAAAATTACCCCCATACATCTTGTGACTGTGACATATTGATTGTGAGCCGAAGGAGAGGCTATCATCTCATCTATGGTGTTGTTGTCTTCTCTGGTCAGTTAAAGTGTGTAAGGCCATTTGTTTGACAAGACATTGTTAAAAATTCCTGTTGGTTTTTCTGATTACATTTTTATCCTCTCGTCATATTAACTTGTTATTTAAATTCTGACAAAATCTGAGACGCTTGGCTGAATTTATGCTGTGATGGTCTGTGAACAAGCAGAGAGGAAAAACAGAGAATGCAGTGTCAGAAAGAGTTTGGATAAACCACAAGTTTCCGTTTCATAAACACACACACACACACTCACACAAGCTTCACACTGTTCTTGTGCATGACTGCCGGCTCTCTCCCAGACCCCGCTGACTAACAGTTCTCTTTTTCAGGACTTCTAAGCCCCGTCTCTGGGCAGACGCCATCACTTCCGCCCCTTCCACCTGTCAGGTGCCCTTGCCTGCTTTAATGGTGGCGGCGGAGAGGGCAGGCGGCTGTGGGGGTGGGGGTGAGCTCTGGACGAGCTGCTGGATCCTGTCCCTGCCTCCGTGTGCCAGGCCAGCATCACAGTTCATTTCCCAGCCTCCTCTCTCCTCCGCTGTGCTCAGCCAAGCCTCTCAGCAGGTGTTTCGCTGCAGAAGAGCTCTGCCTCTACACACACTTACTGCCGCAGCTCTGTGCTCAAACTCAGAACGGCGAGGAGAAACTTCCACACCATAACTAAAGACCTCAGCATTCAGTGGGTTTTGGAGAAAATTACCTGACGTCTCGATGAAGATTAAAACCTCTTCTAAACACTAAAATGACTTTTTACACTGAAAAACTGCAAACCGGTACTTCCATTTTTTGTTTGGATTACAAACTGATGTCTTATACAGTAATCCACTGACTGAAAGCCCGTTTTTCAGTCTAAAGCTACTATACAGTATATGTAGGTAATATAATTATTGTGTACAATCATTTATTTATGAATTAGAACATTCTGATCCTGTGGAACAACAATGCATTACCTGTATGCTGGTTAGGTGAAATAATTAGTAATAACTAGAAATAACTAATCTAGCAGGGAAGCCCGATACGTCTGGCAACCTATCCTGACCTATCTTTGACCTTTGCAACACCAGACTACAACACAATTTTTAATGGCACAAAAGGAAAACTGAGGTATGTTATAAAACAGTGGCATCACAATAATACGATGATGACACATATAATAACAGGGTAACGCTTTATATTAAGGTCCTTGTAATAACCATTAATTAACAAGTAATAAGGCCCTTGTAAGTCCTTACAAGATGCTTATTAACATTATTGTGTGTTTATAAGCTTATATAAGGCATTACAAACACCCATGACCCACCCATTATGTCTTTGCCATGCCTTTATAAATCTTATTTTGTTTGCTTATTGATATTAAAATATACTTTATTGCTCATTTATTATAAGTTAACTATGCTTTTTGCAACTACCGGATCTAAAGCGAGAACAATGCCTTATTACTTGTTATATAAGGACCTTATTATAAAGCGTTACCGAAAAACTGTCTGTATTTCCACATTTTTTCTATATTTGTATCTCAATCTCTGTCTTCAGCTTGTAAAATAAAACCATAAATAAAGTATTTCAAATCTATCTTGAAAAAAACTGTAGGATATGTTATCTTTTTCGACATAATACTTACTTAATAGAAATGATTTTTAAAAATAAAATAAAATAAAACAAGCTCATGCTGATGTAAAGAACAGCAGAGAGTAACTATATTTATTTTTAAATATTCTCCTAATGTTTGAGGTAGCTGACTATTTCTACGTCTCCTACCTTAACCAGCTTGTATCTATTTCATGCCTGCTGCAGTTGCTTCTTAAAAGACAGAGGTGTCTTGGTCTAACTACTTTGAAGATAAAGGTTTGCACTGAGTACTGTCATCAAGAAGCAATCAACAAAGGCACAGCTGGACTTTTGCTGCTTTTTAACTTCATCTTTTGAAGTTAACACACAGAGGCTGGAGTACTGCCAGGCACTGAAATATGAGGCGTAATGTTTAAACTTGCATCAGAAAATAAACCGATTATATTACTACAAGTTCTTAATTTTAGCGCGATTATCTCAAAATCATAAAAGAATAATCAAAGTAATGACAAAATCAAAATGGTTAATTTAAATTTAGTTACATTTCTGAGCATTGATCTTAGTGTTTGTGTTTGTTTCTGCATTATTTTACCATCAAATATTAACAAAGGACTAATGGTCTTTGTCAACCATAATGCTGATTGCCGTGCTACTACACTTATGCTAATGTTTTACTTTTTCTATAAAATTGTCTGATTATGTGGCGACAAAGTGTGAGACAAAGGTGATGTTGAAGCTGTGACAACACCATCATTACTTCCTAGCTCTGGATGTGTGAATAACACGATTATATTTTCTGCTGATGAATGGAGAGAAAATGCAATTAAAGCAGGCCATTTAGGGTGATATATAACAACATCCTATTTATCATATAGGCTGCTAGACAAGGCTGCCAGATAAATCACAAGACATGTGTACTCTGTCACCAGTTATCGAGGTTGCTTCTTAAACATGTGTCATATTGTGCTTAGAAATAAATTGTTGTGGAATAATAGAACATTTCAGCACAAATTAAGATGAAAAAACAAACAAGTATCCTAGATTAAAAGACAGAACATTGGAAGTACTTTTCCTTTACTAGCATCATTGTTTTGTTTTCTGTACACTACATTTCTGTCCTGCTGTTGCTTGTGGATGTGGTTACCAAGGTAACATCTCTAGTGGCCTGCAATTTGAGAGTATGGTGCCCTGTAATGTTGGCTCCATGTTACCATAGCAGATTTCTCTGTTCTCCAGCACACACTGTATAAGGAAGCTTAGCGGCTAATGCTCAGAGCAGCAAACATTAACGCAGTTAATTAGGGTTTATGGAAAAATCAATATTGTGACAGTGGTTCAAGGAAGATATTCTTAATTAAATGTATTCACCTCAACCCGTTCTTTTTGTTAATTTGATTGTCGCTCTTACAAATATAATGCTATATAATATATAAATGAACTAATACACTATGTAGCAATAGTGCTACAACATTGCAACATTAACTACTATTTTATTTTAAAATTACAGCATCAAAATAATTTTGATGCTTCCCTGACTTGTTATGGTGCCCTTGCCATTCCCACTCAGCAGCCTGAACGTCTTTTCTTGCTCTATGTGAGTGCTGAGCAGGTGCGATCTCCACCAGTTACTGTATGTCACTGATTTTGGTAAAGCGTTAGATTTTAAGGAGAAAATGTTTTCTGTTTTTCCCTCTAATATCCTCCGGCTCCTCAGCTTTCATTCATTTGGGAGTTTTTCTGATGGACAGAAAGCTTTCCTTGTTGCAAAAGCTGTTAACCGCTAACTGCTAGCCACCAACTAATGTGAACTGTAGCTGCCATTACTTAGCTCAGTGAGCCGTGCTGCCAGGACTCCTTGGAGCGCCGGGGGAATGTTGGTGTTTACACCACTAGAGCAGGAGCTTTGGACTGTGGGGAGAAGGAGGGTTGGGGGAGTGGCGGGTGCTGGCAGGGAGCATTGCCATAACCGGAGCAGTCTCTATGGATATCATAGTGGAACTAAGAGACTAAAGACATTATGGCAGAAAATATGAAGAGAAAAAGAAGAGAGTAAAACTGCATGAGGCCGCCAGACAAGAGTTAATCTCTGACTTGATTTAAGAAAGCCTCCAGAAATAAAAGGACACCAAACTGGCCTTCTTGCTGTTGTCCTAATGAGTAATACCTGGCTTGCTATTTTTTGTGTTGCTGCACTCTGAAACTGTGGGGGTGCTAAATCGCATTTAAGATAAATTCTACATACTATTACTTTAAGACAATACAATTATCAATGCAGGTCTCATAATAGCAGTAGAATTAGTGTCATCAAACAAAATAAATAAATCACGGAATTCTTATTACATCTAATACAGCAGCATTTCATAACATTTTAAACCACACCACCCAAAAGCAAAAACACCCCACTGCTTTAAATAGAATACACACTGTGCACAGGCCCAACCAGACAAGAAGAGCAAAGGAACTGTATGCATTATACATTGTGCAAAGAGTGCATTACATTTATAGCCCCATGTACTCTCCTGAAGAGATGACTTAACAAGAAAGCTTTAGCAAAAGCACATATTCTTGGGTGGGATTGGAAGCAATTTCCAAAAGAAATCCACAGTGTTTCACAGCGATTTCACATATTTAAAATGCAAAAACGGAACATTAATTCAAATCTAAAATATTTAAAGATACAGGAATATTAGCACACTGCAATGTGCTACATTAGGAAATTCTACTAGTATAAGAATAGTTTGTGTATGAAATTCATTTTGACATGAATGTTTTATCTATAAATCATACTTGGATCTGCATGTAAATGAGGTTTTACATTAGCAAAACTGTTGAGAGGTCATAACTCCAATCAAAGCAGAAGAGACTAGTGTATTGCAAATTCAGCTGTTTGTATATATTTATGAAAAGCTCATTAAAAAAGAAGTACGACTGTCAGAGGATGCATGAATTAAGCAAATTCTGCCCTTAAAAAGAGCATGTACATTTGCATTGCCCTTTTGAAATATAACATGGAGGATATATTTACTGTAGTGCAGACTGAATGATGTGGCCACAGGTAAAGCAAACACAGGGAGCAAAATTGTTAAAATCATTCTTATGGGGCATGGCTGTCACTTTAATTGAGACGTTGACAATTGCATATTCAAGTCTGTGCTGCACTAGGCTGCATTAGCCAATCATAAATGCTGTGCGCTGCCATTGGCTGAGCTACGAAGAGAGCCATGTACTGTGCTGTGAGGGGCGGGGAGGGGGGCTCTCCATCTCCTCTGCGCTCTCCCATTCAACCTCTGTAGTCAGCAGAACGAGAGGCTGAGCAGAGCTACACAGCATCCACCGCTACAGCATCCTGCAGATGACTCTGCTCCACGTAGGAGGGAGAGGGAAAAAAAGAAGTGTTAGAGAGAAAAAGGAAGAAGCACAGACGAAGAGAGACTGAAGGAAGGAGAGAAGCACAGAAGGAGTAAGAGTGGGAAATGAAAGGAATTGAGTAAACACCGCTGCCTGCCTGAGGACCACTGCAGCTGTACTAAATCTGGGGCTGTCAGGCCAACCCTCAACAAAGCAGTGAGTGAGAGAGGCAAGGGAGCAGAGGGGGAAAAGAAGTGATTTAAAGAGCTGATCTCATCACTCTGGACAAGCAGGGATGGGAACCCCAAGAGCCTCTCCTTCAGCAGATCAAACTTCACACAGGAAAAGTGCCTTCGGATCACCAGTCTCTTCAGAGGAGTGAAGAAAAAGGGCAAAAAAAAAGAGAGAAGTCCTGTTAGTTCCCGTAAGGTGAAACGTCGTACAGGAACTCTGATCACTACACTGCCGAGTGCAGCTCAAGTCTCTGCTCGGTCCTCCCTCACACCTGCCTGCTCCTGGTGAATGTCTTCTCTGCATGCAATCCCACTGCTCGGCAGTTGAACACACTCATGGTCGATGCCAAGGGAAGGAACATGAAATGTCTGACTTTCTTCTTAATGCTTCCCGAGTCAGTGAAAAGCAAGTCAAGTAAAAGCTCCAAGAAAGGGAATGCCAGTGGCAGCTCCAAGCTGCCCCCTGTCTGTTATGAGATAATCACTCTGAGGAGTAAGAAGAAGAAGAAGATGGCAGCGGATATTTTTCCCACCAAAAAGCCGGCATCCACCACCACAGTGCAACAGTACCAACAGCAGAACCTCAACAATAACAACACCATACAGAACTGTAACTGGCAGGGACTCTACTCCACTATAAGAGAAAGGTAGGTACGACCAGGAACCATCAGTGCTGCTCTCAGGGAAGATAAATATCACATTTTAATTAAAATGTTCTCATTAAGTTCAATAGATACGAGCTGCATGTTCCACTGCATTTTAACTGCCACTTTTCTCAACTACATTAAATTTATGTGTCCAAAAACACCTATGTAAGGTTATTACTCCTGTATACTGAGGTCCGTGTGTATGTTTGTGTGTGTGTGTTTGTGTGTGTGTGTGTGTCTGTGTGTGTGTGTGTGTGTGTGTGTGTGTGTGTCTGTGTGTGGGTGTTCCCTCTGCCCTGCCCTCACTCTGCTGGGGGTATCTCTGTTTACACCCTCTCCTGCTCCTGCCGCTTTGACATAACAGAGGGTGGACAGCCACCGGGTGCGTTTGATATGCACAACAGGCAGAGGTTGCTCTGTACTAAAAGCAAAATATTTACCTTGGCCTATCAGTAAAAGACCCCAGCTGTCCCGAGCAAAATGTGTGCTTTCCGACCTGGCTTTGTTGTCTCTCCAGAAATTCATGGGGCTGTTTACCCACCCCTGTGACATGTTCCACTATTCAATAATATATGAACGCAGCTTTATTGTTGGTCCCATTCTTTCACAGCGGGGATTTTCCACTCACTTCATTGCCTGTTTTATGTAGATATAAAGAGTTTAAGTGTGTTTTAGTGTGCTGTGTAGGTCTTTTAAATCAATTAAATATTTCTAGTATTGCCTGAAGCATTTGGGACACTTCATACAATCCTACAACTTGTTTTAGGAGGAGCAGAAAAGATAAATATACATGTCATCTATAATTTCTGTTTGAACTCCTGCCAAAGACTAATTGGTATGAGTTTTATTTACATCTAATAGATATCAATGGGTTTGTGTATATATCACCCTAATATCTCATCTTGTGCCGTTTCTCCTCTGCTTCTCTTCTAAAACAAATGCACAGGATAAAATATGTAAAATTAATTTTCTGCTGTTTTTTCTCCTTCCTAGAAATTCAGTAATGTTCAACAATGAGCTGATGGCAGATGTTCACTTTGTGGTGGGTCAGCCTGGAAGGACCCAGCGGCTGCCAGGACACAGAGTAAGAAATTCATCAGCCAGTAAAGTCACGGTAGCACTGAGGAAATTAGCAAACAAGCAATCAGCCAGCCCGGCCCAGTGTTGTTCATATCATATCAGCATAAAAATAATCTCCCCCATTGCCAGCAGTAATGGAAGTGAAATCCTTTGTGCTCGACTCTCACTTCCGCACCATGTGTCTTTTCTAGACAGTCCTCAATTATTTATGTAAATGAGGCTGACGGATAGAGGCTCGGAGTGAGCGAAGGAGGAAGGGATATCCTCTCCAGCAGTCATCTCACACAGAATGGATCGCCTTTGTCCCTGCTTTAGCTCAGCTTTTCACAGACAGCTCTGCAATTACTCAACTTTTAATCAAACACATCCAACAGCACACAGTTGCAATAATGAGGCAAAGAGGCATTCAACTCTGCATCTCCCATCCTAGTTTACTTTTGTCCTCATTTACTTGATTAGCTTTTGAATTCTGGATTGACAGTATAATGAAGCTACAATAAATAGCCATTATTATCATAATGGGTGCCATATTCATCCTGTTTATGCCAGTTGCAACATGCAGGTCGAAATGCTTCTTTGTTTAGCCCGCCCTCTGACCTCATTGCTTTTTCAAAGATGTTCACATAAATGATTTAGGTCCATAGCTGCCTACATGTGCCTCACACATCATTATGTCTACTCTATCTGAATATGATTATACAATACACATTAAATTTGGTCATTTTACAGCCTTGAATTTGGCTCCGCTGTCCATGCCTCATCCCCGCTTTGAGACCAGCCCTGCATGGATCCTCTTTTCTTGTTTTTGATACTGGACCCATATGTATTATCTATGATTGGTAGCTGCAGTGCACTTCTTCAGTGCATTTATAGAAAGCACTTATGGAAGGACATTGAGGATGACTTGACTGCACTTTATGCAGAGACATTATGCCAATGGGATATAATGACACTCAGCCCTGCAATCTTTATTGTGTCCATTTGGCAGGAGCTCAGATATGCATTATGATTTCATTTACAAAGTTATATCCTTACAAGATGGAGGACGCTGCTTGCAGCTAAAAGCAATAATTTATGTGAACATCTGTAAAATACAGTGGGTCAAGAGGGGGGACTAATCTTATTCTAATGTGCAGTATTTATATACTCACCCCTCTATGAATTCTAGTGTGTAAAACCACAACAACAGCATTGTTTTCAGAAAGCCTTATTTGCATTGGGTTTGCTGCAATTTCAAGAGAAAGTCTGTGTGCCTTTTTTGAGAAAAATTATACCACCCACATATCCACCTTCACATACTTGTGCTGCACACACACACACACACATATAGCAGAGACACTCACAGTAAAACGTGAATGTTCTTGATTATTACAGAATTAATAGTCTTGTATACGGTGCTTATCACTGGAATTATTAGTCGCATTGTGTTACATCTGATTTCATCATAAGTTCAGATAAGTCATTAATTTCAGTAAATTGAACTTTTGCTGCACTCTGTTCAGTTGTGGTATTAGGATTTCCTGTTTTTTTTAATATCAGAGGCAATCTTGTTCATTAGAAATGTGCCTCCCTGTCCTCAGGGGAAATAGTAACGCACTTAGCTCTGCTCATTATGTGAGAAACTCAACAGGTTCAGTCTCTACAGTGATTAGAATTGAGGCATTGTTCAATACCCACGAATAGAATTGTGATTTTATGTAAAGAATAAGAGCTACATGTGAACTAATTGGATTTAGTGTAATCCCCTTTTCAAATAATCTTCCTCCTTTTACAGAATGTTCACCCACATGTCATGTGGTTTTCAGTGAAATAACAGATGAAATACGGCATGTTTTTATTTCTCTTTTCACTCTGTCATTTTGTTTTCTCTTCCTCCTCCAACAGTATGTTTTGGCTGTGGGCAGCTCAGTGTTCCACGCCATGTTTTATGGTGAACTGGCTGAAAACAATGATGAAATCCATATTCCAGATGTGGAACCAGCAGCATTTCTGGCAATGCTGAAGTAAGGAATCTCCTCTGTTCAAATAACATTGTGTGTTTTCAACAATGCCCTTTTTGAACAAATAGTATCATCTTTGTGTACATAGCTGGTAAAAAGGAAGGTTTTGATAAAACTAGTTTTAAACCTCCCTGGCATATCTTAGACAAATCTGTTTCACACTTACACTGCCAGACAAATGAAAGTGTTTCTTCCTCTATCTCAGAGAAAGAATCAACATCTATTTTCATTTCATTCAGTTTTATTCTACTTCCTACTTTTTCTAGCTGTTTATGATTATTGTTTGTTGTGTCCTTGCAATGTGAGTGACAGTAGGTGGTAGATGAGGATGTAGGAGGAAAACTATTTTGTTTGCCCGTTTCATTATTTTTCAAAGTGATTTCACTCTATTTAGATTTTTTCCCCTCAAACATGAATATGAAACAGATACAGTGATGCTATTGCTCACTACACTGTAATATAAGTCAGTTCCAACCATAATCAACCTGATTATGTTGTTTTTTTTGTTATGTCGTATGCCATCTGGTCAGTTTTTACAATAACAAAGTTGCATTTTTATGTCAACAGGTACATTTACTGTGATGAGATTGACCTGAGTGCCGACACAGTGTTGGCCACTCTTTATGCCGCCAAGAAGTACATTGTCCCTCACCTGGCACGTGCCTGCGTCAACTTCCTGGAAACCAGCCTGAGTGCCAAGAATGCCTGCGTGTTACTCTCCCAGAGCTGCCTGTTTGAGGAGCCAGAGCTGACACAGCGCTGCTGGGAGGTGATTGATGCCCAGGCCGAGCTGGCGTTACGCTCGGAGGGCTTCTGCGACATCGACGCTCAGACCCTGGAGAGTATCCTACAGCGAGAGACACTCAATGCTAAAGAGATAGTGGTGTTTGAGGCAGCGATCAACTGGGCGGAGGCTGAGTGCCAGAGACAGGAGCTCACCTCGACGACTGACAACAGACGTAAGGTTTTGGGCAAAGCCATGTACCTGATACGTATCCCTACGATGGCTCTGGATGATTTTGCCAATGGAGCAGCTCAGTCGGGCGTGCTCACGCTTAATGAGACCAATGACATCTTCCTGTGGTACACAGCGGCGAAAAAGCCTGAGCTGCAGTTTGTCAGTCTGCCGAGGAAAGGCCTGACACCCCAGCGCTGCCACAGATTCCAGTCCTGTGCCTACCGAAGCAATCAGTGGCGCTATCGGGGCCGCTGTGACAGTATACAGTTTGCAGTGGATAAAAGAGTTTTCATCGCTGGGTTTGGACTGTATGGATCTAGCTGTGGCTCAGCAGAGTACAGTGCCAAGATTGAGTTAAAACGTCAAGGAGTACTGCTGGGACAAAACCTCAGCAAATACTTCTCTGATGGTTCCAGCAACACCTTCCCCGTATGGTTTGAGTATCCAGTCCAGATCGAGCCCGATACCTTCTACACTGCCAGCGTGGTTCTGGATGGGAACGAGCTCAGCTACTTTGGACAGGAGGGGATGACAGAGGTGCAGTGTGGGAAAGTGACATTTCAGTTCCAGTGCTCCTCGGACAGCACTAATGGCACGGGGGTGCAGGGGGGACAGATCCCTGAGCTCATCTTCTATGCTTGACGTCCCCTGTACACACATTTCACTGATTTTCAGTGCACTTATGGAAGATGGAAAATGATCACTTTGTGCATAGTGTCACTCTGGTATTTATTTTTGTCACTTCTGTGCAAAAGGAAAAAAAATGACCTGTGTGTTTCGATTTCGGTAATTGGTCCACTTGAGTAGGACCAGATAGATGTCTTAAGATGTTGGATTGTCCAAATACATGGATTAAAATTATCTCGCACTAGATGTGCATGTAAATATGCATATATGTAAATTCTGAAATGTATATGATGCCACAATTGTGACCAATGAAGGCCACAAAGATATCTTATATGATGAATATGCTACAGTATGTTTATTATTTCTATGCTTGCATAGAATGCACATATATAGCAGCAATACTTCACATTCTATATTCTTCGATGAGCATTTCATGTCATAACTGAGTCCATCAGACCATCAGGACTATAGCTGAAGTGAAAAAAGGCTGTATGATACTTGATACCAACATAAAATTCATTAGGCATTTGTATTCAAGTGGTTTCAATTGCATCTGCAGCTTTTTGATACTTTGAATCTAGTAACGGGGCACTTAGAGAGGGCTTGAGGGATCTTAGATTAGGGGGCACTACATATAACGAGACACAAAACCCATACAGCATTTCTCTCTGTAGCATGTTGCTCTGCACCTACACTCATCTCAGTCACTCCAGTGAGGTTTCATTTAGCTCAGTGTCATTATGTTTACAGTGAAATTTTACTGAAAGTGATCACCATTTACAACTACATGGTAGAGTGAAAGAGTTCTTTGGTTTAATCTGTCTGCATTGCAGTACTTACAGCATGGGCAGAACTGTTCCATTTCAGCTAATGTGTACTACTAATTGTTCTCGCGCCTTGGTTTTGTTTACAGCAACAACAAAAAAATCAATGATTGATTCAGTGTTAGAAACTGTTTATCTTATGGACTTTTACTTACTCTTTGTTAAAAACTCTGAACTGCTGAGCACTCCCTCCCAATGTGACCATACAGTATCAGTAATTGCATACTGTATATGCTACAGAATTGCACTGATGTTGGTTTGTAATTTGTTATTTTGTTTTACTTGTTCTTTTTAATGAGGCAGATTCTTTTGATTTACCGTGCTACTGAATATGTTTCCTGGTGTATGATAAACATCCACAGGCTTGTCTGCTGGTGACAATGGATGGGCAAACTGGTGTTCATGTCCTGTGTTTACGTGCTACAGTGCTGGGAGACCAACGAATGTGTATGATTGTTGATGATGCAAATAAACAAAACAAGTGGTACATATTGGTTGTTCATCCCATCTGTAAAAAGTGATAACGCTACATACTTGTCTGAAATTAAGAGATGGGGACAGATGATGCCCTTCGGCACAGCAGTGATTTACAATGCCAAGGAGAGCTGCTGTTGATTGATGATCCCTGTCTTCTTGCCACTTATACACCCTGCTTTTTGTCTGTCAAACTCCAACTCTATTCTGCATTCCAATGAACTACACAACATTGTACTTCCTCCTCCTTAATATGAATTTTAATAGGCTACAACTCTAAAGTATGGCTTTTTGGTGTGCAATCACTTCTGCAAAGGTCTGAAGACATTGACGGCATGGCAAATATTTCTACAATCTTGAATATTTACAGACTGCAGCCATAGAGAATGGCTCCTTGACATAGCCACCATGTTTTCAAGTTTCAAGAGATAGAGAGAGAATGATAATGCAATGTTAAACATCTAAAACCTCAAAAATGTTGAATTCCCAGCATACCACACTGGCTGTTTGACCCATGATTGATCTGGATGTGTCTGTCTGTTGATAAAAACAAAGAACAGCAAGTCTCACATGAGGATTTCTACTCTTGCTCATGTATTTGAAACACTTTTTGGCAGTGCACTTGTGTTGTAGATAAAGTGAAAAGTTCCAGTCACAGATAGAATTGCTCAAGCATTGACAAAACAATGAATTAACAAAGACACTTGATAGATTTTTTAAGTTCTTCTTTCTCTGAGGGCCTGATGCAGTATGCTGTAAAACTAAAAAATAAGATGAGTCATTTAATGAATCTTGAGATGAATAATATCTCTTCGTGAACTGTATGTTCAAAAAGATAATCACTCCTGGGAGCTTATGGCAGGTACTTGATTACCAAGGCACTCAATAATGCTGAGACCAAGTTTGACATCGCCAATGAGCATGAAGCCCTTGATGAATTGAGCTCAATATGTTGGGGGACTCGGTGCTTCGGTGCGATTTTTCATGATTGTGGCGCTAATGTTGTAAGCAAGATCATTAATTGCACTGGAAGCGGCGGGGGACTGAAATGTGCCAGGAGTCAGAAGCAGGCCTGCTTTCAACAGACACAGAGGGACAAGCATGGTTTCATTTTGCAAATGTGACTGGTCTATGGCTGCAAAATTACACTTCTGGTACAGTGATACAGTGAAAGGTAAAAGAAATAAAAGAGAAACTGTTTGATAAGTATTTGTGTTACCACTGAAGCAAAAACAAAAGACCTTTCCTCATTTTGTTTTCCCGGAACAATTGGCACTCAAGCCTTCAGACCTGACATTTTTTGGTGTTGGTCACAGTCAGCTCAGAAGGCAGGAGTGCCGCCAGAGGCTATCAGCTCACTGCCAGAACTGTGATGAAAACAGCTCTTTTGTTCATGGAGCATATTACCAGAAACAACCGTTGGATAAACAGCAAGACTTTAATCAGCATTTATTTTGGCAGCTCTAATCACTTGCTATTACATAGCTGAGTTTTCCTAAACCCTTTAACAGCTGACGGCCCTCCAGCGGGCCGTCAGATTGTCACAATATTTGTCCAACAATATCTTGACGGATAAAGAACGCTCCAAAGTCAGGATAAGTTTTAACGAGGGACTTTCTAAGGGATCCCTTGAACTTTGACCTCAAGATATCCATTTTATGAGTTATAATGAGTATGAGAATGGCATTATATATTTCCTTCATAATGTTCTAAGCCCTTATAGGCAATTTATTTTAATTCATTCATTAATTTTTATCTCTTATTTATGACTAGGATAACTTGACACAAAGTACTGAGCTGCATGTTAAATTAATCTTCTGGTTCTTGGCTTTCACCACTTTATTGTTGCATCTACTGTTGACCTTTTATCTACCCCTGAACATCCCCTGACCCCACACCTAAAAAAGGGGGCGGAGTGGTGGTATAAACCTATCAAAGACATGAGGTTTGCTATGTTTAGTGAAAACGCAATATTTTTTAATTTATGAGATGTGACAACTATTGCGGCAAACCATTTTAATACAATGAATGAAATGTAATTAAATTCTATGGGGCTAAGAATAAAATGCATGGTTAGGCATCTAATTATAATTAGTTTGTCAGTGATGGAAAACATTGGAGAGACAATGTATTGCTGATGAGGAAGTCAGTGTGGTGATACAATATTTTTTACAGGATTGCTCATTCACATATACAATGCTGGCATCCTGTCTGTTTACCACTAAATTTTAATACATAATTCAAAGTGTTTACAGTCGTACATCTGTTTATCAGAGTATAGAGGAAGATGACATGTACTATTCGTCATTAATCATAAATATGACTTGGGAATTCTGTACATAACATAGACATGCTTTGGAATAAACATATGGTTTAGCGGGGGAAGGGAAAAGAGTTGTTGGATTCTGACACAGAGGGGGCAGGCTATTGCCAGGAAAGTCTCATTGAGGGTTTAATTACTGTTCAATACGAATTAAGGATGAAAAGACTCAGTCTGACTTGAGGGAGGACTGTGGATTATACTGATCAACATTCTTAATGCTCTCTAAGATTGATTGTTCCAAGTGCTGATAAGTTTGTGAAAGCAACCAAAAGGTCCTTTGGTATCTTAGGAGGGATGGTGTTGTTTCCTTACTCCATGGTTAACATTCTGCACAAACAATCACAACACTGACTACCGGGCATATTAATGTGGTGCAGGGTTAAACAGGATAGAAATATCTCCTAAATCCACCCCAACTAAAAAGCTACCACACGAGGGAAAAGAAAATGGTAAGAGGAACCACATTCTGTTGTTTTACCATATCAAACATTAGTCTGTTCACTGCAGGCAATCACAGATCTACTCCTCGACATCCTGATAATTTCCATCCCAGCAAAAATGTCAATGAATTAATAATGGCCGAAGAGAGGAGGGAAACACAGATGTGGATTTAAAGAATTCATCAAAGAAAATTATTTAAAAATCTGTTTTTTTAATTCTACAAATCTCAATGGAAATCTCAAAGCCCTTTTCCCCTACCTCCCCTTAAACCATATGTTTTCTCTAAAGGTGTACATGAATTTATAAATCGTAGTATAGAGGTGCATTCTGGGTGCGAAAACTGCCCACTAAGTGTTGTGAGAGCATCTGGCAAGGGCTGCTGAAGGTTACAATGAATTGCTGTAATCCTGACAGATGTAAGGGTATCTGAGCCCCCCACTACTCTTATTGCGCTAACCTCAGCCTACTGGCAGCCAGTCAAGCAGGAACAAGGCAGGGGGTGAGAGGGGAATGGAAAGGGAGAGACAGAGGTAAGTGGCAAGTATGGTCAGACTAGTATTCAGGTAAAGCGTTCATTCCCCTGATAATTATCACATAGATTATTAATGGACAATCTAAGTGGCAATTAATCACATGTGGGAATGGCAAAAGGTCACAAAGTTCAGATGCAAGGTGTGGGTGGAGGCAGGGAGAAGACATGAGTTTGACTGATGATAGCCACCTTCACTTCTTTGTCATCCCCATCCCCATCCCCAACCCTGCGGTGCTAAAGACCTGCAAAATATAAGGGATATTATTGCAAATAATCTCCTATCTCAGATCTGTTGCCTCCAGTCACATGTGGTCGGGATGCACTGCGGGATTGAGCATGCGATAGTGTGTCTCATTTATCTATTTATTTATTCATTGCTACCAGGCAGAGCTAAATCGTTTCAACAGGCTGGAGCACTGAAAGGCCAGCTTTTATGTTAGATTAGCCTGTTTATAGCAATGTCGCTCAGCTCCAGATGGATCAATATGGCTGGGATTTCTAGAGGTAAGCGCTCCGTGTATCAGGTGAATTATGATTGCTGAAAAGAGTGGAAATACGCTTTTGGGGGCAACAATAGCAGCTGCAGGAGCCTATTCAAAGCAGCCAAAATACAGACAACATACTGACAAAGTATCAGCGACACACTGGAAGTAAATTATATTACCTTCCAATGGTGCAGAAGTAAATACCCTGTTTACATAATTGTGTGTTTGTCCTATGAAATACGATCCCGGAAGGTATATGAATGCAGCACTCTGGCAAAAAGTAGTTCTTTCACGTGCACTGAAAGCTGAATTTGTTGGTGATGCATTATGCTAATCAAGCTATTTATTCCCACAACCGTGGTCTCGTATACCTGTCACCCACAGCCATTACAGCAAGGCTTGATCAAAACCTTGAATGTTGGCAGCTTCCCACTGAGAGAGGTGATGAGGGCTGAGTATGCTACTTTTTGTATGTACTCTAGAGCCTCTATTCATACTGAAGCATGTCCTCTAAGGCAGCTCCATGGCTTTGATAGTATGGAGTGAGAGGGCCCTTCTCTCCCCAGGGTCTGATATAATGAGGGTGAGCTTACTAAACATGATCTGCGGCTCTCTCAAATAAGATACTTGAAACAGCTCAAGCCTGAAACAGTACAACAAACAGCACTGATTCATTTGTACACATGCTCTCGCTCTCTCCCTCTCTCTGTGAGCTATACGAGGGAGGCCTAATGTGTTTTAATCTGTTGTAGAGAGTGATACAGAGATGGAGAAAGAGCACAGAGAGGCACGGGAGCTTTGTGAGCAATCATTCACAACTCGAACATAAAAAATCTGGCTCTTTCCAGTTTAATTATTTCCTGTAAGCACAAAGAAAATGTGAAGTGACAGATTTTAAATGATTGCACTTGTGATTTGCATTTGTAAATATGAATAGAAATGCACTATAGTTATTGCGAGAATAATGCCTTAACCATGGCATTTCTCTTATTCGGTCCTTATCTGCTTCGGGATCTTATCCCTTTGCAGCATGGAGTCTGGTAATCAGAGACATTATACTGGGAACAAGGTGTTCTTTTGTCACACAAATCAGAAATATCAACTAGTCAGGGAGTCAGTACAATGCAACAGGGCTAAACAAAGAAATGCATTTCCTGTCCCTGAATACACATTTACACGGGTGAATTTTATTTGCTGAATGCCCATTTTCTCCCTATTTAACCTTAAAATGACCGAACATTTTCCCACACTGGAAATTTGTGTCTAAATTATAGCAAGGAGTATAATAGCATCTAAAGTGGAGTCATATTGCGCTCAACTTCTTTGAAATCCAACTGAGCTCTACCAGCCTGCTTTTGTGGCCTAATTTAAGAAGTGGAGCGCTATCTCCTGTTCCGCTGCCCTTTTTCATGTCCTGCTTACCACAGGGAAAACTGTATCTAAAGTCCATGCAATTAGCATCGTTCAGAAACACATTACCTCGGCATTTCTGTCCTAATGCATACAGTAAAAGCTAGTGTCGCACAATTCATTATAACTTTGAAGCAGAGATTCTACGTTCAATCAAAGAGGGATTGAGAGTAATACACCTGCATTCACAGACAGCCCCACATTTCCATAATCTGTCTACATAAACATTACGGCAGCTGTACGATCTCAGCCTAATTGTCAAGCTGATGATGAATCTGATGTTGGTGAAGCACAGAATCTTTTCTCATCTTACCATTAAATGAGATAATTAGATGCAGCTGCCTCAACTGTCAAAAAGAAAGCCAGTTTCAAAGTTGTCAGAAGTTTTCTTTACCTTGAATCAGATAAAAAAAAAAAAATCAGACAAGGTTTAAAAGCACCGCAACGTCAAATGATTGCACTTTACCAGTAAAATATAAGTAAAATAAATCTTCTCATATTGGCAGGTCACTGTCCTGTACCTTTATATTATTTCAGAGATTTATAGGAGCTGCCATCATTGTTCATCTGACCTAACTAAAAGTCTTTTTGCCTATGCTTTTTTTTTTGAGTCAAGCTCCAAACTATTCCCTCACTGCCCTCAATAATGGCCTCAATTTAAGCTTCACCGTGCCTTACCTTCCCCTTATTTTCGCTTTCCTTTGAGATACCAGAGCTTTTCTCACTCTGAGCTGCTGGAAATAATCACAGGACATGAGATGAATTAAAGTGTTGTGTTTTCTGGAAGTTTTCCTAGTTTGACTTTGTGTGTTTTGTATTATTGTGCAGGCAGTCTAGCTCTAACTTGACGTGTTATGCATGCTTTGTACAGAAGAAAGACAGGTGACAGCTCTGATAAAAAAAAAAAAGCTGCTTATACTGTTATTCCTATGAAAAAAATAGAATGAAATTATGTATGAAAGACAGATAAAGAGAGCATCAGACCATTATTTGAAGCGCTCTTCCTAAACAGACCCACTGTCTGCATGATTGTGAGTAATGTGTGTTTGTACTGGCAGGCAATCACACATGCACACAGGCGTGGGATGAACATTATATATTCATTCAGGGGAGGTGGAATATATATGCTTCACATGTTTTTTAGAATAACACTATATGTATATGATTGTCTATGTGTGGGTAGATGTCATGTCAGCTGCATTTCCGCTCAACCTGTAATGCTGTCATGTTTATTGACTAGATGGTAGTGGGATGGGAAGTAGAATAACAAAAAAAGTGGATAATCATGTTTATAAACATAAGATTAGAGATTTAAATTATGCTTAAATTATAACATATTTAGCTTTTAATCTTGATTTATTCTTAAACAATGTATAGGTTTGTGACTCCTTAAGAGTAGGACCATACGAATAATCAAATTTTAAGCAAAATAGCTCAATGGGTGAGTGCAATATTGAAATAGCATGAGGCATATTGTTTGTTAAAAGGGGAAATATGGCTCAAAATACTAATATGAGTAACACTTTAGATTAGGGAACACATATTCAACATTAATGAGTTGCTTATTAGCATGCAAATAAGTAACATATTGGTTCTTAATTATTCATTATTAAGTAGTTATTAATGCCTTATTCTGCATGGCCTTATTATACAACCAGTAAGCCATTAACCAAGAGTTTTCCCTCAATAAACTCAGAATTATTACTTATTAGTAGTAAGTAAGGAAGTTGCTGTATATGAGTTACGATCTCAATATGCTTTACTTTGTATGGACTTTATGAGTCTCTATAGCGTTGAACGAAACCATTGAAACGGCAAATAGTCTTCTCCCGACCTTTGACGTTTGGATGAGGGTCACTGGTATCGTCCAAAAGGAGCCACCAGTCACGTCAAAGGTCTGGAGAAGGCTATTTGCTGTTCCGATGGTTTCGTTCACCGCTATGTAGAGACTTATAAAGTCCATATTAGGATCGTAACTCATATACAACAACTTCCTTACTTACCACCAATAAGCAATAATTCTGAGGTTATTGAGGGAAAACTCTTGGTTAATGGCTTACTGGTTGTATAATAAGGCCATGCAGAATAAGGCATTAATAACTACTTAATAATGAATAATTAAGAGCCAATATGTTACTTATTTGCATGCTAATAAACAACTCATTAGTGTTGAATATGTGTTCCGTAATCTAAAGTGTTACCCTAATATGAATTAAATATAATGGTTCTGCAAAATGTCCCAGCCTACATATCAAATTTACAGACTTAAATAATATTTTCCTCACCAAAAAAAAATTAACACCATGATCATTTAGATATAATTCTCAATTAAAATGAGAATAATATCCATTCCATCGAAGAATGCAAATAATATCACATTTGCAGTATCAGTCAAAACAATCATAATTTATATATTTTCCAAATCGTGCAGCCCTATTTGAGGGCATTAAACAGAGAAAAAAACAGAATGATTTCTTTGGATTCTCAGACAGAAAACCTGCAGAAGATCTTGACCACCCCAGGGCAGCAAAGAGTCAACAAGAGAGATGTAATAACAAGCAACCAGTGGTGCATCGAATTCCCTCATAATTTCTTTGGCTATCAATTATGATGTTGTCACCCAGAGCAGCACTAACGCAAGCAGAGCAAGAACAGAACATTTGCATCGGCTGCTTAAATACAACTGCTTGCATTTCTTGCAGAATTAGCATTCGTGGAAGTGGAACAATAGAAAGTAGTTAAATATGCTCAAAATGTGCAAGGTCAGGATAAGTGCATTGATACTGTAAGCCAGATACTATGTGAATAATTAATATCTTTCATCAAATACCACTGGGTTCACTGAAAATACAGTCTGTAGTGTTGGCTCTCACTTACACGTTCACCGTATTCTCAGTTTACAAGGGAGCTGAATGAGTTTGAATACAGGTTCGACTGCTCCGAACTTGCCCCTTAGCATCTCTCGGCCCATCCCTCTATTGCATAGAAGAGATACATGAAATATCAAAAGGCCATGTACGTCAGCTCAACGAGATTGGAGTGGAGGGGATTTTCCTCCAGTGTGCAGTGCTGCACCTCCAGCAGCACTCATGACCACAGGGAGGAGGAGGGGCAGCTGGAATTCCATTTCTCAATGATGAAATTCTTTTCATCATGCCTCTTTTGCATAACAAAGGTGCATAAAATGCATTATATATGGCAAAGTGTAAGTGTGAACCACCACAAGAAGGGTGTCTTCCTGACGCAGTCCTCTTTTTCCAGGAATAGAAGCAAACACTGCTGCTCAATACCCACCATTGCCTTTGAGAGGTTAAAAATATCCCCGCCCACTACCACCTCAACATGACAAGTGTGCACGAGTCACTAACCATACATTTAATGTGATTAGAGTGCTCATGTAATTTCCAAACTAATTTATCCAATGAGTACAATATGTGAGGATTGCAGATGGTCTGCTATTTCTAGATGTTATTCATACCTATTTGAATACATTCTTTTAATTTGCTCTATCATTAAAGGCTCGTGAACCAATGACTTGTTTCCCTCGACCGTACACAGTTCAGTGAAGCACAGAGAAGGAGCTGTCGGTTTGTAATATTTCATCAGAGGTCTATTATGCTGATAAAAGGGATGGGATGAAAAGAGGGGCCATTATTACAGCTGAGGATCCATGCCAGGTGTCACTCTAATTTAATCGAGCCACTAAAGACAAAGAGGCGGCCTGAGGGAAGCCTCTCAATAACAAGCCTTACTGCAGATGACAAGTGGCACAGTAACCTGTGATGAAGGGGACAAACAGGAAGCTTTAGGGCACCTCACTCTGCACAAATGACAAAATGTAGCGCGTTAAAAAGCTCAAAGATACAAATGTGTTTGGATATAGTAAGCATAGTAAGTTAGACAATATACATTCACTCTGATATCAGCTCATGCTGCATCACAGTTTCTGTGTCAGACGAGGCTGTTCGTTGTCATAATAAACATTAGAGATGTTCACTTCTCTGTGCCATACTAGATTTGTTTACGGCTGAAGCAACTGTGATCATAGCTTCAGAAGTTCCTCGATCTAGCTGTGTGTCATTAGTATTTACATCAAGCTGATGGCTGATAAGGTCTCAAAGATTAGAGGTACCCTTCATACAATAGGTAATACAAGACAAAACATTTGAAAGGCTGGACCTGAGTTAAAATGTAAACTAGTGTTCTCTCTTAAAAAATTAAAAATAAGGGATTCAAACGTTGAAAAAGAAGATTTGAATGTCTGGAATAAGTGCTTATGATGTTTACTGTGTGAAGTTTTCAATTTTACAAATCTGTGTCTGTGTCAAAACACTCCTTTCACAGATTCAACACTGACTGAGCAACTGCGTCTGCTGCGATCTCGTGGGATTATCATTGCACGTGTGCATGATGACTGAGCAAGTCGGGATCAAGTCAGACACAAATCTAACTGGCATGCACTGTGTGGCGATCACCAGCGATCGATTCTGCATAGGCCAGATTCATCTCAAACTCATAGTGACACACCCACCAAATGGGAGAAAACATACATCAAAGCCTGCTGTACACCGCTTCACACTGTTTCGAGGAAACATGTTGTTCAACCTGGAAACTGTAGCACAAGGGTGCATGCTGTTTTCAGATCGAATGTGCTGCTGGAGTTTAAACACCGTCAGAAATCCCAGAATGCAAAACTGAAAGAGCAGATTCCTTTTTTTTTTCAGATGAAACTTTAATTTACACTTACTTCCAACCTTTCAAACCCAATTTGAAATGTTTAATATGTGACAGTTATCTAACCTGATACTCATCGGACACCGCTGCTAAATATATCTTGATGGTAGAAAGGTCGGCTGATCTTGAAAAATCACCGGGCACTAGTGGGAATGAATGTGGACACAGGCAGACACATTACATAAATTATGCTTAAGCAGTGCTCTCCGAGTCATTCAGATATTCAATACAGCACTTCAGGACCTCAAGAAGATTTGCAGGATTAGAGGTTGTAAGCCAGGCCAGTTCGATATATTGATCCACCCCCTCACTGAGAGCTGCATTCAATTTCCCAACAATTAGATGCACCTGAAGGTTAATATGGTGCTTTGTTAATCTGTGTGTTTTGTGTTGTCTAAAACTAACTCTCTCTCTCTCTCTCGCTGTCTTTTTCCGAACTACATGTGCTGGTGCTGCTGCAAATCTATTCTCTGAAAGGGTTAAATCTCTGGCAGCATGCTACCAATACTGGTTTCATACAGGTCATTTAGTAATTAGTGATACAAGGATATTAATGCATTAGGAGAGGCTTTCTCTCACAACACTCCTAGGTAAAGTACTCTAGATAATTTCTAGGCAACATTACTGGCTCGATAAATTAGGTTGGTTCCCACTATGACCTTGTAACCACACTAACTCCTCCCATGACCGCAGTATGATTTTAATAGGTCTGCCTATTGCAATTTTGTTTCCATCCATCCCCGCTGGCTGATTGCATATTCTGAGGATGTTGCAGGACTTATGGCCCTGTGAGAATGAAATTTCTCTCACGGGATCTGGGGAATATTTCTCTAGTGTGGCATACATTGAGCTGCGAAAAGTAGAAATGACAGCAACATTACATGGTTGAAATGAAACCCCCATAATGTTATCCATTTTTATTCATAAGAAGCCATGGCATGCCTCTCATTGGTTTCTGCGTGAATGCAGAGGGGTGGAGGGGATTTTGCAGCAATTCTCAGTTATAAATCATGGACAACTGAGAATTATGGGGTCAACAGAAATATAAAGTGATAGCGTATGCGTGGATGTGTAGCACACGTGGCTGGATACAAGGCTCACATGTGGTCATATTATACGACTACAGCCGCAGCCAGCCCAATGAATACATACATCCTAATCTCTGCTAAAAGTGAGCGGCAGAGCGAGGAAGGGGCTGATACTAACCAACTAGAAAAGACGAGATTAGCTGCAGAGGTTTTTGCTGCCGTCTGCTATTTTAGGGGGGAAACTAATGGCAACTGAACAGCGAAACAATGTCTCAAGATCCAGTAAAAGTAGCTGAAGCGAACATGGGGAGAAAAAGTCTTTCATTCAATGCCTTTCCAGGTGAAAATGGAAGATAATGCTTGTACTTACGGACACAAACGCTTTTCCCTATAATTCTTGCTCTGGATGCATTATTACCATTAAGCCAAGTGCATCTAACTTTTCCATCAAAGAGCCCTTTTCCATCAAAGCTGATATTTTAAGCAGTTGGGGCTATTTCAGAGTAATAATTGGCTGTTTTAAAACTGTTTTTCTCTGTACATGCAGACTGAAAAGGTTTTACGCATCAGCTGTGCAGAGGGCAGTCATCTAGTGCTTCTATGCTCGCCTTGCATGCTGGCAAATAATGAAGAAATTAAGTGTGATGGGAAATTTATTATAATAGCTATCAATTTTATGTTCTTAAAAGCTTCTGTTTTACCGTTACTGTGGTATGGCTGTTTGTACTCATTCTGCTCAAAAATGCATCTTTAGTGGTCAAACATTTTGAACTGATTACCCCAGTAGTGACAGGACTGCTTACTAGTAGAGATAGTATTCATGAGGTTTTCTTTTTTCCTCTAGAACAACATTAACCTCCACTCCAATCAGTGTGAAAAGGTGACAGTAAATCTAAATCACCAGTCCACTCTCCCTGCCAGGTTTCAGTCATTTTCACCTTCACCATCCTCCCCTCAGCACCCTTATATTGTCACCTCTGCTACAGCTGATTCTGCAAAACTGAGAAATGAGATTGTGAGGCTGTTTTTGTGTGGATGTGTGTATGTGGTAGTAATCTACAAGGTGTGTATATTGCAGTGCACGTTACAAACTCAGATGTCTCTAATCAGTCAATATTTCAAAAAGATATATATTGCTTTGACATTTAAAAGGCCACTGTCCTCACTGATGACCGATAATCCATGAGGCACAGGAGTCAATGATTCATACAAAGAAGTGTAAATCCTGCAAGAAGGTATGACATCTATATGTTCCCTCAGGGCTACTGATTTACATCATATCCTGCTTTAGTTGACGTCACATCGTCATGTTTAAGGAGCACAGTGCACGTGAGAGGTCCCTCTGGGGAAATATCTACTGTAGCATATGTTTGTTATATGTGCATCAGGACGGCAGTAAGAACAAGGCCAATCTCAGGTACCATCGGCTATCTGTCTGGCGATAATGTAGTCTCTGAGGGTAACAAACAATATTTCAGGGGTTCTAGTGTCACCAGCGGATATTCTCATAACCACAATTCTTCTTTAATGCACCGTCATTGTTAAAACGTGTACTGTCAATACTACTCGGACTACAAAGGTCAATCAGAATGCTTCCGATACCAAAATCATGCCCCTTGCCTACAGATTAGAAAAAGGCTAAATGAAGGTAAATTGTCTTTCAGTCACCGAAATGTGAAGAAATCCCCCACCTCCAATTTAATTATATCCGGTAAAACTGCTAATTTAAATCATGAGTTCAAACTCACACTGTTCTCAGAATCCTTCCATTTTCTCATCTCCTCACACACCCTCCTACTTTCCCCCCTGGTGGCGGATGGAGAAACAGTTGGGGGTACTGCCTCGGTAATTGGAGGAACCTTCTGAAACATGCAGATGAAGCAGGGTGAGAAGGAAAGTAGCGAAAGTGGAAAAGGAAAAAAACGGACCGAATTCCTAATTATCTGGCCCTTTTTCCCCCCTTTTCCTTCTTGACAGGGTTAGAGTGGTACATTGGAGGCTTCTTCTCCTTCTCATGCTGGCCTCGGCATAATTAGGCGTAGTGTACAGGGCTGAACAGGGATTGATGCTCACATAAAGGCCTGAGCGAGGATGGGGTTCAGAGGAAAGCTGGGGCTTTGATGAGAGGGTTAAGAGCACTGTCAGCACACTCACTCTTACACATGTAACAATGAAACACCCTGTCAGCTGACACACAAGCTCCCTTACATGAAACTTAGCAGAAAGCAATGTGTACACCAGAGTTGCAGCATGCGCAGAATATGGTCTGAAATATCGAATACATTTTTGCATAAAGAGACCGTAAGGAAATCAAAGGCCGGTGCAGTTCAGTGCATTTTCAAAATGGGGGGAAAGAAAAGGCAGCCACAAATAGCATATAGACATCTGAAATAATATCACCTGCAATGAAAGAGAGGCAATCTCAATGATGTGACATTCATTTCCTTTCAGGTGGTGAAAGCAGGAAGAGATAGGCTGTCTGCTTTTTAATATATCGAACAGTGTCAGAGCCCCTGGTAGCACCCAGCAGAGGCAAGTACACTGGCACATAATGTAGTCGACTGCATTTTTTCAAATTACTGCACAGAAATTGTTGCTATTTGCATAAACATACAGGACAATGTGGATAACTATCACATTGCGTCTCAGGTGATTGTGCTTCTGTGAGTGTATTTCACTGTTTGTGTGCTTGTTTCAGTGTATACGAGGTCTACTCATGCATATGTGAGTTGATGTTCAATTCAGGTTGTACATTTTATCTTGCCTTATGAGACAACTAGCGTGTACCAAACTGTTGCTACAAGCCAGTGAGTCGGGAGGAGATGCAATTGTACCTTGCATGAAAGTAGAGATGTGAAATTTTGGGTGTAAATAACCCAAATAAAGTTGTGTAAAGACAATATTCTTATTACGTGTGCAATTCTCCTAAAACTAAGAACAGATTGCAAATGATCATATGCTTTAATCTCAACTTTTTAGTTTCAGTATATTGCATTGTTTTTTGTTCTGTTTTCTCCACAGATGTCTTTTTCTCTACAGATGTCAGAAAGTCTATTTCCTGCCCTATTTTTGTCATAATGTCTTTTTCTAAGCCTCCAATGCTACAGATGTTTTGACAGTCATATTTTGGTTTATTTTTCTGCAGGTAATTTCATCTTTAACAAACATACACACCTCTTTGCAAAAGCTAATTCCCACTGAAATGATGAGAGCAAAAGCTCTGTGGAGCATTCTTCCCATGGTTAAGCCACCTACCGCAGCTAAAGGAGGCTCAGCGCTACCCCTCTTGCAGGGCGCCGGGCTGCTCTTATCGCCCCACCACGAGGCCGTAGAGGGGTAATAGGATTGTGACTCACAGAGAAAGTGCCATGCTCACCAAGCAGGGGGAGGGCTGAGGCACAAGTATGAAGAGCCTCTGTGGCTGTCCGGCATCATGAAAGCAGAGGAGCAGGCGGGGAGGATGTGTTCTCCTCGCTCCATAAATAACCCTGCTAAATTGCAGGCTTTGGAGGGTCAGTGGGACACTGGTCTGCTAGTGTATATCTGGAGGCCTGAATATAACCTGTAATCCTTGCAGCCCAGAAAACGAACAGCACAGCAGTTACGGGAAAATGTCTTTTCTGCAAAATGGAAGCCTGAGTGTTTATTAGAAAGAGAGAGAGAGAGAGAGAGAGAGAGAGAGAGAGAGAGAGAGAGAGAGAGAGAGAGAGAGAGAGAGAGAGAGTGAAAGAAAGCTTAGAGAGAGTTGAGGCAGTGTTGGGGTGATTTTATAGTTTGTAGTCAGTGTCTGGGTGGAAGACTCCTTCCTTGGCTGGCTGAGTCCCAGAAGCAGCACAGCATTCACTTTGTACTCTAAGGAGGAAGATGAAAGCAGCACTGGGTCAAAAAGGGATGGAAGGTGGGGGTGAGTTTGTGGGGCAGATGTGGGGGACTTTATTTGACAGACAACCGGATCACTTCCGTTTTGGATGCTTCCTGGGTGTGACTGTTACCATTCAGCAACACCTCTCGGGGTTAAGCAAGCATTCAACGATTAAACACTGACTTCCGAAGTTGCACTGATTCTCTGTGATGATTTGAAATCAGAATCCTGAGGCACCAAAGTGAAACCATGTTTTTCCGTTCTCCCCTCTACAACACGTTCGATGCTGAAGGCAAAACCTTTCCACCTGTCGGCAGTTAGGTGAGTGGGTGTGTATTTTACTGCAGTTACATCAGCGCCCCGGCGCTCATGGGAAGGGCAGTAAAGGGAACTGCAGGTGGTGGAAGACTGAGATTTCCATGCTGGCTGTTTTGATAGAATATAGGTTGCCTGAGGCAGTGGGCAGCGGATGGAGGGCTATAGTGAAGATTTAGGGTTATTATTGAGAGGCAGGCATGGTGTAACAGCCAGAGATGCACACAGGCATGGGCTTGATATCTTTATCAGATTAGTGAGATAGGTGTCCTCCCCTCCAGGACTGATTACTTTATCCGACCAAGATAAAGCACATAACAGACAGGATAGAGTATGGAATGAAATATACACTACACTATTGTTAAGGTGAAAAATATAGAATTAGATTTTAATCACTGCAAATAAATAATATTATGTTCTCTCGTTCTTTCTGGACCAGATGCATGGTGAGATTGGAATGATTTGAAATGATGGCAATGTGGCTTGCATGCATGTAATAGCGTAGTCATGGACACACATGCAAGTGAGTTTTTGATTACATTGAAGTGCCTTTTCCTCTGAATGCCACATTACGCCATAAGCTGTTGCATTGCCTGTCTTATTTAGTTTGATTGATGACACTGTTTACTGCTCACACTCCCATCAGGACAGTTTCATTTCTTTCACACACGCTGGATGATGGCAACCCACGAGCTGATGCAAAGAGAGCTAAAGTCGTGTCTGGCTTTTCCTTGTTCTCATGGGTGAGGGACTTTTTTGTTTTTTTGGACGGCTGTACAAAATACATCTTTCTCAAAGAGTGGCTTAATAAACTGGATTTGGAAATGCAGAGGAGGAGAAAGCTAAAGACTTCATCACTGTGAGCTTAAGAGTTCAAGAGTGTGGTTGAGCTGCAGAAACAGCTGGAAGCTGCAGCAGTGAAAGATCACAGAATACGCACTTTTACCCTCTATTCATCTGAAATGGAGAAATTCATCTTTCTCAAGAACATTGCCTTGTCATTGATCAACATATTGCTTCAGAGCAGATATTCTCACTGGTACTCCCAGCATTTTCCATAGGTGTGTGGTAGACTTAAGGTTAAAACACACTGCGGGGGCGTCTCTGTGGTTCACTGGTGTAGCGCTTCCCACTAAGGTTGAGCAAGCATTGGGCCCAGGTCTGAATCCGGCTTGGAGCCCTTTCCTGCAGGTTTTCCACTTGGTCTCTCCTTCTTCCTCTGTGTCTCTGCCACTAAAAAAGCCTAAAAAAGGCTGACAAAACCCACCATAAAAAAAACCTAACAAAAACACCAGACTGCTGATGCAGCATCGCTGCACGTCATGTGACTTGCGTCAAGTGCCGCCCCAAGCATCAATAGGAAGCGTCAGTCTGCCTGTCAGCAAAAGACCACACAGATTATAATGTCTTTCTTGAAAAGGAAATATTTGAGTTCTTTCACTTCTGCATTAGCTTTAAATCATGTGTAGACACCCAGTACTTGAACTGGATTTCTCACCTGAAGAGCCAATCAATAAAATTAATGTGAGTCATAAACCTTGAGATATTTCTCGACCTCAACAACTAATGTCTCCCTTCATCTTTGACGCACAGGCAAAGAGACAGTAACATAAAAAGGTGAGGAGGGTAAAAGTTGAGCTGCCATGGGAGCCGGGATATAACATGCAAGCAGCTACTTCAGGAAATTGCTGATGCTGGACTTCACACACAAATGAGAAAAGGAGACTTGAAATGTTTAAAGTTGGAAGTTGCTTTTATAAAATGACTTGTGAGGAGAACTTTCTGCATATCGTAGTACAGTGTCAAAGCCAGACTTCCGTCAGCCCTGGTATGTATGATTTCACGTTATACTGTTAGGGGTCAAGTTCATCAAAATAATACCAAATATGGCTCCTAAACGTATGCATGCTTTGGATTAGTCATTGAATATGCATGAACCAAGAAGCGTCTTTCTGTCTGCACAGAGCACAGATAGAAAGAGCACATCGACCTTGGCGGCTAGCTGTGATTGTCTGGTAAACCCAAACAATTAGAGCTGCTCCTAAATTGGAGGACAGGTCGAGTCAGCCGGTCACTCTAAAGTGAGGAGAGTGCTTGTGACAAGATATAGAAATAGTGAGTGGAAAAAAATGCTGTTTTTCAGGGAGGCAAGGCTGGAATTAGGATAGCGTTTTAAGGTGTCCAGTAGTGATGGTATATGTCCAGCTGCCACCAGTGTGGGGGTTGTATATAGAAAATAATAGGGCGGCTGCTTTGACGCACGCCATTGGCTGGCAGTGTGGTCTGGCTTTTAGGTGCACATATATGCTGTGTGGTCAGAGGAAATTTTGCGTTTTCACATCATTTTGGACCATTATTTTTACCATATCTGTGAACAAAAATGTGGAAAAGATAGTGCAGATAATAAGTAGGCAACACAAAAGCTTACAGACAACTACAAAGATTAGATCTGGGAAAAGTCCTTCATCCTGCTGAGGTGGTGCCCAAAACAGCTTGGATGCTGCACCATAGCCTTATAACGGTACAGAAACCCTGCCTAACCACAGAACACTTTAACTATAACATTATAATAACATTTGTTATGTGTATGACACCAACATAATGGAATTTTATTCTTCCTCATTAGAAGGGCAACAGCGTTATGTCAACAAACCAGAGCTGTGCATCAAACTGTAATCAATCTTACAATGCACATGCATGAAATTATGGAAGCATTTGTGCCAAAACAAGATTGTCAGCCAATGTCACATGTGTCACCAAGGACACGGCTTCTGTTTTCCCTGCGTTTGCTGTATTCTAATTTATTTCTTGACAGGCTTGATGAGATAAAGTGACGAGTGGAAGGAGACGGCTGTCAGGAGGAGACAGGGTCTTTCTTCTGGCTGCCTTTCGGTGGCTATCAGGGCTTCTGATCTGGTTGAGAGCATGTCTGCCACACTGAGGGGGTCAATAGCCCTCACAGTGCAACAAAACTGCTTTTGTTCTTTGACTGACACTGATTCAACACACATATAGTTGTTGTTAAGTGTATAAATGTCTTAATGGGAAAAAAGCTTTTCCATTCTGGGGATGACAGACAAAATAAATAACACGCAAAGAGCGAGCTGAATGTGAAATGTATTATATATGGAGGTAAACTGGGAGATGGTTATCAATGTGACAATAGTAGAATAGGTCATAATAATAAAAGGTGTGTATTGGTGGAGCTGATTCAGAAGCAGCCTGAAAGCTGACAATGATTCACTGTCATCTTGTAACACACATGTAGCTGTATGACCAGTGGTGGAAAGTAACTGAGTACAATTGCTCAAGTACTGTACTGTAGTTTAGTTGATCATTTATTAAATATGATGCATAAATAACCACATCCCAGGGAGAGCCACTGAACCCCCCTCCTATTACCATTTTTTGTATTGAAAAGCATATGATTATCTTTTATTTTTTATCTTGAATGCATTATGAGCCATTTTGCATATCTATTATGGTGGTATGGTTTACTTTTCTTTTTTCCCCTTTTTTAAAAATGTATTTAACCTTTATTTCACCAGAATAAAATCCCTTTTTCATATTTTTCCATCTTGTTTTAATTTGCATTGCAGACTAAAAAGTTTCACATAAAAGCACGAACAACCGACTACAAACACAGCAAAAGTTAAAAATAAATAATATGAAAATGTTACTTCAATAAAGGATCTCAGTATTTCTTCCACCACTGAGTATGACAGGTTCTTCAGCACAGTGCAAGCAAACAGACAAGCCTTGTGCATGTATTTCATGTCCTATCGAAAAATATGGACTGCTGCTGGTGTAATTTACAGATTCATGCAATTACAAGACTATCAAACCAAAACATGTCAGTGTTAGTTTATAGGTACATTCTTGGAACTTATATAAGCTGTCAAGTGGTAGCTACCATCACATACTGCCTTTTAATTTTAAAATGTGCCAAAATATCCAAGTGTTACTGTAAGAAATTTCCATTTGTCAAATATCTGTTTCCGTTTCACACATCTTGCAGGTGTTGATGGTCACTTGACAAGCTGAAGTATTTTTTGTCATCTAAGAATTCAGCTTTGCACAAAGATTTTCTCTTCTCCATTATTATGTATGGATAAATTCTGTCTTTTGATGTATGTCTCCCAACTTGTCACATGAAAGGCCGATATCTCTCCCTCTTCTAAAGTTTCTATTGTCTTATGTTTGAGTGATCCACTGGTCTGATCCACGGGGTTACAGTGGGACTTTGATCAATCGGATATTTCCTTTTTATACTGATGTATCTCTCAATATACTGCATCTTATATTTATTCTCCTTTTCCTTCTTCTGCCTTTCTTTTCCTTCTGTCCATCTGTTTCTCTTTTATCTTTTATGTGCAAGAAGAAGACATACTGTACTTTGTCACTGGGTGAGCTTATGCTTCAAGACACACAATCCTGTTAGGAATTGGCACAGCTACATCCATTTGATGCCAGTCAAAATATTACAGTCTGTTCCGTGATATAATGAGCAATGGACATAATGCAGCCCATAATGAGGCTTGTTTAAATGTCTACCTGGTGTAGTATGTATTGGAACAATGCCACCTTGGTTAACCACCCAAATCTGTTAACCAGGTCTGTGTGTGTGTGTGTGTGTGTGTGTGTGTGTGTGTGTGTGTGTGCGTGCGTGCGTGTGTGTGTGTGTGTGTGTGCGGTTCCTGTTTGAACCTTAACAGCAAGGCATGAGTGCTATCGCGACAAAGTGATGGTCTTTACAAATATGAGCCAACGGTCTGATCAGGATTCAGCAGGTGTTCTGCGTAGAGGAGACTGACGTCTGCTTGGGACCATCCATCAGAGCTAAATGGCAGATGGTCCTCTCTGTGGCCAAGCAGGAAGTGCACTAACACAATCGCTGCAGAAACACAGGGAGCACTCTACCTGCTGATAATCCACTTACGCACAGACAAAGCTGCTTTAATCTGCCTGCTTCTTCCATGCACACCCACTCGCCACACGACAAGGCCAGGCTCCATGCTGGAGAATCACCATTGATCCGCTGCACACATGTACACAGGCTGAGCACTGACAGGACATGTTATAATGAATCCCTAATCACTCTCATGTGTGACAGGATCACGGACAATGAATACAAATACCAAAATAAACAGAAAAGTGCAACTGTCTTGCTGTTTAATTATTTTTCTGCAAATTCTATGCATGCATCTTGTTCTGGCTTTAGCAAAGGATGAAATCAGGTTTGAAACAAATTGTGAACTAAACCCTGATTTAATTGTACATATTCTGTATAAAGCACTACAGCATGCAAATATTGATTTAAAATATTATTCTGTCTCTTATTACCAAGGTTATGTATTGTGCTAGGAAGCTGGTATCATACACTTCATGAACACTTGTGCTCAAGTGGCACTAGCACACATAAAGAAGACTTACAATTATGAATATCCTCCTCTGAGATCTGTGTAAAAGGTCATTCGATATCCTGCAGACGGGATGCGTATATATCAAACTTGCATGTTTAATGGTAATATAATAAATAAATAGACTGTTCACAAAAACACGATACAGCCTATTTTTGTGTCACTCCCACATGCAAGAATCACAACGTAAAGCATTGTTTAAATAACAAAAATATTGCCATCATACAGCGATCGCTGTTTTTTCCAACATCGAAATAGTATATAGTCATTTTGCCCAACCCTACAAGCAACCACAAACCACTGTGTAATCATTAAAAAAAACATGTAAAATATTACAATACATTTTCAATTCAATTATGCGTCACTGGCCTAAAAAGTTTTGAGAACGATGTTACCAAAGCATCTAAATATAGTTTGTCCTAATATTAGGATGGTGCAAAATAGTAGCAATATAAGAACTAACAACAACAAATGATCTCTGTCATCTTTTGAGAATAAGAACTTGAAATGAAAAAATTCGGTATCACAATAGACTACTTCAAGATCATCCATTTAAGTATAAAGAATGTAAAAAGAACTAATAAATACATAAATCAGCATATTGCCTGTGTGTTCTCCTGATTTAGTGCACTTTAATGAGTACAGATTCACATTTGGGTTGAGGGTGTTTATTAGAGAAGCTGGACATAGAGCTGGACTCTGAGGGGCATCAGGCCAGGACCTGGGGGTCCCACAGGGAGTCATTAGATAAGAAGATGGAGTTTGATTGAGATCTTTTGCCAGGATGTTCCCACTGATTGGGCTTCATTAAACAACACAGACTTATTGAGGCTGAGCAGGAGGATGCTATGCTTATCATTCTGGCATCTGAAAGGTCTGCTGCGCTGAAACCCTGGCCAGATCAAATGGGATTTATAGCAGGTTTCACTGTTTCTGCATCCCGGGGTGCAGAGCTGTTCTTGCTTATGAACTCATCTGTTTAACAGTTTGAATAACGAGTTGTCCTCTTTTCTCAAGGCGTGAGCACTGGAGCTCTGCAGGGAGGAGGTGTCAGAGTCGAATAAGAGGGGGAGAAGGAATGAACAATTAGTGTGGAGTGGTGGAACAGTTCCACGGCGAGGCAGAGGCGAAGGGGGGAGGGAGGCATGAAAGAGGCCAGGTGCAATATCGCATCCTTCCTGTCAGAGAGCTTAAAAGGAGAGCAGAGGAAGAGCGTTTAGCTCCAAGGGACGCATGTGGAATGCTGACCACAGGTTGGAAGAATCGACTATTCACAGTGCGTCTCTTCCATGTGCCCTATCGGGTCGGTGAGGTATCTGCCAAGTAAAAACTGTTGCCAACGGTTTCTGAGGTGCTTGGAATACCGACAAGGAAAATCAGGTCTGGAGGATGAGAGCTGACCTTGATAGCAGCAACTGTGATACTCTGCTGAGACTTCATGCTCGTCAAGAGAAGCATTTTCCACAGTTTTATTTTAGAACTCGATATCATGAGGATTTTTAATGCTCCTTAGAAACATGCATTTTTTAAAGAACAAAACGTCTTATGGGGAATGAATTTATGTGACTTATTGACATTATACATCTTTGTTCTATCCTGATCTCTCCGATGTAATTGTTTCTCTGTGTGACCGCTCCGGCTTTATTTGCACTGTATTTCATAAAAATCGATACAAATTACATTTCTAATATGTCAGTAGATATGCTACAAATGTTTTCTCATACCGCTGAATTGATGGGGAGCTGTAAGTGCTGCATACTGTATGTCTTTGCTCCCACTGCCTGCCAAGTTCAACATCCAGTTCAGTTGTCCATTGGCAGACCTATCTCCATATACAACATTTGTATTCCTGAGGGGAATGTGGTTGGACTATTTTCTATGTTATAAAATACGAATTAAATATTGGTGTAAAATATATATAGATAGAAATGTAATAATATTGCCTGAACATCTTAGATACTGATATTTGAAAAGTGGCAACACAGGGAAATGAAAGGGGATGGTGCAAGGTAACAACACAAAAGAGCTGAATAAATGGATTTATACATCAGGTAAGTCACACATTAAATATCACCTCTTTGCAGGTTATCTATATTTCTTTGGTTACAGCTATCCTATCATTTCTTTTTGTATGCTTTGCTCATATATTGTGAAAGACTGGTGTGTCACATAAAGTGTATAAAATATGGACGGAGTCAAAAGGGAGATTTCTATGAGCCAATGTGAAGCTCAGTCTGCTCCGTGGATTGCCACAGTGTCTGACTTCTCCTAGCTCCCAACTAATCCAAAACTGGGCAGAGAGGCTGACGAGGGTGACCTGAGGTGGGCTGAATGCAGCCTGGTTGCTAAAGCATGCCACCTGTCCCACAAAGTGGCCCTTAATACCCTTAGTATTCTTTGTACCAGGCTGTAAACATTGATATCTGCTATAAAGCTGGGCATTTTATTATGGGGATCTATGGGGATTGACTCCCTTTTGGAGCCGACCTCAAGTGCCATTTGATAAACTTCAATCTTTGGCACTTACACGTTCCGGCTTAATTTTTCAGCCCTGGAGGATGCAGCTTGGTGTGTCCTCATTCAACTTTTTGACTGCTTTATGTTTAGTATTAGAGGGCCTCTACATGTATGGGTGTATGGATACATCAGTTTGTTTTCCATCATAAATCAGAAGATATTTTGGTACCGTATTTTAATTCCAAATCAAAAAGCGAGACTGGTTTCCCAAAATTACCCCATAGTTTGTTTGTACAGGCACCAAAATACGACACATACTAAGATGAGTTTAGGAGTTTAAATGGAATTTGCACTTGGGGAGGGTAACGATGTGATTTAAATATAACAAAACTTCCGTGCCTCACATTTTGTGAATCACATTTTTAGTCACGTCACCCTCGTAAGGACTTCACTTTCGACATTTACATACATTGATTTACTTTTTTAACTTGCTTTTATGATGCCTTACCAGGCAGTTTTTTTGCCCTAAACCAAGATGAGTGGTTTTGTAGCCTAAATTCAACAAAACGGCAGCTTTTTTTTTACAACTGCAACCATAAGTGTGTGTATAATGACGTGTGCTCTATTTGTAGAATGCTCCGCTAGCTCTGTACCGCAGACAGCAAAACGCTCATATCGGGTCGTTATAGGTGTTAATGACAAACAACCTATTCTGTCGTTTAGGTTGAAGATCTTGTTGCAAAAAGCACTTTGACTGCTGAGCAGGAAACCTGACCACAACATTCTTTTTAATATTTCCCATAAAATCATACTTCATTGGCAGGCATGGTAAATCTCTCTCCTATCCACTCTTCAATTGCCACGGGTCAAAGTAAAGGCTAAAACTTAATGGTCTTTTAATTTCTGATTGCCTGTCTCTTTGATTGGCCTTAAGTGCTACCCAATCTCCTTTCAGGGGTGATTACTATGGGAACATGTCAGACTGGTTAATTGGTTGTTTTTGTAGATTTTTTTCTTAAAAGGGCTTCCTGTTTCTCCTAAGGACAGCAGGTGTCGAAAAAAAACACCACTGCAGCCTCTTGATAGTCGGAGGACTGCTCCAAATTACACTCATTAAGGCAATTCAAACACAAGGACGCTAACATAATTATGTGCCATTAAAGAATTCAAACAAGTTTGATATTGGTGTAAAAAAAAGTCAAGTCAAACTTACTGCCACTATAGAATTTTAATTGAAATCTCAAACTGGGAAAAGATTTTAACGTGTCCCTTAAATGACAAAGGAGCATTTTTGCTTTTTAATCAATGTGCTTTAAAATGTCTGCAGTGTCTTTTGTTTCTGTTCAGACAGAGACCACAGGATGTCCTTGCTTGGTCCTTTTTGTGACGCAGAGCGAAAGCCCTGCTGTGTGTTTGTCACTCATTGATCAGAATGTCTGTTAACAGCATGCACTATCATCTCAATTCACTGGTGAGATGAGTGCCAGGTTCAATAGCCACCCTCTGCTCTTAAAACTGGAGTGTCTTTTTGCCTGTCACAAGTATGCAAGTCTTGTCTTTCAGTCTTCATTGACATTTTTCTTCCAAAGTCAATATCAGCCACTTATTCACTCAGTCGCAAGTACAGAACAGGTCTAGTGGGTAAGAAAAAAGAAGGAAGAAGAGCAAGGACACAATGTTCTTTAAAAGTTTTGCCTTTTGAGGCAACTGAACAGTTCTTGTCATTTCTAATAAAAAAATAAAAATAAAAAAGCCTTTCTCTTTTGTAACAATCCTGGGCGAAAAACTGAAAATACTGGTATTTTCCACAAAAGAAATGTCAGTGTCACAGAAATAACAACAACAACAGGCCAACACGCATAGCTGCTTATCCTCAGACAGACTCTGTACCTCTATTGATCAGTTTTGGGACCTTAACCAGTTCACCAATGGGGACTGACAAGGCAGAGGGCATGTTCTCTTATCAGACACAGAAGGACACTTGACTCTTGCCTTAATGTATCTCATTAGTCTACTATTTTGGACAACACATGCACTGTTTGTGACGCCTCCGGCCGACCCAGTTCGTCCTTGGAGGACTTTCGCCTCACATTATTTTAAAAGTACAGCAGGCTGAAAACTTTTAGTTAGGATGGATCGACTGTGGCCTATTAAAGAGAATATATTATGTAAATCTCATTTTTTCCCGTGTTTGTGCACATGAATTTGGGTATCTGGGGTGCCTACAAATCAACAATCAGTGAAAAGAAACAAACCCAGTCAGTTTTTAAAGGGCTAAGTCAGAAAATGCCATTAAGAACTGGCTCCCTTTCCTATGTCACATGAAGGCTCATTATAATATACCATCCCCCATCTGAGTGTCTCCACCCCCAGAGGAGAACTACCTTTGCAAGGTGCATATCTTTCCTTCAAGCCAATCGGAGCAGATGTGAACGTTTCATGGTACAGAGCAGAGTGGATAATTCTAAAAATAGCACACAAGTCATTAAACTTTCACGTACATTCATGGTTGTAAAAAAAAAAGAAGAGGCTGCAGTTTTGTAGAATTTAGGCTACAAAATCACTGATCTAGGTTTAGGCCAAAAACATTCCTGGTAAGGCGTTATAATTCAATTCAATTCAATTCAACTTTATTTATAGAGCGCATTTCATGCACAAGGCAGACTCAATGTGCTTCACAATGTATACACATAATTACAGTTAAAAAAACAACAACAAAAAACACAGAAAAAACAAACAAAAATCGATTACAAATTAATTGAAGAGTGCAGGTAGACAAGCTATTCCATATTCACCACATATACACTTACTTACTCACACATGTGCACTAAATGTGTATAAAAGACTGTAAAAGTAAATGTATGTAAATGCTGGAAGTGAAGCAGCTACGAGGGTGACGTGACTACCGGACGTGATGTAGTTACCTATATATATGATGCACAAAACGTGAAACACGGAAGTTCAATTATGTTTAAATCACATCGTTGACTTTTGTTTTCACATGGGAAACAAACCCTGTTCTCCTGGGTGAAAGTCCGACATCTGTTCGACCCATCAACCCGCCCCAAGTGGGACTTCCGCCATTTACACACATTTTACATTTACACGCATCGCCATCAATCATAATTACTGCGGCCGCTAGAGGACAGTGGATGACAGACTACAATATAAATATAAGTCATATTTTGCTGCGTGTACAAACAACCTATAGGGTGTTTTTTAAGACCAGTCTCGCTTTTTTAGGATGGGGCTAAAACATGTGTTTCAGGCAGAGGGTAAGGTATATTCAGACAGGCATTATAAGAACAATGTTCTTTTTAAACATTAAAGCATAAGAACATGTTTTGACAGGTGGTTTTGAGCAAAGCCTTGTGGATCTACTCCTTTAAGAGCGGTTTATCTGAGAGAGTAGGACACAGTTTGGACATAATAAGTAAGAGCAGATGTGTAATGCCCAATTATGCAATTGTCGTGACTGAGTATAAAGATAATGCACTTTGTTTCCTCTGCCGGTAGAACAAATGTCTCTTAACATTAAATGAAGCGTTGCTCTGGTGTCTGCCTTAAGATGTATGCAGTAAGTATTAAGGACTTATGAGAATCAGTAACACATATGTCCTACAACTAAAAAGAAAACGAAACTGCATTGTCAATCAAAAACAGCTTGTGTTTGCCTGTAAAATGGCTCCGGTGTGAATGTCGAATATGTGATACAGCTCAAGTGCCATTTGGTACAGGATTTAATGAGCAGCAAAACATGGGAGACAATTTTTTCTCAAAGCAATTGAGGTGTCCGCGGATGTTCTTTAGGGCTCTCTAATGAATAAATGGCCAGGCAAATGCTGCCTGACTTAGGAACATGCAGCTCCCCGGCTCCAGAGTTAAAAGCCCAAAGTAAGATTAATCACTGCTGCTGAGGGGGATGATATTCTTTGTTTCTGGTAATTTATGGTCTCTTTACAACCAAGACCCTGAACCAACATCACGCCTCTCACATACTGTACATACTCCGCCACTAATCATCGACAGCTCCTTAGGCACCTCTTTAGTAAATGTTCACAGCAACACAAGATGAGTTGTGCATAAACAAGATATCAGGGCTGAAACACTGTTGCTTCTGTGAAAGTAGAAGGTGCTTGAAGCTGTTAACTGCCATCTATCTATCTATCTATCTATCTATCTATCTATCTATCTATCTATCTATCTATCTATCTATCTATCTATCTATCTATCTATGGTATCATTTATTTCATTCAGGAGTTACCTAACCCATAGTAAGAACTAGTAAATGTTGAAACGAGACAGAAAGATGAGACCAGAATAGCATGACAGGATAAAGTAGTGTATATGGAACCGGCTTGGCATGTGTAGAGACAGCTTTTAGTCAGGAGGCCCAGCAGAGGATCAAAGTGAACAGTGACTCCTCTTAGCCAGGTCTGATCTGGGAACAGGATAGTCGAGCGCAGTTCTCCCTGCAGTCTGAACATGACTCATGGTATAGTGAATATTTCATGGCAGGCGTCTCAGAGCTGACAGTAGTTTTGGCCACAGGGCAGCTCTGATAGACAGAAGAAAGCGTGTATCGAGGCTGTTCGGGGGGGCATTAGTATTCATAGGGATGAGTATGTGTCGTATACGGATACACATATCAATGCATAAGAAGTGCAGTAGATACATACAACTATCTAGCATAGTACATAGTTTCTTTCCTGGCTTTATAAGACAGCTGGGACGTTGAGCAGTGGCTTACCCATATACAAAATTCCCCTGTAGGCCTATTAAAGAGCTTCTCTTGGAAACATTCCTCCTCTCGAAGGCAGAGCATACAGTACAGTTTAAACGTTGTATAACACAAAGCTATGTCATATTTATCTGGTTAATAAGGTGCTTGGTTATTTCATTGTCACCCACGTATTCTCATTTTTGTTTAACACAGAGCTTACATAACTGCACCACATTAAGCCAAACCATTAAATGCATTGTTGGTCTTCCAATAGTTTTAGAGGGCAGCATTCAGCATCGGCTGCTCTGTGACAGGCTCTCAGGAGAGGCCAAATCATGTAGTCTTATTATAGAGGAGACAAATCAAGTGTACCAAAACCCTCCCCTCCAGCCCTACTTTCTCAAGGTTATTTTCAAAGATAGCTCATGTCTTGGTACAGTATGTGGGTTGGGCTTTAAGTAAGCCCTGCCACTAGAGACATGGTGTAACCCTATGCAGTAGAAGTAAGGGGGCTTCAGAGGCCACAGAGAGACATGGGTGTAACTAATTTAAACCCCTGGGAGGCCTGAACGGGCGCTGGCTTTTGTCCCGACAGAATCAAGTCAGGCCACTTGAGTTCTGCGCCGTGCTTCACACACAGCGAAGGCACCGTCGACTTGTGTGTCAGCATTATAGCACTTAAAGGTAATGAGATTTATGCTTTCTGCATCATAAAGTATGACCGCCTTGAGAAACCCTTGAAACAATGGCGCCCGTGTTCTGCCTAGGAGCGCAAAACAGACTTACATCATATCAGAATCGCCACATTCCACAGTGAAATATGATTATGGACTCCAGAGAGGCATGTTCCTTCTGTCAGTGATATTGTAGCCGTCCCACAGCATATCTCTCAACAGCGTGCTTACTAGCTCCTCTTCCGCTCGCGGGAAGGAGTGCCACTTTTACAGCTGGCTGAATTCAAAGAGATGAATCCCTGCAAACACCCTGCCCACTCTGATAAGGATGTTCTTATTTACTCAATTCAGGAGCGTGCATCAGCAATATCTCTTAATAAAAACAGTCACATTCTCTATTTTTAAACATCTTGCACTGTGGGGGTGAAAGTGAGCAGGCTGCTGCAGCATTGCACAGAGTCCCTTTTGGTGGGAAGCCAGGCATCACTAATATTGATTTCTTTTATTTTAAAGTGCAGTATAATGAGCTACCTTCAGTCAAGATCTGTCACCATGCATTACTGTCGGACGGCACCAAATGAAAGCAATGCTGCCTTTCAGGCACTTTTAAATGTATCAGCTAGATGACTCTATGCAGACAGGCTGGAAAACAGGCACACTCTGCAAACGGATTGCATTTGTTCATCCACGCTTCTTTATCTCATGTGATCAACATCTAATGTTTATTTTCTTTTATTTGTTCCATACGTTCCTGCATGAGGAGCTATTTTGAAAGGATACAGAGATAAAGGGTAGCACCTCAGGGTGAAATGTATATAGAGGCTCCATTTCTAACATTATATCATAACTTTAGCCGTTGGGGCTGAGCTTGACTTCAGTCCTGTTTGAACATCTTTCCTCTGAACATGTGGTATTACAGTGCAGTGGCATCAAAATGTCATATTTTGAATTGATTGGCTCTTTAAGCAAGTTATCATCTGGTTCCCTCATTCATTTTTTAAATGTTCTTTCTCCTCACTGAGTGGACATAATTTCCCTTTCCTTTCTCAATAAATGACTTCATCGGAGACTTGAGTGATGAAATTGCTAGAGGAGGGCAGAAGTGTGGCTTGGAAAATGGTTCATACATTTGCAGATCATCAAAGCAAGTGACGCCAGCTTGCCAAATCTGACTTATTAAGAGCTTGACTTGGTGCACAAGCGCTTACTTTTCACAGGTATATTTTAGAGAAGGAACTTCTCCAAAATGTGTCAATAAATTAGGACAGATGGTTTCTGAAATGTGGAGGCAATAAGCATCCTGAGTGCATCTGTTATATAACTCTTACATAAAGAACAAAACAAAAACTATACAGCATCTAGATTACAGCAGGGCAGCCCTTCACATCGGCCAATCCTGCCTGAGGCTGAGATCAGGAGACATCCAGATGGCAAGTCTTTGTCTCTTTCTCTCTCTTTTCTTCTCCCTTTTTGACTCATGACTGCTGTTCAAGTCTTATTTTGCCTCTCTTGCTTAATAATAATGCCATGCCACAACAATATACGCCGGTGTAAGAGAAGATTTCTGAGCTGTAAGAACAAAAATAACAAGAATAACGAACTGGTCAGAACTGAAACATGTCCATTAAAATGCAGCTATCCACTAAATGTCTGTACAGTTTTCTACTTTTACATTTGAATCTGCATCTGTGTGCCATGCTCAAACCCAATTTGATTCAGGAGCAAAAGATTTTACCATAATTTTACATTTTCTTTGATAAAGTACATTAATAAATATAAATTATATGGTAAACCAATAAGCTACGCATGGATCATTTTTGTTACAAAACCAACTGAATTATACAAACTGAAAGAAGTGACGATGAAAGAAGAAATGCTTGAGATGCAGTGTGTCTAATGGCAGCTCCGTGCCTGATATTGGTGTGTGTAGTACACTGGTGCTGGGCCTCGCAGCAGATGCGCTGGCCTCTTCCCGTGTATGCACTAAGCAGGAGTAAAGAATCGTCACCGAGGCAGGTAATTGGCTGCTGTTTACATTGCTGTTGGCATACCCCTCCTCCCCTGCTTGACACATCTGTAGTGTTCATTAGAGCTGAGGAGCTCTGCGCTACACTGTGTTATCAAATCTGACCACTCAGGCTGTTCACTTTGCATGTTCCAATGGGAGTTCAGTGCTCATGTTCAAGTAAAGTTTAAGTTAAGTAGACCTTTAGAGTACTTTTGGATATGCATCTGTAATAGAGGAGCACTGGGTTGAGATTTGTGATTGAGACCTGCCTGAATGTGTTGAAACTATCCAGCAATAGGTGCAGATGCTTACCAGAAATATCATGTTATTTAGTTTGTTTTGTTCTTTTTAAATATCTTAATGTTTTGGTAGATACGCAAAGTATTATTGGGAACCAAGATAGCAGAGAAGCAGATATATAGAGAAAAAAACAAAAACAAAACGTACAAAAAACGGAAACTGTGTTTACAGAGGGGGACCTTGGAAAGGCGGAGAGAAGCAGTTAGTAGAGGAAGACTTACCCCAGGTGCTGCAACGCCAGATGGAGAAACAGCTGAATCAAGTCCAGGGAAATAGACTCGTCATCAGCTCCAGCCTCAAAACCTTCATTAAAACCTGAACCGAAGTAAGACGGACAAAATGAGGGACAAGGGTAGATGTAAACGCTAACAACAGCTCGTGAGAGGACAAATTAAAATTCAAAGTGGTTTCACGGCACAGTGATTTGACTCTGAAATCCAAGGCTTAATAGATTAAATCGCAGAATTATGTGCATGCCAACCTTTCTATTAATTACTGATTTCAGAACATATTAATTATACAACCACAGTCTATGTGTGTGCAGTAACTCGAGGAGAAAGGGACGAGTGCTCTTCATTATCTTCTTCATTATGGAAGTTAGGATATTATTCAGCAAATGCATCCTTTAATGAATTACAGTATGTATATCATATCATTAGGGCAGTTTGTCACGCCACATACCCTCTTGCCTCTTTGAGAAGCCAGATGATGATGATGTTTAGCTACAGAGGTGGCAGTAATTTGCTTATGAAGAGAGTTTTGTTTTAATCATATTAAATGTGTACTCTAAGCAACTTCACTGTTTGTAGTAGAGTAATCATCATACTGCTGTTGAGCTCTATTTGTAATACATTATCAAATGATGTCTTTCATACTTAGCACAGTTTATCTGAGCCACCTCCTCCCAGGTGATTATTATTACCACAAAGGTGATGCAAAAGGTATGTAATGCAGACAAGTAATATTGAATATATTATGACTCACACACAGTTACCTATGACTAAAAAGTGGGACACAAGAGGGAAATAAAATATATATGAGATGATAAACCGAGCTAACTATGAAGCTGTTACCACAGAGTTGGAAATAGCATCTTATAAGGCATGGATAGTTAAACTTGATTAATCCGTGTCTCAATGCATATGGTTACACTCCATAAGATAATAATGACAATGAACAAGATTAAGTGACTGGATATATACGAAATATATTTAGTCAATCTATGTTTTTTGCCCTTTAGTTGAGGCATTTTTGGTCTTTACACATGATTGAGATGGGACAGGAATTTTTTGTTACTCTGTCATGAGATTTGAATTGGTGCTGAACTCTTTTTTCACTAATACGCAATCTTTTATCACCGACAATAACTTCTTCATTAGCATCTGTATTACTGGTGGGATCGCTGCACGTTTTGTGTGTGATCACATTGCTAATGTACCTTCAATGCAGAAACGTGTAGCTTGTGTTTAAGGTCTTTAACTTACAACATTGCCACTTACTCATTTTAAAAAGTACACTGTGTAGTTTAAATTGGAAACAAACAAACAAGATTTTTGACAAGTACTTACACAGTGCACATTTTAAATTGGTGGAACGCGATGCCTACCAAAGAACATGTCTCATTATGTACTGTACGATGGTGACTTGGCACAACACGTCCCCATATCTTTCCTGTCTCTACCTCTCTCCAATTTCAGCAAATGTGTATCCAGCAGGGCACTGGGAATCCTTTCACTTGTGGCTGTGGGAACACAACAATGGACCATAATAGCACATAAACTGCATATTGTGAGGTGGCAAAGTCTGTGAGTGAGTGAGTGAGTGAGTGAGTAAGTGAGTGAGAGTGAGTGAGTGAGTGAGTGAGTGAGTGAGTGAGTGAGTGAGTGAGTGAGTGAGTGAGTGAGTGAGTGAGTGAGTGAGAGAGATTTTGAAGGTAGCACGTGGAGTTTTTATTATAAACAGTTTCGCTCACGTTGAAAGTTTTTCTAAAAACTGCCCTGCGTGCCTCTTGAAGTTCTGACAAACATGTTGAATGCATTTCCTACCTCATAAAGCAAAGCCTTTTGTTTTTGATTGCTCTAAGCCCTGCACTGTTTACAGTGGGCTTGCGGTCTTCTTCTCTTTTATTGCCGTATTGCTACTTTTAGAGCACATTACTGCCACCAACTGTTAACACGCTCCGCAGCTGGAAGAAATGTGCATGACCTTATACTGCGATCAAGGCGTGCATGTGCATTCTTGTAAACACAGTGGCAGAAGATGCAATATAAACAATGAATTGTTATAAAAGAGTGCTCTAAAGCTCTAGCAGTGGTCAAAAAATAAGCTATCACTGTAGCTAGCTGTAACTGAAGACAGATTAGCTTTTGGAGGGATAACAATTTCATCTGATAATAAAACGTACAAATTAAAAGATAAATTAAAAGAAACACTAGAATAAAATATATCACAATGCAATGGAAGGGTTTGATGAGAATGAAAATGAACAGTGCTGCCACTAACCATTTCTCTTTTGATTAACCAAAAAGATATTTTATCAATTAGTTGATGACGATTAATTTTCCTCCAAATATTCAAATTGACCATTTCATTTAAGTTGATTTTATTTTTGACAAACTGTATGTTATTGTATAATATATTAGGAGCACCTTTTTACTAAAATGAGAATAGCTGGTCCATCTTGAAGGTCAACCCGAGCTTGTGGTAATGTTAACTTCACAGCTGGTAACCGCCTTAACTTTAATCAGCTGGTGGCAGCAAGTAATGGGAACTTGGCTTGGGGTTTAAGCAGTTGTAGCATTTATTCACCTAAAAGCCTAAAATGTACGCAATAAAAAAACCTCAATATAACGATACTGCTAACTTCAAGTTCAGTCCCACACGTGCAATATGCATGCCGTGTGTATGTGTGGGCAGCGCAATGTGGATGTTGTGTGTGTTTGGGTGTGTGTGTTTGTGGTTGTGGTTGCTATACTTTCCTGTTTATGCTTCTGTGTACACGACATGCACATGCAAGTGTGTGTGGCTGTCATGTTATTATCTGTGCAGCTGTGTGCTGACTCTCTCTTTCTCAACAACCAGGTCAGTGTCACTGCAGCGACCAGTACATGTAGATAAACGCAGCAGCGCACAGTCTCCCCCTGCTCACCTGCTGGTAATGTAATGACACCCGAGAGCCAGATAACAAAAACAATGCATCAACTGAGTAAATATCTTAAGGAACAATGGTGTTTGCCGCATTCGTAGAGTTCAAGAAACTTAAAAACGCCTTACTTTTATGTTGCTTTTTTACCAATGTGTATCTGTTGCAACTATATCAAACCAAAAGTCCAGTTTGAATCCCTTTAGAAGACATTTTCAGGTCCAAAAGATATTTCAGCCAATCTGTTCCTTGTTTCCTCTCCACAAGGACAGTTTACCTGCACATTTTAAATCCAATTCTTGCTTAAACATGCTCATTAGTGCTACTTGGCCCCCAAACAGAAACCAGTATACTCTTGATGCCAGAGTACTGTTGCTTTCTCACAGACCGTAAACAACTACAGTCTTTTTTTTTTTTTTTTTTTTACCACATCAGTAGATTTCTGGAGCCACAATTGATGCCATCATGTAGACCTAACAACTTATTCCATAACAAGTTTGTGTGGGATAGCTGGAGAGGAGATATTAAATACCGTTCCTGAAAGTCAGTCCCAGTTTGGCCCCATCACCGTGATGTCAGGGCCTGGACAGCCCCACTCAGGGACCTCTCGCTCATTCTATTGCCTTCCTGATTGCCATGGGAGATTAGCCGACCCCAGGACCAGAGAGGAGCTAGTATTACTCACCTTGACCATGCCCTCTCTGCTCTGCAGGTTTCCAATCAGAACTGGCGCCAAGCTTCCATTCCCCAGCAACCACACTTGGAGGTCATGGTTCTCTGAAACATCTGCTTGTGACAAATAGCTGCTGGGAGGTTGGCCCACCGAGACAAGATGAGAGGGTCTGCGTAATGGAGAGAGGGAGAAAAGGTACAGTATGTGAACAGGACAGGTCTACAGAGTGAAGAGCCCCCAGGCAGGGGAACAATCCTCAAGGCAGCCCTGGTGCAAATCGCCAAAAGAAAGGCGACATTGTCATAATTGTAGAATATCACACTGAGCAGTGCTTGCAGAGAGAGTCAAAGTAAAACACAGGTCGTTAATGAAGTTGTGTTTTTTTTTTTATTTCTATAATCATCAAATATTAACTTTATTTTGGGGGATTGAGGCACTGAAAGTTTTTACTCTGAGCAAACAAGCCTATAATTTTAATAACATTAACCAACGTTGAATATTTTTTTTTTTACAGTCCAACCTCCTGACTCTCTTTGATCATGCATGCATCGCATGCTCACTCCTGAGAATTTCTGCTATAGTCCTTTCTGATTACCATCTAAGCATATGTCTTACCTTCATTTCACCTCAAAACTTTCAGAAAACACACTTAAAGAAGGAAGCAGAGAGAGAAAGACAGAGAGAGATGGTGATCATGTTTTAAACATGAGGGGGTTTTGTTGCCTGTGTTTTGCTCTCAGCCATAATTAAATTCTTAATTAGCGAGCCCTCTGGAAGAATTACATGAAGATGGAATTCAATTTAGAGCCCTAACTCATTTGGCCAACAGTAAAGGAGAAAAGAGAGAGGAACAGACAGCGCAGAGGTAAGGAGGCAAGGCCAGCGGCAACAAATGAGCACAGTGTTTTAACTTTAACTCGCTGTGTTAATGCTGCTTCTGCAAATATATCTGTATCTACTAAATCTTGATGAAGAGCTCAGTGAACCACAGCCGCCTCTATAGCCTCCATTTACACCAACCCACAGAGGGCTGGAAGATAGACTGATGGGGTGTCATTATTTATTTCTTCATCTTGGACTTATGCCCTTGCACCCATTTATTGTACACTGTACTGAGTGTGTACTGAGGATATGTCATTGCAGTGCTGAATGGATGGACTGCCTGCTGTGCAGCAGGCCTGTTCGGGTGTACTCGGGTACGAACTTCATAGATAGAGGACATGGTTAAGTTAGCTTTATCATTAAACTAACTTTAGGCAAGAAAAAGTTGTTGAAAAAGTGCTACAGTTAAAATGAATTCATCACGTCTCCCCCGTCATACACATTTCATGATCCAGATCATCTCTCTCCTTAACCCTGAGATGTAACCATGCCATGCTGGACCAGGAAACCATCAAGCTCTACCCACAGGCTGACCTGATAACTTTAACTCATCGAAGTGGGAAATAGAGAATCCATTTTTTAATATGTCTGCTGAGGTCTTTAGTCATGCCTGGCCTCTCCCTGTGCCAGTCTGGCCTACCCCGAAACAGCTGTGACATAGCTGTGAGGCTCAGAGGAGGAGTGTGGATTTGCCGCAGCCCTTTGATGTGTCAGCAGTGCGTTGGCGGCACACCTCTGTGCAATATTGAAATGTGATGCAATGACGATAGGTAAGGTTGAAGAACTGCCAGGGGCTAATTGAAAATGCTCTGCCCTGCACGTTCTTCCTTGGCTCTAGGTCCTCAATTCACCCCTTGAAATTGCAGATGTGTTGTGTGTTTGTGTGGGTGGATGTGAGCGTGTGAGTGTGAGCCAGTGGTTTTGTGTAGCCACGTGCAATTGTACAACATATACGTTTATGTTTGCATATGTGCTAGTGCAAGTTAGCAGGAGTGTACTGAACAAAACAATAACTCCTGGGTTTTTTTTTACCTGTTTTTTTTTCTAAAAATAAACTTATAATAATAGATTAATTTATTTTGAAAAATCCTTACTCCAGTCAGAATACCGACTCCATGAACTTATGGTGAGCTAGAGGGTCAACTCCCAGGTGATCCAGTGAGCAGAGAGGCAAGCTGACAAATTTACTCATGGTCCGACCTTCGCGGGCACTGCAGAGCTCTGCTGATCTGGAAGTAAGCAGCCGGCATCCTGGGAGAAAGGAGGCCTCACGGCCGATGGAGTGGAGCTGAGAGTGAGGGGGATGATTGTGCAGTCAGATCAGCTCTGCGGAGGCGAGGGTTTAGAGGCTTTAACGTGTACGCAGCACATGTAATCCCCGAGCCCCAGGGTAGGACTGTGTGCCAGTAGGATTCTCAGCAGCGCTGCCATTCTGACGAAGACTCAGAAAAGATATTTTATGATAAATATATTCACTAATTTAATTCTAGGATGCATCAGCTTTCTTCCGACTCTCCACAAAGTCTAACAGACTCAGGGTTCTGATGCTTATCTTTCAGCTATACATAAAATACCCCTGGAGGGACGGTTTGTCTGCTTGCATCTCAACCTATTAATGGATTTGCTTTGATTCATCAGCAGATTTAATGAGAGTGTGAAGATCCAGTGTGCAGCTCTGCATGACAACCCCATCATCTTATTAACTTATTAGACATACTATTGAAAATATCAGGGGTATTGGATTACCAATTCTCCATTCCCTCAGTAAAAAGTGGAAACTGATCTCCCGAACAAGAAGATGAGGACAATGTGCTTATTGAAGTTTACTGCGTTCTGTGTTCTCCGCCTCCTCTTCCTCCTGTCTCTACCCTTCCCTTCCCTTGGTTCACACCTCCCAGAGGGAGGGTGAGGAAACCACGCATCAGCAATGCCGCATTGTGCAGAAAAAAGCAGACGGAAAAAGGTTCTTTGCAGAATACTGTTGTTTTGTAAGACATAAGCCTGTTAAGAGTTAGTCATTTTTTGTGCAGATTTTGAGGCAAAAAACTGTGCAAAAAGCCATGCTTGGTCTTAAGAAACATCAGCAATAGCAGGAAGGTGGATGCCCATATGACAAAACAAACTGATGTTGAGTTAAAATACAATGTATGTTACATTTTGTACATGTTAGTTGACCTGATTTATTGGTGTTCTTCAAAAAAAATCTGTATTTTTCCATCAACTATTAAGATGACAATAATCCTAAAATTATTCCAATCAGCCCCCCAGGCCACATTCATTTTAACCTTGTGTGAAACTAAGTGAGTGATTTCAAATATATTATAGCAACTGAGAGTGCTGCTTAATTTAACCTTTGTAAGTATGATTACTCACTGGTGGAGTTGATCATTTCCTTTTCAAAGTAGCATTAATTATCTGCCTGCAATCATATCAATCTTCATTTCATAACCTTGAATTAATCTCCCAGTTTTCTGACTAGGCAGCTACTTTCTGTGAGCGTGCAAGCAACAGTTGATGTAACTCATAATCTATGCAATCAGATATGCGCATGAGCCACGAAGAGGATCTTGATCTTCTAAGAGGTCTTCAGAGGAAATCAATCTCACGAGAATGTGAAAAAAGTGAACACTGAAAATCAGACAGAATACACATGACTTAATGTGGGCTTATTATCATAATAACTGCCGCATCCATAAGTAACCCTACCATTTTGAATAGAAAGGTTTGAACGTGTATTGTATTCCCACACTGATATGCACGACCAAATGAACAAATTAAATCAGATTATTAGATTAAAGGAAAAGTGTAATCAGGATTTTACGCGTTAGTGAAGATTCTTAAAGGCAGCGTGTGATGTTTGTGTTCATTCACCTCAAAGGAGACGAGGGCTGAGCTGTTTAGCCAATGGAAAATTACACCTCATAATGTCTTACAAGTGCATATCTGAGCAAGAATAAATGAAATTTCAATCCCTTTCAAGCATCTCTGTCTCATGCTGCCACAGAAGTAAAAGTCATGGTTCAGGGCATTAATTATTTCTCTGCCATTCAATAAGTGAAACTCATTTCAACAATAACTCAAGCTCTTATTTTCTAGAACCTCTGTATTTTGTGTGAAGTACCTGTCAGCTAGGAGACTGCCTTGAGACAAGCTTATTTATTCCATCACCTGTCTACTACATGTCTCTGAGCCTTGTGTGCCGCCAGCTTGACATGCTACAGGGAGTCCACGATATCTCCCCCTATTAGGAATCCAACTTTAACATGGGGAGCAGCTCCATGCTGACATGCAGAGCAGATTGATGGGTGCTGTGCTACTTTTAAATACAATTTTCTGCTGGTTTGAGGGGGTTAATTATATCTAGGTCACTGTTTTTTTGATGAGATCTAAGGATGTGTAGCAACCAACACAAGTGAAGAAAAAAAAAAGCTGTATATAAGGAAGAGCACAAACACAAAAAAGCATTTGCATGTACGTGTGCATGTGCAAACAGCTCAGACGCACATGCACAAACACACACAGTGCGCAGTGAATCCACAAATACAACATTCAGCCTCCAGAGCAACTAAGCCACTGGATGGATGCCTGGAAACTGGGTCATCTAAAGCCTTAAATGCAGTCTTTTTTTTCAGATTCTAAGTAATTCTTTTAATCTTCAACATCTTGCATTTGCATTCGCCTTTGCGTTAGATGCTGGAGAATATGTTGAGCAGTGAAACAAGCATAAACTGTCCCAGATTACAGTCTGAAAAAGAGCTGGTGGCCATGCACCCCAACAGTGTCATGCTGTGTGTCAGAACATTCTGACCTAGCAAAAATCTGATCGAGATGTTACCAGCAAAGGGTGCAACTCAAGAGCAAAATGTACAGTACATTCAGTGGGGAAAATAAATCTATATCATCCTCCAATTACTGCAGAGTAATCCCACAGTATAGAGTACACAGAGGAAAAAACAGGTAAATGCAAAAGCTCAGCTCTTACTTTTAACTGTAGTTTCCAGGCTGAGAATCAGCTTCTGGTTGCCACAACTAAAAATATAGTTGCCATTTTCAGTCACTTTATATTTCATGTAATTGATATTCTGTTATGTACATCAACTTAATACTGAAAATGTGACATAAAAGAATGAAAGCTTTATTACAGTAAGTATTACTTCTGTGAATTTGATGTGTCATCTTTTGAGGTATATACAGTCATGGAAAAAATGATTAGACCATTGTTTTCTTAAATTTATTGTTCATTTTTATGCCTGGTACAACTAAATGTACATTTGTTTGGACAAATATAATGATAACAACAAAAATATCTCATAAGAGTTTATTATAACAGCTGATATCTAGCCATTTTCCATAGTTTTCTTGATAATAACCAAAATCATTATCAAGAAAACCATTAAAAATGACTAGATATCAGCTCTTAAATAAAACTCTTATGAGCTATTTTTGTTGTATCATTATATTTGTGCAAACAAATGTACCTTTCATTGTACCAGGCATTAAAATGACCAAGAAATTGAAGAAAACAAGGCTGGTCTAATCATTTTTTGACTGAATATTGTCTATGGTTTGCAGTATAATTTTCCATTAAGCCTAAACCTGGCTTAAAAAAAAAAAATACAAAAAAAATTGCTCTTCTTCTTCTTCTTTTCTATTCTTTTCTTCTTTAACATATAGCACTCCTGTAGCGATGACAGTTAGCTCTTAAAGTTATGTACTTACTTGATTCCTGTGGTCTATGTCTAGTACCTTCAGGTTGAATGCACTTATTGTAAGTCGCTTTGGACAAAAGCGTCTGCTAAATGACATGTAATGTAATGTAATGTAATGTACTTCACCATCACTAGACTTTACAAATCTAGTCTTTTGTTCAGGTTCATCTTATATTTGTTAGATTATTTTCAACTTGCACATTCATTTGCTTTACCATTGCCTCTAAAACACATGCATGTGCACACACGAGTGAACGCACCAATGCATGTGCAGTGTTTATGATTCCAGTTCTGACTGTAACAGCAGTATTTAAGTTTACTCATGCAACAAATTATTATTAATTTGTATTTTGTTTTGGGGTGCAAAGTTTTGCTGTTAGGGTTAGGGTTGTCAAAAAAGTAATACAAAGTACGTTTTATATGTTACTTTCTGATATCTTAATATTTTGTGCCACCTCTGAACACTTCATAGAGATTTTCCACATGGGCAAACAGAGCAATCAAGGGTGACATTATTGGTAAAATCCCTTGTGGTCTCTAAAATCTCAACCTCTCCATGGTCAGCCAGTGTAATTAGGTCATTCTCAGTGGGGGTTGTTAATATAACCCTTGATACTGTTATATACTAGAGGCTCAATATTTAATAAAATCTGCATTAATTCTTAACCTGTAAATCTAGATGTGAGACATATTCTCCTGCATTCATAAAGAGCGTCACACTGACTTCCTGCCTGTGGCATACTGCCTTTCTGAACAATCTGGATATATGTATGTATTGTATGCTCTCTGCTGTATAACTAACACTGTCATCTTGAAATAAATGTGTGGGCCTGCTGTTGCTACACAATAAAAACATTTTTTTTCTTAGACTTGGAAAACTATTGCCAGGTTCCTGCGCTGATGCCACCAAGATAAAACCAAGTACATTCTTTATTCTGGGCAAATAAATTCATATTCTGATTAATGAAAGTCAGTACTTTTATGTTCACTTGAGTAATGTTTAAAGAACGTCTAACTTGCAAGCGAGCAATTTTTAGACATAAGAGTAATGAGTACAAAGATGTGTCCTTTAGGGTAGCAAGACACATTATTCTGGACTGTACCTGATCAAAATAGAAACCATTTATAAGACATGTGCTGATAGGATACGCCTTCACCCATCAAATTGTGTGAGAGGACCATACCAAAATACATTCATTTTGGTGTTGCTGATGGTAGTAAAAGAAAGGCTGTGTGTTAACTTCAAAACACACAAAAACTCAGGATAAGGAGGTCTTTTACTACTGATTTTTCTTTTATAATAATTTTAACCAAGAAATTATCCCTCAAGTAAGAGGTTGTTGAAATGCCACAAAATCTGTGGTGCAGTTTGTCGCAAGTCCAAGTGTAATCAGAACTTAGGTAATTATTGGAAGAGATCACGCAGCACAAGCTGTTATAGATATTCTTAGACAATAGACAGATAGCCAGGGGCTTCTTATGTTTGGGAAACTGTGTACAAAATGCTAGAATTAGCCAAGAGCCAATTTGAAGTGCCAAGGAGCACATTTCCAAACTCAGTGAAAGTGCTTAACTGGCATGAACACCGAGAAGGTTAATTGGGAGTGCAGAGAAATCATTTCATTGCCTTTAACCACAGTTTGTTCCAAAGAAAACAAACTGTAAGCACAATTCAGCCATTAGAGAGGGACATTTGTTAACTTATTCTTCTCTCACAGAAACGTTTAGCATTTAACTTCACAGCGACTGGGGCCGTTTTCCCAAATACTGATGGCCAACTTCATCAGCTGGAACACCATTATGCAGATACTGTTCTGAATTCCTATCTGCAATTTTCAGATGGAGTTTTGCATTATTAGGCTGCTGCTCTGATTTATTCTCACTGATGCTGTAGATCAATCTAAATGATGCCTTTCATTTCATGGGTTGTTTGGAATGATGCATGTTAGTGCTCTTTAATTGAGATGTTCAGCCCCTCCCCAGCGTCCCATCCTGACATTTACTGGGGGTTCCGATGAAAAAGAAAATTTGCATATCAAACACTGGTTAAACCATTCTCCCGGGAGTTTTTTTTCTCCATAAAGCCTAGTTATTTTCTCTGTTGTTTGTTTGTTTATTATTTCTCGGATCATGATTATTTGATTATTTTAAAATGCATGTGTCAGGAGTGTTTACAGCATGAGTGTAGGTGATGTTGGGAGGATCTGAGGGTTGCTGTATTGAAGTTCAATAAACAGCGTGATACATATGTTAGGAAGAAGGTCCTTCTTGAGTCTAAAGTTTGGTATTCACTGACTTTTTCAGGCCCGATTCCTTGGCTTTGGGTTCATCATACCGAGTACTGATACGATACGAGTGTTTAATTAATAAGTTGTATCATTTTATGTGTCATTTTGAGCAGCAGCTTGAAGCAAACCACATTTACCTTTATAGATCAATGTACACTTAGGGTCGGCAGAATGGGTGGTCAAAACGTCAAATAGACCGGTCCTCATGTCCCATGTGAAATCAGTATCAGTGTTTTTACCTAAAGTTATGTTACTTAACTTCCTTGCTCAATTCCAGTAGTTATGTCAATTTATTTCACTTTTTTTCACTATAGTTTGTAACGCAGATTTTATCCTAAGCTTAAGGAAGTAGTTTTGTTGCAGAAATGTAACAAAACGTTGACTGTTTTCCAATGTTGATGTCGTGTTTAAAACCGTAATCACTATATTTTGGTATAAGGAAGTGCTGATCAATTTTGGAAATGCTCCAGTGGGTCTTTTTTGAGAGTTTGAGAAAGCAACGTATGAAAAACAACACCTTTGACCAACTTATTGCAAGCGATATTTTTTTTTTATGTGTAGGGCAATGATACTCAATTTATGGCCCGCAGGCCAGGTGGGGCCTGATTCACACTGGTTGTTTTTTTGTTCTTGGACTGTAAATAAAATGCCTGAATGCATGAAAAAGCATCAATAGAGCATCAAAAAAGAACCAGAGAGGAACCCTCAGACCGCAAGTCCCAAATGTCCTCAGACAAGGCTAACAAATATATCTGTTAAATCTTAAAAAAAAATAAAAATAAAGGTTGTGTATTTACTGGCTCCTCAATATCTGTACTGGTGAATCCATTTCCAATGTAAGAGTAAGAGTAAGAATCAGAAATCTCAAAGGAGAGAGTATGCACTGAAAGCACCAATTTCACGAAACAATAACATCTGATAATGTCAAATAGCAAACTGGGCCTCTCAGCACATGCATGAATGTATACTGGTAGGATTAGAACTGCACCAAGCACAAAGTCTTATTATTTTTTCTAACAGTAAGGCCCAACACATGTGGCAGCATCCCCCTCTTCTTCTCCCATTACCACAACTAGCCTTCATAAATAATTAAAGATTTAATCTGTGATATTTTCAAAAGGTCAGAGGCACAACAAAGAGAGAGAAATGCCAGTCCTTCCTCTGCAGGAGCACATTTGGTAATCACTCGACACAGGGTTTATGTTTTCACCTGAAAGCTCTATCAAGTGGGCCAAGAGATATGATGATGTGTTATTGGGAGGGGGGGGGGGGACACCATAACCAAACAGTGTTGAATCTGCCATTGTCACAAAGACACCTCATGAATGTTTCATCCTTTTGTCTGGAAGTGTGCAGGAGTGATGTCTATGGGAGCCGCTGTGTCCCTGAGACCCGAGCTACTGGATTCAGTGACAACCCGGAGAGGACAGCGCCACTTAGCCTGGCCACAGGTTCGGATCGAGGGGGCCACGCACACTTTCATGCATAAACGTCTGCTTCATGCATTAAATGGATGTGGTCCTGATGGATTTCTTCTCCTGATGCATTATCAATGAGACCTGCTCTCTGCATCACAGCCCCAGCCCAGACAGAAAGGGCTCTATCATTTATTTCCCTCTTCAGTGCTTCTCTCCACTAAGAACCAATGGAAATTTAAAGAGCCGCCTCAAGGTGCAGTGAGGCGTCATTGAAGTGGCATAGGGTTTTTATATGTTTTGCAACTTCAAAGCCGCCAATAATAATTCAAAAACATTAATTCTGCTTCACATCATGTGCATAATGTATATGATCATGTACAACTACTTGAAATTGCATGTGATCTTTTAAATCTCTTACTATTTTTATTGTTTTGCTTTTTGCAGAGAGGCTATATATTATGCTAAAGTTGTCAAACTGAGTTACCATAGTTTGACTCACTGAATATGTAGGAGTTCTAAAGTAGATCGTTTTTTATTGAAATCATATTCATTTTCTGTCCACTCCGTTAGTGCAGCTGACTCATCTGCATGTTCTCTCAGCTCAGAGCTGAAGGTTTTTATCTTGTCATGCCACCCAGTACGACGTGGAGTTAAAGTTTCCCTATACTTTGATGGTGTTGAAGTTAGCCTTACTCTCTCTCTTTGTGTCTCCCACACACACTCACACTTCATGACACAGTTGACTAATATTCCTTTTGTTCTGTCTCCTCCATAAACCTGGAAGAGGGGATGCTGTCAGACAGATATGAGAGGCTGATTGTGTTTATCTTGCAAACAGTGAAAAAGACTTTGATTTGATTTGATGTTGTTTGTGCCTTTATAGTCAAACACGGCATCAACAAACTGGTGGAGGTTTTGTTTCAGGGGCTAGATGCTTTTTTTTTCTTTTTTTAAAATAAATTTGGTAATTGTTTCCTGCATAACTGTCCACCTGCCAAACCAGCACCTCTCCTCTGCACATTTTCTCATCATTTTATGTACAATCTCTTATGTTCACTCTCAAACCCAATTATCTTTCCCATCTTCTTTTAATATTATTATTTCTTTCTGCAAACTGCTTCTTGCTGTTGCCTTCTTTTATACTTATTTCAAGGTTTCTCGTGACCAGAAAGTTTATAGTGTTTGTACAAAATACAAGAAGACAGAAAAAGTGTCAAGGAGGCAGGTTGTGGGCCAGACTGTAAAGAAGATATTGTTACCAGCAGGGCATCCTGTTCTTCCTGTTTTCTTTACAATGTCCCTCTCTCATATTCTACTTACTGTAGTCCTCACCCATACTTTTTTCAATCTGTCTGTTATTTGTCATTCCAGATATCTATCTGGCATTCTTAACTGATTATCCGATAGATTAATTAATATAATATGAGTTATGCTGTGTCCAAGTGCTTGATCCTTTCCTGCTTTCTGTGGGTCTGAGGGGTTTTTTACTTGTCAGAGGTTGTGTCTGGTGTCCTTTGTTTGTAGCACCGACTGTTTTTAACCTCCATTCTGCCTTTGAGTTAGTATGTTTCTGTCAGGCAGCAAACCCAGCTTGGCAGGCCCAAAACAGCCAGCCTTTCCATTAAACATTCATGAACTGCAGTGCAGTGGCACCAATGCAGAAAGGTCACTAAAGAATGATCGGTTTAGTCGGGTATAGCTCTGCGCATCAACACGCCTGCCTATAATAAATAAATATGTTCCCTACAGACCTGCACCTGGTAGCCCATTCCTTTTATAATAGAAAAAGAAAATCCCATTGTTGTTGTTGTCCCTACTGAATATGGTATTGAAGCAAATGATGTGGCACAGTCAAATATAAGTCACTGACTCCTATCCAACACCTGTGTCTTTGAATGATGAGGTCATGGATTGTTCAAAAAGGAGCAGTTCACCCAAAACATAAGAGAAATTATTTTTCTCCAAAGCATAGTGTTTTGCAATGACTTTTTGTTTTTCAAACCTTGCTGGAGCTTTAAATATGACAGCGTCCTTGTCTAATGTGTGCAAGTTGAGTGGTTGCTAAAGCTGCACAATTCTTTGGTGAAATCTTCTGCGTTTGTGGCAATCAAAGGTCGAAAAGAAATATACACTTGAAAATTTAAATACCAATACCGTTACAAATGAAATGACACACTCACTAGAAATAAGTCACAGACCTCGTTGTGAGTAGTTCCTACCTTCTACTCAAAGCTAAACCGCTTGCAGACGTGATTTGGTAAAAAGAAGTTCTCAATAAAAAAATCACAACGAGGTCTGTGGATTACTTTGAATAACCATGTCACTGTATTTGAAAAGAGAAATGCATGCCGACTTTTTATAATTTAATTCTTTGGTGCTTTGAGGGGCATGCTGCATTGGGATGAAGTTGTACTGATACTACCAGACTCCTCCAAGTCACATTGCTGAAGTGTGTAATTATGTTCAGCGGATGATGGTGAATGATGGCTACAGGGATTTAATGAACTGAAAGAGACTACTTTTACAGTGCATGACCTACAAGGAAAGGTCTTTGTGTGCACTTCTCCCAACTACAGCACTTTGTTGTTCCGGCTTTGCGCAAACTATTTCACCTGCAAGACTCATTATGTAAGAACAAAAACATGGATTTGCACCACATACAAATGGTATTGTGCCAGCAACAGCCCTTTGGCTTTATGTTTAAGGCCAGTAGTACACTGCAGTGGTGCTGTAAAGATATTCTGTTTAAATGGTTATTCACTTTGCATAGTGTCATTGCAGCATTAACCTTATCATTTTATCTTCAGCAGTTGTGGGTTGTTTAAAGCACACAGATGTAACTCGGGCCATTAGAGAGTAATCGCGGGGGATCTGATTCAATGGACTGGGAAGGGCTGCTTGAAGGGCCAGCAAAACAAATCACATTACACCTCAATTAACACCAGGGAGGCCTCTGGAGTCCAGTTTCATTCTCAGCAATAAAACTCTCTGTCTCTCCCACTAACACACTGTCTGCAACTCTGCATGCAAATAATCTACATACTGTACATCGGATAAAATGAGAGCAAGGGCAAACAGACTAGAGACGAGTGACATATATACTGTACATGTATGATCGCAGCTTGGGCAAAGCGAGTTACAGTACAGCTCTGCAGCGTCTCTATCTGACCCTGCTCGTCTCACTTGGTTAATTATGAAATGCTGCATCTGGCTCAGAGGGCAGCGAGCTGATAAGTCCACCCTGTGGAGCAGCCGGTGTCCCCATCACGAGACAAGGACAGTCCCACAGAGTGCCCACTATACAGCTCAGGGCCAATTACCCACCTGCTGCATGACTGCAGCTCAGGGGTGTCACTTCATGCAAATACCAGCCCCATAATTGCTGTTGTTTTCCCAGTTAGAGGGTTATGGAAATTAGATCTTAGCGGGTTTTAAAAGCCACTCAAATTACATCATATAACTGGTCGGCTTTGTTCCGATCGTTAGATTCAAGAGCAGGAATTACTGAGAAGAGACACTGCCAACAACTAGTATTAATCAGCCATTACAATAGAGGCTAAATTTTTTGTAGCATATTAAATTAATTATATGGCAAATTGAGCTTAATTATACCTGTTGGAATGCAGTTTTCAAGCGACAGCATTAGAAAGCATTGTTTAATTTGTGAGGAAAAAACAAAAAAATGTTAATTATATAAAACTGAATTATGTTGTCATTAAATTCAGCCTCTTAATTTGAGGACAATCCTCAACAAAAACATCTACATTTTTATTCCACTGTTCAAGTCAGGGCCGACTGCAAAAAAAGCAAAAAAGCGATAAACACATACAACAATAGAACGAGCACGTACTATTTCATTACCTGCTTCGTTATCGTTGTCACTATCTGTTTTTCACACTGGTTAAGCAGCATGCTGGAATAACGTGCCTCCTGTTAATTTCACAGTCAATTCCAGAAGCTGCGCCCAGCTCTCCTTCTCTTTGTCATCAGGGCGTTGCATGAAGGGTTCTGAAAGAAGAGAGTAAATCAAGGTCAATGAAAAATTATAGATGCTAGAAGGTTAAGACCTGTACTTATTATGACCACCATGACAATCCAAGACAATCCTAGTACTGCTGGAGTGATTCACTGGTGGAAGGACGTGCAAAATGGGGGGGGGGATCAGTACAAGGCTTGGTCTCAAAGGGTTGCTCCCTGAAATTGCCTTGCTAAATTAAATGTACAGATGTTCAATAATTAAAGCAGAAGCTTTGTGTTCAGCTGCACAGTGTGGTACCAATCTTATCAGTACAAGAGCTTCAGCCAAAAAAGATGTTTTGAGTAGAAAAGCATCCTTCTTTCTGCTGCCCCTGACTCCAGTGACTAATCATTCAGCTCTCTGCTTCAGCTGGCTTTCGCCTCCAAACATATTAGTGAAGATGATGATGAGTGACAGGGACTTTTACATCTCGCCCCAATTAGCAAGCCACCCATGGTCCCCTCTCAACATTTACTATAGGAGAAGGGTTGACACATGCCCATCAGTCACTCACCTCTCTTTTTCCCTCCCTCTGCCTGCGTGCAACCCGCCCCCCTCGCCTCCAGACTCACAGGCCTGTTGCCACCAGTGTCACAGCCAGCCGCCATCATTCTCAATGTCTCTTTTCCCCTTTTCAACTAAGGACTTAGCACACTATGTCCAACCAGTACTTTTCAATACTGAAAAATATTTTTAAAAATCAGGTTGTTTACAAATGTTTTTGCTGAATTAATGTAATCTTCCCTACCCACTGAGTAGGCGGAGGCAGTTCTGAAAAGGGCTTTCAAAAATAAGGCTAAGAAAAACAAATGTTAGCAGCATGAAAATAGTTAGCATCAGTAAATCAGTACAAGAAGTATCAGTACACAATATTGAACCTGGTCTCACAGGAATCCGTGAAATAGCCACGGATTCGCTTAACTCAAAATCTGTGGAATAGCCACGGAATCACTCAAATTTCCGTGAAACTGACACGGATTTTGCTACAATGCAAGTTCATATTTTTTCCGATTGGACATGGCGGACAGTTCTCTCATTTTTAGTGAAAAAATCAATATTTTGACTTAAAATATTGACATAAAAATGGATTTTGATTACATTTCTAGCGAGAAATAAATGTTTTATTTTATAAATATTCACTCAGTGAATGTACATAATCACTTTGTATGTTGGAATAGCCACAGGATATGACTGTCATTAACTTGCATTGTAGCGAAATCCGTGTCAGTTTCACGGAAATTTGAGTGATTCCGTGGCTATTCCACAGATTGTTGCAATATTTCATACCTTCAAACATAGAATGTGTGTGGCATTATGGTGGATACCCATGGTGATGGTGATAAGAGTGGACACAGAAGGAATGCAGTTTCTCAGGTCTGAACACAAACAGGGTATTACTCAATAAAACTGTGAGGTTTTGGCACTTCAGCTTTTAGCACCAAATCAAAGGCTAGATTTTGAAAAATATCACTTAATGGTGTGAGGCTGTTCTACTGTAGCTGTGACATGAACCATTGAAAGCCACTGAGGAGTGATGTGATCAGAGGGAGCTGAATGTTGTGTTTTTTAGCTGTGATCAGCAGCTCTGTAGGTCACTCTGTTATTGTAGTTGGTCAGTTCACAGAAACGTACCCATCCTTTCGTGGCCACAGTTTTTTTCACCGTAGGAGTCTGAAATTTGACATGGGGGTCAAACATGTGTGAGGTTTTGTGTGAGTGAATGCATGAACACAAAGATCCATATACACACATGGTCACAGCTATGGTGAATATGTTGAATATTTAGTGGTGTAGTTCAACTTCAAAGCTGTACAGAAACATCTCTAACCAGTTCAATCTGGTAGACTTCCTCATACATTAACAGCAACCAGCTCAATCTCTACTGTGTTTCTTTAAATAACATGCCAGACATTTGAGGAAACCTGTGTTAAATGTGCCAATTTGTTTTATTGATCTCTCTTTCACAGGGTTAAAGTGAACCATTAACTTCTGGGAGTTTCCTGTATTGACCCATTCTTTTCTGGGACGATTCCAAAGTGAGAGTATACTGAGAGTGAAGTGAACTGTAGACACTGGAAAGTCCACAGATAAGCAGAAGCTCAAAGAACACAGAGACCTTTAATATAATGTCTGTGTTAAACCCCCCCAAAACCAAATATGGGTCTATCTGCTGCTTTTAAAGGAAAAGAGAGGAGCTGATTTGATTTGCCTTTATTGAGGCCCACCATCTGCTGATCTGTCTTCATCCTACTGTAAACACATTCATCAAGCTTCAAACTCCTCTCAGCAATTGAAAAATTGCAACAATTACTTGTTTGCAAGCTTGCACCCCCAGTTTGCAGTTGCCATTGCATTTGCACCCGATTTTAGGAAAATAAGAGGCATGAGTGTTAAGCTCTCACCATGTGTTGCCTCATACAAGCCAGGATAAAACCTGCAGTGCAGTAACAAGGAGTCAAAGCTCTGCATGGCTTAGAAGGCTTATTATCATTTCTCTCCAACTGAAGCTGGAAGAATAACAAATATTGAATGTGACTTTTAAATACAGTAACTGTGATATTCCCATTTGAGGACTGGCAGCGTGTTGTAAATGAGTGGAACAGCAGTGTGTCGTAATGTGGATTGATACTCTCATAATAACTGTGCTCGACTAAGCAGGCTTTCAAAAAAAAAAGCCCCTTCAGCTATCTGTCTTCCTTTTTTTATTTCTCTTTCATTTTTCGTACTAATGCAAATTTGATTGCATGGCAGACCAGCTCAAAGCACAACCGGTCCCACTTTTCTTGTGAACTGACACGCTGATATGCATGGTTATGAATGACTATACATAATGGGTTTTCTATATATGCTTTATCATTGCTTCATATTTAGACTTAGACTTTCTTTGATTGTAATTGCACAAAAAACACAAAAGTGAATCTGGCAACCAAATGTTATTGCTTGGCTACCGGAGGACACAGAACTGGTGAGCAGTACCTGTTAATAAATACTGTGGACTGTAGCTATAAATATATCTACCGGTATATATAAAAATGTGTATAAAAATAAAAATAACAGTGTCCGAGTATATACATGAAATATTGCACCCTAAATAGTTAGCAGCAGTGTCTGAAATATTGCACAGATGATTAATTGCACTTTACAAGTAGGATTATTTAGTATTAAGCAGTCTGATGGCCAGGGGGAAGTAACTGTTCCTGAGTTTGGTTGTTCTGCAGCGGATGCTACGGAACCTCCTGCCAGACGCCAGTGGGGAGAATATTTCTGCATATTGTGCACAGTGTCACTTTACCTAAATGTTTTAACCAACTTTTGTTGAAGACAACAGTGCGGTGTGGCCTTGTTCCACCCTGTTCCACTGAGAAAGTCTGATTATTTTATCTTTGTTTCAAAAGCATTGCATTGACTTGAAAAGTGTTTAATCTACTTTTGGACAACAACATTAAAAAAAATCAGTATTTCAAACTAAAGGCACTGAGTACCTTTTATCATCAAACCCCTCTGAGCATGCAACAACACTCAATGAAATGTTTTACATCTCAGTCTAATTCATGTCCTTTAAAAAGACCTTTTCAACATAAAGGAACCAAAGATCCTTATAATAAATTGAAACATGTCACTAAAATTCAGCGGCGCTCTCAGTCAATCGTCCTTCTACATAAAAACTAAATTGAGCACTTGTTACACTTATTTTAAATAGATGGGGGAAAAAATGGAAAATGAAACATCCACATATACATTGACCATGGATATTCTTGATGGTCTATGCTCTCTGTGTTCCTTTGTTCCTATTTCTTACTTTTTCCATGGAGTATTCTATTCAAAATTACATGTTTTGTTGCTGTGCTTCATCCTTGCAAGATGATCCTCAAGAATCATTGATCAAACTAATTGTAATATATGTATACCGCCTGCACTAGCAAAGCACACACAGCGTACAGGTACAAGGCTGAACATCTTACTTGTAACTATCACACTCCCTCCACATATCCTCATTTGTACCTTTTCTTGACAGCCCATCTTCCACAAAACTCCATCCCTTTACAGCAGGAAAATGGCTGCTGCGCCATCTCATCAGCCGTGCGTTCACAAGACAACATTTTTTCCACCCTATCCTGAACACGGCAAACTCCCATCCATCCTCCTGGACACATTTGCCCAGTGTGACAATGACTTCAGAACGGCCCAGTGTGGGAGGAGAGACCATCCGTTAAAATCAGCCCGTGATACATCAAGCACCCCGGAGAGGAGCTCACTTCCAGGAGGCCCTGCCTTTTTCCAGGCTGTCCAGCTACCTATCTGGATGGCTGACTGGCGACATCAAGGAGATTTAGTGCCGAGTCTCAGTGGACCTGGTCGGGACAATCCCTGTAGATAGGAAACTGTAATTACAGGGTGGGAGGCTCGCTGGGAGTCTGGAGCCTTGCAGTGATTTGATGTCATAAGGCCAATAGATTCCTGGGTGCCTTGAAGAAATGGCTGCCTCAGTTGTCAGAGCAGAAAAAAGAACTACAGATTTGGTCAAATTTTACTTCAGAGAAAGTGATTTACTGTTTTAGCTGTCTTCTTAGTGAAATAATTCTACACAGATGGTAATATTAAAGCTTTGAGTTCACATTCTGGCTTATGAATGAGCTATATTCAAGATTAATAACACTTCAGCAAAGCACATTTCACTTCAACTGACTATGCTAATAAACTCAGGTACATATATTATTTCTGCAGCATATAAATAATTAAAATGCTCTCATGGTATTAACAATCTGCTTTTAGGATCAGCACAGTAAAGTCGTGTTTATAGGCTGAGGAGTAGATGACACAGGGGGCGAAACAATGGACATATAAATGCAGGACATTGCCGAAGAAGATATTTCCTCTAGCCCTTCAGTGACTCATTTACAATATCTGCAGGACTTAATTAGAGTCAACACAGACAATAAAGTGCCAACCTGACCTACAGAGACACAGAATTTTGCAGCAGGGTCCAAACTGCCTCTGGTGATGTCTGTAGCATCATACATTTCTAAGTCTTCTCGCTTTATCTTCATTTTCCACCATCTTTCTCTTTCACCCGACAACTCTGTCATTCTCCTCCTCTGTCATTCTGCTGCTCCCTCTTACTTTAACCTTTCAAGCCACAATCTCACTTTCTCCCACTCTCTCTATAAATATCTGTCTCCAAGTCTGTACCCCCCACCCTGCCCCCCTCTCTGCCACTTGCTTTTGAAGAGAAGGGGTGTCTTCCATCCCCTGTGGATGTGAACACCCACTCAAGGTTAGGAGTACTGCAGCTGCATGAGCTAACAGACCAGGGTTTCTACTGTCATACAGGACTAATTGAGAACATTTGTACAGTCCAAACATTAACACTGTCAAACGCTAACCTACTTATCTGCTAATAAAACTGAAGCCAAATTAAATTTTACAGTCTATAAGGTTCTAATACAATGTGAAGCCTCAGTCGGTCCCCTTTTTCCCAAAATAATACAGTGAAACACAATTAAAATTTTATATCCTATTAAGCTGAGTGAAAAATACATTCTGTATTCTTATGCCCGGCAACGTAAAAAACAACAATGCAGCCATTTTATGCATCAACCTTTTATGATTTTCTCATTTCTCTTGGTGGTCCAAATGGATTGCCGCTTTGCAGAACTATACATAGACACGCTTTCAACTCTCCCTCCTGGCAGCCGACAAAAACAAACACACAACAGTATCACAGCACATAATATCATTCCCCTGCTTTTCCAACATTCAAATGTGAAGAATTTCAGCTCATTCTGCTTGTAAGTCTTACATGATGAGACTGTCTGCAAAAGGGCTTAAATATAAAACATAAGATAGCACAGTAGATACAAAATTCAATATGCCTCTTTTTAATGTTTTTTCTTAATGCTGTCTGATGTGGATATTAAAATGAGGTCAGCCAGGCCTGACGAAGAAATTACATGATTTAATGGCACCCCAGGGGAAGTTTAAATATAGCTCTGCATTACAACTGGCCTCCAACAGCACAGCATGACACGAGTTCATCCATAAACACTTCAATCCTGGATGCTATTAGAGAAGTATTACAGTGAGAAAACACTACATGTCAGCAAAGGCCTGTCCATCTGCTGAAGCAATGTTCTCACTTATCATCAAATATTTCATTATAGGGAAACATGGGGTGTAGGAAGTGGCAAAAGGTCTGTATGTTGGAGTGTGGGCTGAGGTGCTGTCCTCTGCACTGCCACTAGGTGGAGGAACAACACATATCACTTTTAGGCTACTCATCAAAACCCTTTTACTTGTGTGAGCATTTTGCACTGTACACACTGTTTTATGAGCACACATAACCTTGCTTTTCATTTAATAAACCTCCAAACACATAAATAAATTCATGATGCACATGAGAAAGAAATACTTAGTCAAGCTAGCAAAATTGTGAGTCTATTAAAAACATGAAAGCAGATCAAATATGGATTAGTATTCACGGTGTATTTAAGGGAAGCCCGTTTTACATGACATTCACATGAAAGCAATGTAGATGGAGACGTCCCACTGGGCGCTGTGGGTAGCTCTTTGCCTATATACACAATTTCACCATTCATCTGCATTCAAGGTGGGAAATCTCTTTCATGGAGGCTTCAAAATAATTTTCCCCATCACATTTTAAAAAGGGAAGCTGCATCTAATAATCGTAAATGCATAGAAGAGAATTCAGGGTGAGACATACAGGGATCAATCCTGTTAGGAAATTAAACGTCAATCAATATCAAACAGGAAGCAAAGGAATGAAGTCCAATCTTCCGTCACGCTGAAAAACATGAAAGATGCTTGCTGAAGTGTAAAATGGAGTTTCCCCGTGGAGATGAGCCTAATTTTGTGATCCCCCTTAAAGACTGATCAACTTTAGTTAAACTCAAAATGAGAGTATGTTCAACAGCAAGATAAAAGGATGGCTAAAAGTTCAATGCTGGAAGCTTGAAATTGCAAAATCATAATTGCCTAAATATGCACACTGAAAAGAAATTAAAAAAAAAAAAAAAAAAACATTTGTGAAGGCAAAATGAACAGTGCCATCCAGATTGACATAGCTAATAAAGCATGACAGATGTAGGTTACATCTGGTCCCACTGGTAGAAAGCAATCCTGTAGTGAAGGCAGGGAGGCACCAGCCCGCTGTGACAGCTTCATTCAGGACTCCAAGCTGAGCTAAGAGGAGGTGAGAGCTGTGGATACCTTTAATTTACTAAGACTGCGGTATGCTACCCTCCATTCAATCATTCTCTCTGTAACAGTTGGAGGCAAGCCGACTACTCCGGATTCATGATATGTCCTTTTCTCTCTGCTTCACTCAAACTGCAATACCCATGTTCTCCCAGCACTCTTCTGTCAGCCTTACTAGTTTACCCTCATGCAAGTGTCAGCCTGCACTCCCCCCTCCCTCCCTGACAAGGGTCTTTAGTTATTAGACAACACCAACCCTCATCAGTTAGTGTAAAGTGAGGGCAGCTCTGAAGTGATGGCAGATGACACGTGTCATCCCACAGGGCCTCAGTGTTTTCAGCCAAAACATCACACAATGCATTCAAAAAAGGCCTGATTCTACCAGCTTTGCAATTCAAATGAAGACTTAAGAACTCCAGACACATGTCAAATAGACAGCGCAATTTCCGATTGTGGTGGGTTGGGAAAGCAGGAAATGATGTCTGTCAAGTGGTGAATGGTGGTGAAGGATAGAGTCTCGTACCTATAGTGATAAATGATTTGTGTTAAAATGACATGGAGGTGGAGGATTTAGACAAGCGGTAAAATGTCCCATACGGCAGTTCTTCAATCAAATGTGCTGCCTGTCCATACACACACCAGCATTATAGCCCAATAGAAAGTAAGTAGAGAGTGTGTACTGTCATCTGAAGCATTTCTTAATCTCATGGTATAATGTTCAGACATGCACTTGCATTCCAAACTCCAAGTTCCCCCTTGACATTCAAACTTGGACTGTCTAGCTACTCATATTCTGCTTGTGCACGCCCACCCAGAGACAAGCCCTCTAAAACAGCAACAGGTCAATGTCAATAAGTAAAGAAAAACCCTCATTACACTTGCAGTCACAATAACATGCATATTCTGATTTACTGTGTTCCCACAAACTAAGTGCACCACAAGACCACTGAGAGTAGGCGTTGACCTTTTACTGACAAACAATCTCTTTGTTTTTGCCCAGAAGGGAAAATCTCAATGATGCAGGCAGACAATAAATTGTCAACTGCCTGCATACAGAAGTTAGTTTACAGGGTATTTTGATTTGACCTATGCTAATAACAGTGAGTCTGATTTATGGAACTTCTGCAAATCATCAACCTCAATCACTAACTGTAGATATTGTGGAATGCAAATTGTAACACATCTTCCTGCTCTGAAAAAACAATGCACACAGTAGGTGTAAGGGGGGTAAAGGGGTATCATTAGGCTGAGCTGGACTGTTACACATAACTGTTTTAAGCTGTAACCTATTTGGCTGCATGTGGTCAATAAAATGTTTTTGTTACTTACTGTACATTGAGGACAGCAGTCGAGCACATGAGCATGAGCTCAAGCAACCACAAACGGAAGCATCTGCTTTCCAGAGAAGTCCTCGAGCCAGGCTGAGACACTCTCTCACATCCAGATGTAGCTGCCCTCTGACCTGTGAATGCATAAATGCAAGTTCTGTATCAAAACCAAGACAAGTGATGCATTATATTAGTTTTTTATTAAATAGTTCAATTTTCAGCATATTTGTGTCAATGTCAATTTTTTTGTCTGTACTTTGTATTCTGAATGTCAGTGCGTATGTTTAAACAACTTGTAATGTGACTGTGAGGATAATTATTAATCCATAATCATATTGCTGTGAGTATCTAACCATGCACACTGCTGATGATTAATTTTGGTGTGTACCGCTACTGTATCACACTGGACTGACCATTCTCAAAGATAAGATAAGGCTACAACAAATTACATCTGCAAACAAATCATGAGTGCAATTTGTTTTCTACACTTTCCATCCATGTGTTATTTAGTTTCTTGATTATAAAATAGGTGAACAAATGACAATACAAACTTTAAATTTAGTAAAATTATAGATATCTTAGTGGAACATTACTAAGTTACATGTAAAAGTCCTTTTTCCCACTCTTGCTAAAGTAAGTCCCACTATTATTAGCAAAATCTACTTTAAATATCGGAAGTTATGCAGGAAAATAGGCCCTAATGAGTTTAGGCCCCAATTTTAACCTGAATTACTGTAAAGTAGTTTTACAAAAGCACATATTTTATAAGATCGTGTTAGGTTTTGTACGTACATCTGATAGTTAACAAGTCATTAAGCTGTCTAATAAATAAATAATAACAGTAATAATAATAATAATAGTATTAATGACATTACAGCAAATGGAAAAAGTACAGTCAAATCTCTGCTTCACAACGTATTGATTAAATGCACTTAGTTACTAATGAAAAGGTGGGAATACTGAGAATAAATAAAAAAAATTAAAATGTACTTTAAAAAATTAAATTATTAAACTAAAATGTATTTAAATTGAATGTTACATCTCAAACTAGACAGTAAGTTTCTTTTTTGGATAAAAGAAGAAGTGGGCGTTGGGACATTTACAGGATATCGAAACAATGCAATAACTGAAGTGTGACTTTTTTTTTTTCTTTTGGAGCCCTGAACTCAAGCACAGCAACAATTGTAAAGAGGCTGAACCGGAGCGACAAAGGAGGAAGTCACTTTTACAAGTTGAGTAAAGCATACCTGACAGTCAAACAGAGCAGACAGTCGCTGTTGTGCATTGAGGAATATGGTGAGCCCTGCGGTAAACGGCAACTTAAAACATTTGAACCACCAGAATGGACGTAAATGCGAAGATATGAAGACAAATGGCTATCACAACAAGGGCGAGGTATGTCAGTCAGCGGCTGGATTTATTTACCTGTTCACATGGATAAATTAGTGCTTGAAATTATTCGCGCACCTGCTTCAGTGGTACTGTTTGGAAGCTGGTATTTAGCATTTTTCATGGAGATAGTTTTGAATCTGAGCAAAAATGATTTCATTGGTGCTCTTTACCTGAAGCGACCTGTGACGTAGGCAAGCTGAAATCCACAGAGACAGCTCACATTATGCTAAACCGCAACATAAACCCCTACATCATTACTTACGCTGCGTTAGTAGGTGCAGTATGCCCGTTAAATATAATTATGTCATTGTGTCTATCCTCCCCAGTTCTTACGGCACTCGTAGTGTCGTGATCTTTACCTGAAGTTGTGTTGACCATTATAACATTTTTAAATATTTAATATAAACTAACTACATTAATTGCCTGCTGTCGTTTTTTGTTTTTGTTTGTTTCTTTATAAGGGACGTGTTAGTTCCTTTGTGCGGAAACGATAAAACAGCAATAAATTAACAAACAACCCCGCCCTGAAATTCTTCCCCTTTTGCAAAAGCAGGTTTTCTTTCCCTCAGGCAGAGTAGTGCAGGTGAAGGAGGAGCAGTCACTGAGTGCATTCTTTTACATATTTGTTTGTTTGTTTAACTTACTTGGTTTGTCTACTCTACGCAGACAGTCAACCGGTTTGTAGATGCTACAAAGATACAGTACAGTTAAGTTATGTACTGTATGTTATTTTGTGTTTTTCATATTACCAACTGACGTTAGCTGTGATTGAAATTTAATTATAACAGCATCTGTGGCTGTTTTAGTGTCTAAGTTTTTATTTATTCTTTCTAATGCTGTCAACGCCTGCTAGCTAAAGACTACTATGACAGTTAGCATCCGTTTTTGTGAAAGCTAACCAACATTAGCATTAACTTACCTAACCTTACTGTTAGCTCACTGGTGACTTTCCAAACGTTGTAGATACTTTTAACAACACTTTCCGCTGCTAAAAAATATATCCACTATCATCTAAATATATTCTAAACAAATTGTTGAAAAATAATAGCCAGTATTTATTCCGTACGTTGCACAAATACCAAACAAAATTTATATAATTTGATATCCAAGCCCTGCTAAAATAAACACAAATGGCAGCCGGAAGTGACATATTGCCTTTACCAAACCTGAAACACAGGTTCCTTTATCCTTATTGAAAGGCGGTTTTATATGTCAGCTGTTTTTATTGCTTATTTTTTTTAGGTTTGTTTACATGCATTACATTACATTTACATATATGTAGGTTTATGTATATCATGCATGAGTATGTATTCATGTGTTAGTGTAATTTTTCAATTTTTCCACCTTGCTTTTTAATTTCTGATTCCCAAATGTTGGCAACACTGTAGTCTCTTTAAACTTCTTTAATAATTTAGAAAAAGAACAATGCTTTGAGCCCAACTTTGCTCTTCATCACTGAGTGCAGAGGTCTCTGTTATACTGTTTTGCATACACAAAACCAGTGTGCCAGCAAAATTAGCCCTTATTGTAAACTTCTTTGGTACTCATTTGAATGTTAATGCAAATTGACAATATTTTGAAGTAACAATGGGCAGTCATACAGTTATCTTCAGTGTTTATAATGTGTTAGTGGCTTCTATAAATGCACCAGTAGGCTACTGTCTGTCTCCTTGTTATTTAGGTTAATTGGTGTTTTAACTACAACACTTCGTTTGAAATCCAGCCACTTTTATTCAAACGGTATTGTTCTCTCTTGTCTCGCTTGCAATGTAAGGCAGCTAATGTGGGCTTCTTGTTGTATAGAAAAATGGCCCAGGGACTGGTGTCGCCTCCAGGCAATACAGGCATGAGTCCTTTGAACAGGCCCCGATGTACGTGGCTGTCATGACATACCTGGGCTTTGGCATTGTCACGCTTTTTGGCTACTTCAGAGATTTCCTCAGAGCTGTGGGCTTAGAGAAGTGCCACCTTGCCCAGGAAAGAGAGGAACAGAAGGTAGGTAAAACATGCAATCAGCACAAACATGGGCATATTGCAGGCATACACACATACCATAGTCACACACATGCACCCAGACAGTGGGAATAAAATAGCATGCATGCCTTGGGTGTCAACACTTTTTGTTTCCCCCTAATTATTTCAATTTTTACTCTTAAGCTCTCTCTCTCTGCCGCCTCTCTTCATCTGCCTCTGCACTATAATGTTGCCATGGGTGAGACAGGACACCACAGAGAATATCTGTGGAAGACCTAATTAAATCTCAGAGGATTCAAGTTCTTTCTTCGTTACTGTGCTTAAGATCCAAGATAAGGCCTGAGCACTGCCACATAAGAGCCATTGTATTACCATAGATTGGATTTTTGTAAAATTCAAAAACCACAGTTACTGTAAGATAAGTTGGTAGTAGTTAATAATGTGTTTTCTTCAGCTTATATTAAAAAAGCTAGAATGTAAAAAACAAAACAAATGCTGTGACCAGGTTTTGTTATTATTTTGCTTAGGCAGTTTGTCCATAGGCTTAGCCAATAAAGTAGTATCTAAGAGGAATAACCAGGTAGTTTGTTGCCTGTGTTTGAGACAAAAATCACTTACCGAGGGAATTTACTGTATGTGGCCTCTATTGTAATGGTGGCTTTATTGAATCAGACATACAGAGGGGGTAATGATTGCAAAGGCTGAATATTATTGGTTATTGCCATTGTCAAAGAATTGAAAAATCAAATCTGTAAAGGCTACAGTGGTGTAGATCCAACTCTCATACGAAAATAAAAACCTTTTAGGAGGAAATCTGGTCACAAAATAAACAAACAAATAATGTGTGTTTAGTTTTACTAATCTTAATTTGTATAACTTCAAGTAGAGCATGGAAAAGGTCTGTTTTACTTGTTAATGTTAAAGCCACTGAGTGAAAAAAAGCCACTCCTTAAGATAAAAGTTGTGCAGAATATTTTGTTTTTATCTTTTAAGAACACAAAACAATAACTAAGAAGTTGTTATAATTAATTCCAACTACGACAGTGCTTTTTATAATAGCTCGTTTTTATCATCGATTGTTTTGTTTTAGAGCTCTGATTGTTTACTGAGTTACCTACCTGCCTTTATCATTCTACCTCTGTGACATTCCTGGTGCTGGCTTACCGTGCAGTTGTTGAAATGTTTCTCTTTGTTCTCAGGATTTTGTACCGCTTTATCAAGATTTTGAGAACTTTTACACACGAAACCTGTACATGAGGGTACGAGACAACTGGAACCGTCCCATATGCAGCCTGCCGGGACCAGTCTTTGACCTGATGGAGAGGGTGTCTGATGACTACAACTGGACATTCAGGTACTGTAATCCAGTCATCTGTGATAGACATACTGGAGATAAAACAAATGTTTCATAATCAGAGAAACGTGAACTGCTCAGTTTATGAATTTACAAAGGGTTTTTGGTCTTAAGACGGAAAAGAAACACAACCATCTCATTTCTTGAGCTAGAAACTATACAACCAAGATTTAATTGGCCAGTAGAAACTTCTCATTATGAATAGGAGTATGAAGAGAGCCACAGGGAGGGTATATGACATTATTAAACAGGAAAGAGGGGTAGGCGTGGATTACATGTTTTTAAGAGCAGTAATGTGGAAGAAGTAGAAATGGGGCAGTCAGCTTGTCTTCTATGGTTATGGAGTAAAAAGACATGAGGATGGGTTTTGTCGTGGTTTGCAGGTTTACATGCACAGTGAGAAAAAGTAGGTCAGTGGATGAAATGGAGCTAATACTTTTAAAACTCTGAAGCTCATGTACAGTGAGGCCTGACTGGCCATGTGAACTTATCTCAACTTTCCTTATTGTAAGAAATTATTGCACTCACGTCTTCCATAATTTCTAGCTTACTCCCTTAACACCCTATGTGTATTTACATTTTATAGGCAAGATAATGAGTCATGAATATTTGATAATATACTTAAAAAATGTCTAAGAAAATAGGACTAACAAGTGCTGCTTACACACGCAGTCACTGTTGTTTACCTTATATCAACATTGTTATAATTGCTTCTCATGAGCTACTGACAAAGAAACACTTTTATGATTAGCAATTCTATTTAATTGAATGTTGATTACTTTTTATAATACGTAATTAATTCTCTGAGTAGAAAGAAAATAGAGAGGCTAAGTGATTCCTAATGTTTACATGCTTGCAGGTTAACCGGGAGGACGATACACAATGCCATCAACATGGGCTCTTACAACTACCTCGGTTTTGCAGAGAACAATGCTGATTTCCTGAAAACAGTGGCAGAGAAAACACAGCAGTATGGTCTTGGGGTTTGCAGCACAAGGCAGGAAATAGGTGAGTTTGTGGTCAATGTGCAGTTAGAAAAAAAACATGTTGAAAAAAATCTGTCATGTCCTTATGCTCTTACACTTGTTTCAACAAGGGCATTCTTTTATGTTGAGTAAAAGAGGTCCACTTCATGATTCAAGTTAAAAGAGCATATGGCAGAGTCTCTTTTAATCCATCTTCACATTTCCTACGTGTGCATCTATTTTAAAAGTCTCCGGCAGACCCTGATGACACTGAAATGGTTGAGTATCAAACTGGAAATAAAACTCCCTCTCCCTCATCACATATGCCATCATTTATTATCTTTCTCGTGAGTTATACTGCCCGCGTGTTTAATTATCTTTCAGTGGCTGCAGTGTAATATGAATTATTCAACCTTTGTTGAATTATGTACCGTTTGGGCATAAGCTGAGATCATTACATACTGGTCCACACTGAGGAGTGGGAGAAATGATATCACACTGGTATGTAACACCCTGGGCATTAGGCCAGATGCAAAAGGAATATATGTGATGGAAGTGTGAGAACAGCAAGGATCAGAAAGTGAGATCTGTAGCTTTAGATGAATTTTGAATGTTGCTTTACCCTCTGAGTTCATACCTGGCTCCTCATGGTGTTTAATTGCCAGGATCTTATGTTCCGGCATGTAGCATGTGGCAGTTTAATCTAATGATCCGCCGTGTGTTTTTATTGGTCAAAATCTGCCAATGGGTAAACATTGTGCAGCCCACTGAACAAGCCACTCTGAGCAAAGTTTACTTGAGAAAAGTAGTTTCTTTTTTCCCTGTCAATGGTGTTTAGTTTATGGCACTTCTGACACCACTGTGCTGTATATCTAGGGAGAGCAGGCTAGCAGAAGGTGAGCTGACATACAAGCTCAGAGCAGTTTGAGTCGCTGCATAGTGTTTCATGATATCAGCAGTTTGACAAGAACACAGAAAACCAGAGGATTTAAAGGGCATGTGATTGTTAGTTATACGTTTGTTTGTCAGAGAGCAAGTATGCCCCCCCCCCCCCCACACACACACACACACACACACTCCTCCGCACCATCCATTATTCATTTATGTGATTTATTTATATGTTTATTTCTCTCTTAAAATGGGACTGTTTTTCTCTGGGTTTGTAATCCGTGTTGCAGCTGGCTCTCTGAGGGGGTTAAGGAATAACAAGTATTTCTCCCATGAGACCTCATTAAGCATTAATTATTAAAGACCTAAGTATCTCTGTAGTAGCAGTGACGCCATCACCAGTGTTGAAGTTCACATGCAGCGATTTGTATCAGTGAAACACCGGATGTGATATTTTGTTAAATTTACCAACACTCGAAAATGATGACGTTCCTCTCAAAAACTCTTAAGATTTCAGTTCAAAATGTTTTTGATGCACGGCTTCTTTTTGCTTCATCTCATCTCTTCTTCTACATTGTCTGATATTAAATTCTTTTAGAAACTGCGGTTCAATTTTAGGCTTTTGGGTCAACTCCTAGAGATTATTTGTACATGATGTCAAGTTCGGTTTTGTCAGGTTCAGTTCAAAAGTTACACAAAATTCAAAATAACTCTCCCACAAATACTACGTGTGTAAGTGCACAGAGAGAAAACTGAGATATTTTTTCTTGAATAGGCATACGTAAGTAGATACAAAGTGCACTGAAATCACACCCTGTGAATAAACTGGCATGTCAAACATTCATGGATTTGTATTAATGGATAGCTCACTGTTCCTGCTTTTCCTACAATGATTAACACACAGGTTATTAGATAGTGATGTCATGCATTCAGATCATTTACAAATTACCAAAACATGCTCATTGCAGCTACCAATAACATAATAATAAGTATTTCACCATAACTATGCACTAATATATTAATGTAATAGAGCTGTTTTGTATGTGAACATGATAAAACAAAGCCGTAAATGCTATTCTTGTCTGCTGAGTCGAGGTTTGTGATAGAAATGATTAACTCTTCTTGGGACTTTTTTTTTTCTTGTCTTGTTGTAAAGCCTTTGAAAAAAACCAACAATCACGGGTTTACAATGAAAGAGAGGGATTTAGCTTAGAGATTTGCAAGCACAATCTTTATTGTCTCTCCACAATAATGCTCTCCAACCATGGCAATTATTATACTGCTTTTTTATTTGTCAACATGCTTTCATGATTGGGATGGCAGAAAGGTGATAAGTCAGAGGACACGGGACCAAACCTTAATGAAATGCATATGACTCAAGAGCTAACTCAAGTCAGCAAAGTGAGTGAGATCTAATAAGGACTCTCCTACCTGAAGAGTATCTGGACCTCGAGCAGCCTTATGAGGTTAGCATATCAATAAGGAGGCAGGGCTACAGCTAAGTAAAATGTACTGTACAAAGCAAATGCCGATGCAGTCTGATCAAAAATGCTGCACATGCCAGCAGGGGCTGAGAGCCTGAGTGGTTGAGGAAATGTATGAATTGATTTGGCTGGGATCACCGTAAAGACAGAGCTGCTTCATTGTATTATGGTTTTATACACATCACTCAATACCCATTTTCCTGAAACATTCAGTCTGTTTGAACTTTTTAATGCTTGCTCGCTGTGATTACTGATTGTTATTGATTATGACTACAAATTAAATTGATGTACTGTTTTCTTTGAGTACTGCCTCAGTGGCAGGCTTCATTTTTATGTACATTGATTATAACTGATTTCATCTTGTATTTTTTTTCAAAGAGCTAGATATAAATGTTTAATGTAGGAAGTCTTTTATTACTGACAGTTTTACTGTGTTTCTGTTGTAATTAGATATTTACAGTAGTGAGCCATTAACAGTTATTGAAGTTACATTACTGAGTTACTTTGACTCTCTAGTATAACCAGTAACTACTATAGTAACTCTCCCAGGCTTTAAGTAAACACACTAATGTACATTCAGTGTTGTTCCAGTTCCGACTGCAACAGCAGTGTTTAAATTTCACAACAATAAACATTAAAAACATATTTAGTTTGGGTGCATCGTTTTGCTGTTTGCTTGTACCTATTTTTAAATAATGTTAAAAAGTGGTTGCAACTGATAGCTACCAAAAGCCAAGAAAATGTTGCCATTTTCTGTCCACTGTCCCTGTCTTTAGTAAGTACAATATCGAGTCAGTTAAAATGTATTGAAACTATATATGATAGTATATTTGGACCATATATTACATTCCCCAGAGCCAGCAGAAATATGAGCCTTTCACTGCCTACCTCTCTCCCTGTAACTCACAATTATAACAGTAATTCTCTTTTTTATCAGCTGACCATAAGGGCAGTACTGAAAGCACCCCAGAGACACCCGAAAATCCCGCTTTTATTGCACAAAATAGAAAAACACCATGTAAGGTGACAGATTACAATCTGATCAATTTTTCTAAATGAATCCTGGTCCCCACCTGTCACATCAGGTTATAACCAACTGCTGCGGTCCCAAAATGTGCTGCAGAACCATTTTAGACTTTGCAGGACTGGCCTTGATATTGCCTGGGATGGAAAAAGGGGTTGAACTAAATTACAAATTCTTAGAAAATCTCCTCAAATGCCCAGAGAGCTGCTTGCTGATGCTGTGTGTACGGTTAGTCCAGGTTGTTGCATGTAGGTCTCTTGCTTTTTATTGTCGAAGCTGTCGAAAAACCCATCAAAACCCAAACAGGACGACCAGATAAACCAACAGCTACAGTAATCTTGTCTGGGTGTTAATCTTGTCTGGTTTCTGTCTTGTAGGTAATCTGAGCATCCACGAGGAACTGGAGCAGCTTGTTGCCAGCTTCGTCGGAGCAGAGTCCTCCATGACTTTTGGGATGGGTTTCGCCACCAACTCAATGAATATTCCAGCACTTGTTGGCAAGGTTTGTGATTTTATACACTAAATACAGCACACTGTGTGGAGGAAATCCTGCTATACTTGGGTGTCATTTTTTACAGCGCAGCAGAAATTAATCTAATTAGCCTAGCTTTTGTTCCTTTCTCGCATATGGCCTCAATTAATGAATAACAGTCAACTAAACTCAGCTGTGAACAACTCCCGACCCACCCCCATTAATTAAAATCATAATTAAACATTACAGTAGCCAGGAGGACAAGGCTCTGGGCATACATAGCTGCTTTCAGTCACACAGACAAGGAAGGGCAGGTTTTGTTAAGAGCACAACTCAAGGGTATGATCACCCATACTCCAGTACATCAGCATGGCTTGCAGAGACAGCAATGGGTGACCAGGGGCACACACAGCATGAATATCTGTGATTGGACTGGACAGGAGGAAGGGGAGGTTGACTGTTTAAGTGATGAGATTGGGGTCGTTTATGCAGCTCAAGAGGTGCAGCAGCCCTCGGGGCTGGAGCCCCCAAAGTAACCCTGCAGGGTCTGGGGGTCAACCCACACTGCCAACTCTATCCTACAGGGACAGGCTGTGCCAGGACAGGGCTCGCTGTGCAGGCAGAGCTACATTAGAGTGACAGCTGCTGGTAGACCAGGGACCAGGCCAGCTGGACCCCAGGCAAAACTGAGGTTATCTGTCACTGAGACGGTGTCAACATACCCTCTACAAGAGTTCATTCAAACTAATGCAGTCAAATGCTTAGAGCTTCAGTGTTAAATATGCTAATGTTCAGGAGAAATTTTCGAGAGAACAGCTGAATTCATTTGCATGCTGATTTTTATGGAATATGAAGTGCCATATTCTCCATTATGAAATCTGTGGTGTGCCTGTTGGTCGAAACTTCATCAGACATGAGAAATTACTAACATGCAGTGTATACAACTATTATCATATACAGAGCCATGGATGGGAAGTGGGGAAAGAGGAGTGACATGTACAGTAATTGGCCAGGTTGACCCTTTTAGAGCAACAGCTATTGTGCAGCACATTCTACAAGGACACAGCACAAACCAACAAAACATGTTGAAATACATAGAAAAACATCAATTTCTCAGAAAACAGATATATAGGTATAGGTTGGCAGCACATACTGCTATGATTTTCATGCATATACTGATGTTAGTGTTTCCAAGCTAATTAATTTGTCTTATACCCAAGGGAGACTCTAATTGGCCCTCTCACTAAGTATAGAACACTAAATCTAAAACACCATCATACACTGTCTATGCAAATTGTATCACCTTCAGCATTAATAATCAAAGATTACTACCAAATAGTCAGTGTAATGTAGGACTTTTTAATTTTTTTATTTTAAGGCCATAAATTATTTTACAGACATAAATATGCCTAAAATAAAATAAATTAGGACATAACAATAAAATAATAAGGCATCCACTGAGAGTAAGTTAAACATTAAAGGGGAAAAATAGAGATATTTAACTTTAATCACAATAAAAAGGTCTTTTGCAACACTAATGTGGGGAAAATAGAGAGATCTTGCAGACAATCATTCAATCATGTGAGATGGGATTTCAGATGAGATTGTCCATGTAGTTTATAAAATTAAGTTCTCTTTTTCAAAAGGTATGCAACTGTTCACTTCCACAATCCAACTAGCAAAGGAAGACCTGGTCCATTTCATTGTGATTCATTTTTTGGCAATGGCTAGTAGGATTTATGTAAGCTTGATGGAATAAATGAAAGATTAAAGGATTTCTTAGGTAAATTTGAATAAAATATTTTTTCTCTGCTGATTTCTAGGGTTGCTTGATACTGAGTGATGAGCTCAATCACACATCTCTCATCTTAGGGGCCAGACTGTCCGGAGCAACAATCCGGGTGTTTAAGCACAACAGTAAGTCCAGTAACTCTTTCATTTGAACATTCTGCCTCACAACAACCCAATACACAGCATTATTTATTCTAAGCTATAACCAATGAGATCTGTGTTGTTTCAGTTTGCCAACATCTTGGGTGCTTAACATTCATTGCTCCTGCCAAACAAACATTGCTGATAGCTCTGTGATGTATTTCACCATAGGTTATCTGTTGATGAAGTTTGACTTTTCTGTTTGTGCATCCACCACTGCTCACATTATCTACTTTTTCTTCTATTCATTCCAAACTGTTGCCGCTGCGAGAAACACATTACTCTCTGTGCGGTACAGGATTTGCCTTAGGAAAGACCTACTTAACATTCTGTGTTTAGAGCAGCAAATGTAAAAAAAAATAAAATAAAAAAAAGCTATAATGAAATGAGTTCAGTTTAGAGTCACGACTGTTGAGCAGCAGAGCAGCAAAAACACAAGTTTATTTATAAGAAAATGTCATCTTACTTCAACTAAATGCCCTCCATTATGTTGTCAAATTGCATATTGTCAATGGATGATACGGCAGAATTATTAAGCATGGATGACACAGCATTCATTGTGCTTGCATTGGAAACATCCGCTGCTCTTTCAGGAGACAGGACAAATGAGCCAGTCCTCTGGCAGCAAATGTGTCCTGACAGGTACAAGCAGAGTCAGTTATGGGTCCTCCAAGCAGATCCCAGAGGCCTGTCTAAAGGCAAAGAGCCCTCAGGCACCTGAGCAGCTGACCCCTCCCTGCCTTTATCCATCCAGCAGCACACACTCATGCACTCTTTTATCAGGTCGAAGCCAATATTTACTAAGAGGGTTATACCAATTAACACAACCACATTTCCAGACACTGGAAATGTCTGACATCCCCTTTTTATTGTACCTGAAATGTTTCAGTTGTGTGTGTTTAACATGGAAGGATGGAATTTCATACCAAAGAGCAGATGAACTGGTTAGTCCAGTCTAGCATTGCTAGGCGTGTGTTTTGAAAATACTTCAAATAGTCATAGATAAAAGACGCCCATTTGGAAGGTTGTCATGTTTATTCTTTGAAATAATTGCATGTATTAAGTAGAAGGTCATGCTTTGTTTGTTAATATAGTAGCATTTGTGTACCCCGAGGGTCAGGGCAAGGATAAGATAATAACATTTTGTGGATATCCACGACTGTTTGCATGTTTGTTTTGTAAAAGCAAAGACTTGCTATCCCCCTCATCATCGTCATTCAGTATCTCATATCAGGCCCTGGCAGCTTATCTCAAATCAGTGCTTTAACTGTGAATTAATCTTTTCCTCATTCTTGTCTATGCACACAGCAAGCCACTGTGGATTTCCACTCCCACTGTCTGGTTTCCTAAATGTTGGTATTGGTAACATTAGGTGTACTCTGCTCCGCTGAGCTCCAGGAAGTGATTTCCTATCAGAAGAGCATCTGGCGCCTCTTCAGTAAACCTGTTTTTGTGCTGAGGGAGCGATATCGATCATCTATGACAGATAATTAGCTATGACATGTTTACTCGCTGCTCAGCTGGAAATGGTTGGATTGCGGTCATACTTTGAATAATGCTGCTTTATAAACCACAGCTATTCAATACTGCCATCTGCTGGTTTGCAGGAGAGGGTCAGTAAGAGTGTCACCATTACCTGTTCTAAACTCTAAATGCCACTGGGAAGGTATTTTGCTGAAGCCAAAATTTCAATCCTAAATTTAAGCAACCATGCAGACTGCACTAAAGAGACCTTTGGCCAAACCCACATTTAGCTCAGTTAGTAATCCTCCCTGATGCAGACATTGCAGGTGTTCATTAGCATCAGACTGCAGGGTATTTGCTGTGTGTAGTTTGTGGAAGGTGTTTCTGGCAGATAAAGTAGTGCCTTGTGTACTCTGTGAACCGCCCTGCCCAATGGAAAATAATGTTACTTAACTTTACTTTGCTGTTTTATTGCCTTTTAGTTGGAGTTACTTGTAAGCTACAGTATGACTTGATAATTGTTACACTCTATATGTTTTGTACATTTAAAGCGTATGTAAGCCTAAACTACACTTGCAAACATTATTGTGTGTTAAAGGAGACATACAATGTGTTATGCCCATTTTTTTCCACTACAACATGTTAACATGCTATAATGCTCAAAAACACAATATTTCTCACACACTGTCAGTCCAAATATACCTGTATTCACCCTCTGTCTGAAAGCCTAGTTTTAGTGCCTGTCTCTCAAAAGCCCTCTTCCAAAAAAGCTGATTTGATTGGTCAGCATTTCCTATGTCTCTGCATATTCATTCCAGCCAGGATATGAACATGGATGTATTATACACTGTCACCACTAAGCTTTGCTTCCAGTATTTTCCAGTGGCCACCAACAGTATTGCAACAAAATATAATTCCGTTGCCTAAAAAGATTTTCCACACAGACCAAAGTTGTAAAAAAGAGACATCTGTAAAACAGTTGACGGAACACTTCAAACTGCACAAAAAGGTCAATTAGAGCTCTTTCTATTTTAAATTTTTAATCCATGGAGGTGTCATGTTTGTAAAACTTTCCTCAAGCTGAGAAAAGCATTTTCAAAATATGTAATGCCATCTCAATGCACAGTGTGTGTAAAGTTGCATGTAAATGTAAAGTACATAGGCCAGAGTGGAAACTCTTGGTGAGGCCAGTGGAAGAAACACGACTGCCCGTATTGCCTGGGCTTTGTACTGCGGAAGGAAAGCGGAACCTAGAAAACAGCAATAGTTTCTACTTAAATATAGTATAGTTTTCACATCATAACATGACAGAAGTCCTGAGGGCTTGCTTAAAGGCTTTCTGTGCATTTCACCACGGATTAAGCATTTTGATACTTTCACTGCATTTATATAGCACCTCAACCTGCATCAAAATCACGTAAGACATAGGAATCTCACATTTTACTATTTGGGTGCTTTAAGTTCTTTGTTTATTGCCTGAACAAGGTTTCAATTTAGATTTAGATTGAGACAGGTTGTTCACCCTCTTTCCTCTCACTCTCCTCTTTGTGTGTGTTTCTCAGACATGCACAGTTTGGAGAAGATGCTAAGAGAAGCAGTTTGCTCTGGGCAGCCTCGGACCCACAGGCCCTGGAAGAAGATCCTCATCATGGTGGAAGGCATCTATAGGTGAGGTGTCACTATGCAACACACACACGCGCACACACACACACACAAACACACACACACACACACACACACACACAAATTAGTGGAGTCGCTCTCTCACAGATGCGTATCTCAAGTCAGTTGAGATGTTGTATCAATCTTTGTAAGTATAGGCTGCCAGGTGGTGTTTAGCTTTAGAGTTTTGCTCAGCCAGATTCAGGTAGAAATCTTAAATTGTAACCTTAGGAGAGCTTTCAGCCTGTGTTTAGCAGTCCTTGTAATGGTCTCTTTTTCAATTGCTTCTCTCTCTACCCTTGAATAATAGACGGTGTGTGTATGTGTGTGTGTGTCTATGGTTGGGTACCGTTTCATTACTTCAGAGAAGAGAAAGGTATTGTGTGTCTTTCCCAGCAGTGAGCTATCCTGAGTCTTAGTGACCCTCTCCATCTGCTCATTAGCTCCGAATCAAGGCCAAATGGAGCCACAGAGATTGACTTGGCTACACCCCCAGCTCCAACTGTTTATCACGGACATTTTCTTTTCTCCTTTCTTCCCTCTTTTTATCCTGAATCTTGCCCTACGTTTCAGCTCTTCTGAACTACAACACAACATATTCATTGCGCTTTTATTCAATATGTTACTTTTCCCCAGTCGGCCAGCTGTGACGTTCTGTTATTAGTTTTATGGCAATTTTTATCAAATGAAAAGCACAGTGACCATCAGTTGGTATTGATATAACTATTAGTTCCACAACAATCCTCAAATCTGAGAGACAGCTTAATTGCATGGAGTCAGGCTGCGTTTATCAGACAATAATATCTAATGTCAGGCCCAGACAGTAAAGAAATAGAGCCCTAAAGATCTAATGCTCTGTCTATCAGCTCCCTGTAACATCAAAAGGCTCAGATAAAGAGTAAGCATGCTTAGCTATATCCTGGCCCTGCCTTTGATGTCCACATCGGCCCTGGTGAAACCCTGTCTTGTGTCATTTGGGCTGTAGACATTCTCAGCCATAGCAAGGACAGCAGGTCTGGGATTGCTCTATTTTCTCCAGCCATACACTCTCTCATGCTGTCTGTTTGTAGCCTTAAAAGGCTTTGCATCAGAGGGGGAGGAAGAGATGGGAGAGAGGTGGGAGTAAAGTGAAAGAGGCCAGAAGAAAGATTCTTGGAAGATTGGAGCATGTCAGATTATGTAATATGCATTTGCAGATGTACAGATGCTATGCGGTGAATAAAGTGAGGTCGGGGTCAGATTCTTTCCCTCTTAAACCTAATCACTTGAAGAGTTTGGTTCATAATTGTTTAAATGTGTTCCTTTTGTTATTAGCATGGAAGGCTCAGTGGTGCGACTTCCTGAGGTCATCGCTCTGAAGAAGAAGTACAAAGCGTATCTGTACCTGGACGAGGCCCACAGTATCGGCGCGGTGGGAGCATCGGGGAGGGGCGTGACCGAGCTGTTTAATGTGAACCCAGCCGAGATAGACGTGATGATGGGCACCTTCACCAAGAGCTTCGGGGCGGCTGGAGGATATATCGCAGGGAAAAAGGTTAATGTGGATTTTCTGTCTCAGCTTTGTGTACTCTAATTTTATCATTTGAATTCAATACTCGTTCTTATAATGACTGTAATTTTCTTTTGTGTTTTTAATCTGAGTTATATTTATGCATTTAATCATTTAATTATACCCGATCATTTTTGTTCACCAAATTTAATTCTCTGACTTTCTTCTAGATGTTTTTTTTATAAAGGTAGGCCTACTCAGAATACTGTATCACCTTAAAGGGATAGTTCAGATTTTTTGAAGTGGGTTTGTTCAAGGTACTTATCCATTGTCAGTGTATTACCTACTGTAAATGTCAGACAGTACGCCCTCAGTTTGGAGAAGCAGACAGGAGTACTGGCATAGAAGCTAATCAATGTACTGCTGTGGATGGGGGCAGCAGCAAATTTATTTTAGCCACCTAAAGACAGACAGCCCTGGTTAGGTTTATGCAGGGGTGACTGAAGCCGTTATCTATTCTCTCTGCAAAGACACCAGACTCCTTTGACAGAAATTTTACATTACACAACACAGAAGTTGCTGGTTTACCGATGCTTAGAACGGTTAGTTTGTTTGGTGTTTCTAGTTCAGTTAGTTCAGATTCGCCAAAAGCCACACAATCACAATCTCAACTGTTCAAGGCTGCGTTAGACCATTAACTCCCATGTTCTGCAATTGACAAAAGCCTTCATTTTGGGGGGGGGATTCATTTGATAGTTGGCAGTAGAGAGGGAATGAAACGATGAGGATCAAGAAGCTAGGGAAGGCAAGATTGTTTGATTTGCTCATTTCAACAAGGCGATTAAGTGCTTCACATAAACAACATATAAGAGAAACACATGACAGTATAAATGACACATAGATACAGTACAGGCCAAAAGTTTGGACACACACCTTCTCATTCAATGCGTTTTCTTTATTTTCATGACTATTTACATTGTAGATTCTCACTGAAGGCATCAAAACTATGAATAAACACATATGGAATTATGTACCTAACAAAAAAGTGTGAAATAACTGAAACCATGTCTTGTATTTTAGATTCCTCAAAGTAGCCACCCTTTGCTTACTAGAATATAAGACATGTTTTCAGTTATTTCACACTTTTTTGTTAAGTACATAATTCCACATGTGTTCGTTAATAGTTTTGATGAATCTACAATGTAAATAGTCATGAAAATAAAGGAAACGCATTGAATGAGAAGGTGTGTCCAAACTTTTGGCCTGTACTGTATGTATTTGTATATGATAGTATTTCTGGGGCATTTTTCATGCTTTATTAGATAGTGACAGAGAGAATGGAAGGGGAGTGAGAGAGGGGAAGACATGCAGCAAAGGGGCCTCGGGCCAGATTCAAACCCAGGTCCACTGCGACAAGGACTCAGCCTTAGTGGTATATGCGACACCAGGGCACCCCGAAACTAGACTGGTTGCTATGCAAAAATAATCTTCCTGGACCAAATCAATCAGGTTGCATTTTAAAATACATGAACGTGGGTGGGATAAATCACACTGAAACAATTCCAACCGCCTTAAGTAAAATGCAATTCTTAGAAAATCAATTGCCTAAGTTAACTTTCTGCTACTTTTTTGACACTGTTTAAAGAACCAGGTAACCATTGTCTGCATGTGTACAACATAATCCCATTGGCCCAAAGCAGGTTAAAACACATCATACAAGTATTTTCAAAGATTATTTTAGCCAGGCCTGATTTTAAAGATGTGTGGGACTCAATCATGCACACTCCATCACACCCCACCTCTCTCATAACTCTCATGTGTCCAACAAATGTTCCCCGGGCTGCGACTCTGGGCCTTTGTAATTCCTTTTTACTCCATTAAAAAGTACACTTTAGTACATAACCACACTGGTTTTGTGGCAGTTGATTAGAAAGCAACAGAGGAAACAGCCATGTTGCTTGAATTAGGTATTCAGAGAGGGACCCTTCCTGCCGTTGCCTTTATGTTGGCTCAGCCCTGCTCTGCCATAATAAGAAGGTAAAGCTGGCAGAGGGCCAGCCCCTTCTTGTGGCAGGCGTCGGAACTGCGCTCCAGATTTAACAGGATGACTTTTAACAAGCATGATAATGTTTGAAGTAAGAACGCTCTGCCTGGTTTGACAGCTGGCTGTAGTAAACTCCTGAAGGAAACAGGCAGGAAAAGAGAGCGAAAGCCTTTAGATTTGACGTATTTGTTGTTGTGGTGAAATCCCCTAAATCCTGCATTAAGTGGATTCGGGTTGACCGACAAAAGACTCTGCAGATGTGTTCTGGAAAACAGTCATGTTATAGCTATTTTATGAGCGTACCAAAAATAAATATCCCAATAAATACACTCCAAGCTCCTTCTAATTCACTTCAACCTTACATGAAGGAGGTGTTATTCATTAACCCTTTACACTGAGATCAGGTTATTGAATGCATCCTGTGAAGAACCATGTACACGTGTGTGCTCTCTTCTGGCACCACTCCTACTCTGTGGCATTGTGGACATGTATCACCACATCAGTGCTGCGGCCACCTTGTGGCTGAGGAAACACTCTGAGCTGTCACTCCACGCCGCAGCAAGAGATGGATTTCGGACATGTTCTCTTAACTGGTTTATCTTGGTCGCACCAAAATCCTGCGGGGGCCCTAAAGCGGTGAAAATCCCCTGCTTTAAACGAAAACAGATGTCAGGTTGTTTCAGGGTTCTTATCCTACGTTTGAGCATTTCCCCTAAAATCCCCTCCCCTCATGTGTGTGAGGAAGCCACAGCCGCCGCCCAGTGGGGACAGATGGCGGTGAGTCGAAATAGTGGCCAGACAGCATCTCCGGCTACGTGTCATCACCCCGCGCCCGCTGGCCACCATGCAGCCACTGAGCAGCAGCCCATCACAGCTCCAGGCCCCGCTCCCAACCTCAGACCACTTACACACACGTGCTCTAGAGACCCATGACTGAATCCGTTTCCTGAAACCCTGCTCTTCTCTTGACAACCACTCGCAGAATTAATCTCCTGCTGACATTTAGGAATAATGAGCATGGCAGTAGTCATTCTGGCTCATTCCAGCGTTGGTTCTTTCTCAAATTAGTGCGCTGGCAACCTCGGAGTGGAGAGCAGGAAAGGGTCCAGAGCTATTTTAAAATCAATGCCAAGACAGTCAAGATGACAGAGAAGTGACTTGAGGTATTTTAATTGATTCTCAGGTGTTAACTATACATGAGCTCGCTCTAGTGGTGCTAAAGTAAAAGTGCAGGGTCACACTTCTGTTTCAAAGAAGATCTTAAATTAACAGTTTATTTCTGTGAATGCATATAGCATTTTTCAATATTTTAGCAAAAAAATATTGTATCTTTGCTGATTTTTGTGTCCTATGTTACAGGAGCTGGTGGACTACCTGCGCAGCCATTCTCACAGTGCAGTGTACTCCTCGGCCATGTCCCCTCCTGTCACGGAGCAGATCATACGTGCGATGAAGTGCATCATGGGAAAAGATGGCAGCACAGAGGGTGAGTGTCTGAACTCAATGCAGAGAACGTCACCCCCAATTTCAGTCTGATTATCCACATGCTCGTCAAACCTCACGTTCTTTACACAGACAAATATTATGTCTGGCTTATAAAAATTTTTACACCTTAATATAATTTTTTATGGAAACAATAGCAAACCAAATCCAGAGGACAGTACCAATGTGCACATTAGGAGTGAGTCCAGATCTGCGGGGAAAGACAAACAGCTGCTCGGTCAGAAAATGTGGGAGCAATTACAGGGGTCTGCAGTGGTAGGAAGAGGGGGGACGTGCAGTCCCTGAGCACACGTGACCCCAACGTGGAGGAAATCATTTTCATGTGTGTGTTGTGAGTAACACTGTACCTCTGAAAAGTTTCTGCTTTAATGGCATCAGACACTAGGGCAGGAAAAGTAGTCATTACCAGACCAGCTGCAACATTGCCAGGGCAATTTTTCTCGAGTTACTGTAGTTGTAGTTCTGTTAGTAGTTGTTATAGAAGTAGTGGGAGTGGAGTGTAGTAGTAGTGGTGGTAAGTAAATGGCAGATAGTTATACACTTTACCAAAATCTACAGGACGTAAAGGGGACACATTGTGTTAATTTTCAGATTAAGTTGTACTTTAGGTTTCTACTAGAACAAAGAATTATGTTATTTTTCTCATACTGAACATGGCTGCAGCACCAAGTTAGGTAACACCTGTGTCTTTAACTCTTAATAGGGTACTCATTGAAATACTTGCAAATTCCAAATTTCAACCCTAGAGAATATTGGAGGATATTACATACAGCCAGAATGTGTAAAAAAAAAAACATATGAAAATAATATTTTGAGAAAGAAGATTTATAAGATATAAAGGGGTGAATCTGGGAGAAAAAAAGTTGCTTTTTCCCACTTTTTTCTCGTAAATCTGTGCCTTTTTTTTCCACAGATTTGCCACTTTAACTCTCTTAAATCTGCGACTCTTTTTCTTCTGGAGTTGCCACTTTGGTCTAGTAAATTTGCAACTTTTTTCTCGAAATATTACCTGAAGTTACCAAATATAGTTCTTTGCCTGATAAACGGTTAAGCCACCCTCCGTCTGTTCTGATTGGTCCATGTTACCGGGTTCTATATCTGAGCCCTCCCATCTCTGGACCACCACCATCATAGTAGCCAGGGGGAATGACTGTAACGGAGTACAGCAGCACTTTCTATGGCAAAAAATCACCAATAAAAGCTTCTAAACCAAAAACTACACAATCCATTTTTCTAGCAGGAATGTGATCCAAAAATTAGGGAGAAATGAATCAGAATCAGACAACTTTATTTATCCCCAATTCATTTGCAGCTTTCCCAGTCATTACATCAATACATATAACAGACAATGAATAGATTAAGTCAATAAATAAGTTAAAGGAAACATATTTGGAGCATGGGTTGGTAGGAGGGACATGTTACAATAAGAACCATTAAAGAAAAACATCTAAAAACCATATAAAACCAGTAGGAGGAACGACTCTAAAATAATAAGAAATTTGTGATCGGCAACCAGGATTACAGATTACCCTGATGTTAGCATGTAGCTACATGTAGCAATGTATGTAATGTAAACACTGCAGTACTGTGCCTGGAGCAGTTGATCATACATAGAAATTTAAAAAAATGTTCGAAATAAAGTGTTTAGAGTTGGGATTTTTTACATACGTTTACCAAGTTATTTGACACTTCAGCCATGTTCATTATGAACATCAAAGATTGTGCCATGACATATTGACAAAAAAGGTAAAACATTATAGGTTTCCTTTAAGGTGTTCACCATAAGCCAGAAATGCACAATATGTCTGTCTTCGGGTGCTGTGGTAGGTAAATCACTCCAAGGACTAAAGCCTGGGGTCTTATGTTTGAGGTGTTTTGCAGTTTCATGAGATGAGTAACTTTCTCATCTGGCTCTGACCCAGACATGCTTTGCATCTGACGTAGCCCAGCGAAATAGCTGTTGTGGAAAAATGAGTCTTGACCTGTCTTATAGAGGGCAGGGAAAACAGCAAACACTTCCAAAACTTTAACCCCAACATCCACCACAATGTTATCAAAGCCCAGTGTGACAAGAAATGGCACATTCTCTTTGCATATATGCCTGATTATATATATTTGCCTGAAGTTTTAATTCCTTTTTCTCGCAGTCCACCTCAGTCTGCCCCCCTCATCTTTCTCCTCGATGTTGAATTTCACACTCTGAAGCAAACTGGTGGCAACAGCTCTGAAACAGGGAAAAACCCTGACAGACAGCAACATCCACACATTCTCACCTACTCATATGATTTCTGAGTCTGGCAGCAGGTTTTTGACCTCCATGCCCTCTATCTTAGCAGAGAGGAACAATTTACAAAATGGGGCTTGTGCTTTTTGGCAGATGCCTGAATGTTATGTTTTTCGCTCCCTCTCTCTCTCTCTCTCTCTGCTGAGATAAGGGGATTTAAAGTGCTCTCTTACATCCACATGAAAGAACTGCCAATCTGTTCCCAGGTAATCAGAGGGAAACAGAGCAGTGTTCCAAGGCTGAGCCATGCCAAACTCTGCTTCAGCCACAGAGCACCAGGCTCCCCAGTGATTCACATCATTTGGAAACACAGGGGGTTAGCAGGGCAGGCTGCCTCTGCTGTCTTTGATTTGTTTTCTAATACATTTATCTGAAATACATGTGATACTCGAGCATTATTTGTATTCCGTTTCAGTCGTGGCTTCACTCCAGCGGCGGTCCACAGTCACTCATTTTGTGCGAAATCCATCGTATCCAATTTGCAAACCCTCATTTTGGCAACGTGCGTGTGCGTATACCATGCCGTCAGACGGACAAAACTGAACCATCTGCTGCCGCAGCTGAGTTGTAATCATGAGCAAGTTCATAGCGGAGGCTGGAATGGCCCAGATGGAGGTGCAGGACTCAGGATGAGATGGCACTGCAGAGATCTCACACTACATTAGCTCCTAGTGACAGGTGATGTCCCGCCCTGCAGGGGACAGGAGAAATATGCATTGAAAAAAAGCAGTGAGTTGGTGTTTTACTCATGTACATCTGGTGGTGTTCTTGTTTTAACTCAAGGCATTAGACGGATCCGCCAACTGGCAGAGAACACCAGATACTTCAGGGGCAGACTGAAGGAGATGGGCTTCATCATCTACGGCAATGATGACTCACCTGTGGTTCCAATCCTGCTCTACATGCCAGGCAAAGTGGTGTAAGTACTCTTCAACTCTCACTATGAAAACTTGCCTTTTTTAGAGGGTAAGATTATCAGGATATATATTGTTCAGACTCATTTTGAAGCAATAAATATCAGCCTTAGCTGTCACAAGCAATTTAAGGCCAGCTCACTGTGTATCATCTCTGAGATCTGGATGGCTTCCATATTACACACTCTACAGTTTCCATGAATCAGTAGTGTAGGCTGTCTGCGTATTCTGGGTTTCTGTAACCACTTAAGAGGCAACATAAGGTATTGACTATGTATAACTTAGGATTGATTGAGCCACTCAGGTATAATCAATTGGGTTTAAAGTGTCTTTCAATGCCAGTCACCATTAATATCCATGAAAAGGCCAATCCCACCGAGTGACGGTTATAATCAGTAGCTTCTGGGTTTACATTGCTGAGCTTTCATGGGCATTAATGATTATTCTTCCACCAGTATTAATTTTAAAATTCCAATCTCAAAGATCTCCGTTTCATTCTTTTTGGAGACAATAAGCGGTTTGTTTATAGAGCTTACTTTCACTTGTTTTTTACGTCTGTAGTTTTCTTTGTTTGTTCGACCACAGTAACCGTTTACTGGCAACATTAGCTGAAAATAACAGTACGCTGCTCTACGCACACAAGTGAGTCAAAGAGTGAGTCTGTTGCGTTCGTCTCTCTGGAGCATCAACCACTGCTGCGTTTGCGGCGCTTTTGATTTTTCATGGGAATGTCGCAGACATTCTCAGGTTTGTGGTGTCAGACACCAAACCATTTTTGGAACATATTTGATGGTTGAAATTCTCCAAACTGTCCACTTTGCCACAAAATGAAGAAGTATTGGGTGCTTGCACTCATAAAAGTAAAAGTCATCAGAGATATGCAGCGTCTAGCCCTTAAAAATTGTAAGTTATGTGTTCTTTTTAATTCATCAAACCACACATCCAAATTACACAGTTATGGATTTGGAGAGGTTCGGAGAAGCAACATTCTTCTTGAAATTTATTGTTATGAGGAAATCGGCAAATGCCTCTTTTGAGGTGGTTTATGCGGTTACTGTGCAGTCTGGAGATTTCCAAACCTTAAAAATGTGACAAGTATGTGAGTAATGTGAGATAAGTTGACTATTGATGTCCATCTTTGCCCTGATTCTGTTCTCTAGTCAACTGCACCTTGTAGGTTAAGGTAAAGGTGTTTATTAGCTAGCATGGTGTACTGTACTGAAAAGACAGAAGAAACAATCTTAGTGCTATAAAGTCATGGAAAAAATTATTAGACCACCCTTGTTTTCTTCATTATCTACAACTAAAGGTACATTTGTTTGGAAAATATAATGATAACAAAATAGCTCATAAGAGTTTAATTTAAGAGCTGATATCTAGCAATTTTTCATGGTTTTCTTGATAATAATAATTTTGGTAATTATCAAGAAAACCATGAAAAATTGCTAGATATCAGCTCTTAAATTAAACTCTTATGAGCTACTTTGTTGTTATCATTATATTTGTCCAAACAAATGTACCTTTTGTTATACCAGGCATTAAAATTAACAAGAAATTGAAGAAAACAATGGTCTAATAATTTTCTCCATGACTGTATGTTTAGCATTGGTAATGTGGAATGTGATGTTCCATTCAACTGCATTTTCTTGAACCTGCAGAGAAATTGTTCTTAAGACCTTGTGAGCTTATCACTTTAGGTTGGATTTCCTTTTTGTCTCTACAGTCAGTCATATAGTTGTGTACCAGAATATATAAAAACTAATAGTTGTCTCTTGTTTTATTGCTGACCAGGGCGTTCGCTCGAGAAATGCTGGAGAGGAAAATTGGTGTTGTGGTAGTCGGCTTTCCAGCAACGCCGATTACAGAAGCCCGAGCTCGCTTCTGTCTGTCTGCAGCACACACCAGAGCCATGCTGAACCAGGTACACACACAAACACACACACACATAAAGATTTACCAACATGACATTCCTCTCTGAGGGCTTCAGATTGTGTTTTTTTTTTACCTTTATCAAACAATTACACACATGTTGTAAGACTTTTCCTTTGTTCTCAGGTGCTGCAGCATCTGAACGAGGTGGGAGACCATCTCTGTCTGAAGTTCTCACGTCGGAAATATTCCTCCTGTCCTGACCTCCATGATGAGACAGACTTTGAGCTGAGCAGCTGATATGACCTTTGACACCTTCATTTGACAGTGTCAAAGCGAAGTCTTAAGTGTCCACGTCACAGCAGACACATAAACCAGAGGCCAAATGTTCAGCAGCTGCTTTTTATATGTTTGTAAAACATTGCGATTTAACACTTATTTCTTCTTAACAAGAGACTCTATGTGATCTATTTAAATGCTTTAAATGTGAATATAATTCTATGTAAATATACATAAAATGATTGCACAAGCATTGCTGGATTGGTCTTAAACTCAAGGAAAATATCATTAAGCTTTTTATATTGAGATAAATCACATTTTCTTTGTTTTAAAGTTTTTTCACAGTTAATTGAATTACTTGTGTCTATATTTGTGTTGGAAACTTTTTATGGAAGCATTTTTTGCTTCTCATAATTTAATATCGGCAATTATTTGATAAAAAGAGGCAGGGGGTGGATATTATTAGAGAATGATCCCTAAGAAGTTGATGCAAGGAGTCCCATTTACCTCTGAACATCAAGTTTTATAGTTATAAGTGATGAAAAAAGGCATTTGGTGGTTTGAATTTTCTTTGTAGGTTGCATCGTTTTCTCATGTTTTTATCATCAACAACATCCCAGAAGTGATTAATTCTTCACTTAAACTAGAATCTTTATTAATTATTCTCATCTGGAGATCCCCACAGCCCAACAACAGTTCCTCTCTCACTGCCTCATAGCAACACAACAACTAATGTCATGGAAAGAAACAACAGTTCCTACCTCCAAAATGTGGCGATAATCTAACCAGTACATTACATTTGGAAAGGAGATATGTCTTAGAGGACTTGCACAATATAATATGACTTGACAGCCACTCCTATCACACTTGGCACATAGAAATGGCTGAGATATAACCTAATATATATTACATTTAATGTAATTATTTATTTCTTTACGGTTTTTTGTCCTCTCTTTTTACTTTCCTTATTTTTGATACTGTTCCAGTCTCAGAATACAACCCTTTATCTTTTATATCATCTGCTTTATATCTGTGAATGTACATGATAATTTCACAATTATTTAATTGTAAATGGAAATGAGCATTGACACAACAATATAATGTACATATAAATCATTTGGTTCAATAAAATATTGAAATGGACATTTTTCCCAGGGTGTATTGCTGCATTTCAACATATGAGTCCAGTGTTTTGTATTTTTTTAAAGTTTCCAATAAAACACATACTGCACATGAAAGCTTCCTGAATGTGTTTTGGGATAAAAGATAGATTAATTATCCAGATGACAGGCTTCAAATGTCCTGAACCTTCTGTTTGGAACTGCTTTCATTTCCTGACACAATATTATTTACACTACTCAACACTGAACTGATTTGACAAAAGATAACGGAGATGCTTTTGTTGCTTTCCACAGTGATCTGTTTTTATAAAAACTTTTCCTCGGTGTGAGGCCACTTTCATCTCCACGGTGAATAATAACCTTCCTGCAAATGATAAATCATGCTGCAATTATTTAAATACTGCGCTCAATCCCAACAGCCTCTGTGCAGAATACAAAAGTTGTTAGGGCTTGTTTTGTGGCGAGACTCTTCATATTCTCCAAATCTTAACAGTTTAATTGTTGATGTTTTAAAGACCTGCTGCTCTCTTTCACACACAGACTGCGTAACAGTTGTGAAGGTAAGCATGCAGAGTATGCAGCACCTGAGCCAACAGAAACCTAACCTAGCAATTAGCGTTGAACCTTAAATTCTCGTGGTATGGGGTAATCATTTGATTAACACAGGAAGGATTATAGATGGATGATAAATGTGTTTTCACAATGTGTCAGATTGGGTCTAGTCGACACTTGTTTGCCCTCAGGACATTACCGTGTTTGTGTTTTTTTCCTCCCCATAAACAACCTAGTGATGACATTTTACAAGGTGGAATTAAAATGCAATATGCAATCCATGGGGAAAAAACACTGGATGAACTGCAGCATAGTAGGAGGGAAAAAAGAAGGAAAAAAAACTCCTTTTCCCCCGGAGGAGAAAACCATTGAAATCTATGCTCCATGCTCGACCATTTAGTTCTGTAAGTGAATATTCACATCTGGCTCCTATAGCCAGAAACAATAGAAAACAGTTTTGTTAATCCTCAAATCAGTGATGTCATACCAATGTACTGTTCCATAAAGATCTGAAGGAGATGGGAAAAGGTGGCCTCAAATGTTGCATTGATGGTCTCAGGAGGTCTGTTGTTAATTTGTGGTTACTTTCACCTTTAGTCAAAATGTGAACGTTCTGAAATTCATTGGGGGTTTACAGCAGAACACAGATATGCATAAAGAGAAACTCAAAGGCTTGAGTTCATTCTCAGACATAACTCAGTGCGTCACAGACACAGAGTGCTCCAACACTGAGCTCCACTGTCATTATGCAGAAAGACAAACTGTAACTTGCTGAGATTTACCAGCAATGTTTTTGTACAGATGCACAGCAGGAAGAGGGTGTGTTGTAGAAATATCATATTTGAGAATTCAATTATATTCCAAGGAGATATCTTTGTGGCTTCTTAACTGCTTTTTGCGGTAATGCTTTATAATAAGGTCCTTAATAACCATTAATTAACAAGTAATAAGGCATTGTTCTCGCTTTAGATCCGGTAGTTGCAAAAAGCATAGTTAACTTATAGTTAATTTATAATAGATGAGCAATAAAGTATATTTTAATATCAATAAGCAAACAAAATAAGATTAATAAAGGCATGGCAAAGACATAATGGGTGGGTCATGGGTGTTTGTAATGCCATTATTAACACTTATATAAGCTTATAAACACACAATAATGTTAATAAGCATCTTGTAAGGACTTACAAGGGCCTTATTACTTGTTAATTAATGGTTATTATAAGGACCTTAATATAAAGCGTTACCAATTACTGTCAAGAGCTTACCATACCAACAGGAAGCAATATAACCCTTACCCTCACGCAAATAAGATAGGGAAGGTGTAGGCCAATCAGAAGCCTGAAAAAAGCCAAATAGTTTTTCCTGTCTATACTTTCACACTGAAAATTGAGTTTGTGAAAATCTTTAACCGAGAAGGACTTTTACAAAAGCTTTGATTAAGTGACCTAAAACCGTTTTCTTGCAGCTGAAAGGGACATTTTTATTTCCCAAATACCTGTATGTATGGACTATGCCTGAATATACCTGTAATCACCCTCTGTGTGAATCTATGCTCTCGAGCTCTCTAGCTGTCTCTGCACCATCATTGCAGCTGGGAATGACTGTAGCAGCGATTGGGCAGTCTGTAGCCGAGGTTAGAGAATTGGGCTTGTAACCTGAGGGTTTCTGGTTCAAATCCCAGGACTGACAGGTCAAGGGCTGAAGTGCCCTTGAGCAAGACACATAACCCCTTCACTACTCAGAAATGTGATGCTTACTGCTCCAAAGGATGTTGTGTTCACTGGTGTGCAAATAGGACAAATTCACTGCTTGCTGTTTCTGTGTGTGTGCAAAACTGAATCTTAATCTTTCTACATATACATCACAATACTCAAACTTCTCCCTGGTTTGAGGGATTTGCTACTTTCACAGTATTTATATTGCACCTAGACCTGCGCAAAATGTTTGCAAGCACAGACAAATCAAACCAACTCTATTATAAAAAGAATCATACATGCAGTCAACGCATTTCCTCATCATCGTCTTTAATGAAATAATTATTTCTTTGTCATCCATCTGGCCTCTGAAGAAAAGTGACAAAGTATGGTAATACACACTGACTCTTAGTCAAGGTGGGAAGCACGTGTCCTGCCAAGCTTCCCTCCAGTCACTTCTAACTGCCCTCAGTTTCAGCAGAAGTGGCAAATGGTGTGTGCTGGCATTCAAAACATCTGTGCAGCCTGACTACTGGTGGCAAGGCCCCAGAGACCTGCCTGCCTGCACCAGCCCCTTTTGAACTGCAGATCCAAATACACTGCACTTATTGGAATGGCATGTAGCTGCTATTCTGAAGGGGGATCCTCTGCTACGCCTTTGATGTCCACCACTGTGTCCAAAGCAGGCAAGCCATTCTCTCTGCTCTCTGTTTTCCATTTAGACAAGAGATTTTTCTATTCTGGAGAGGGATTTTTGAAGTGAAGCAGACAAAGAACAGATTTACATGGTTTAGACAGCTATGCTGCGCCTGGAGTAAGTAAGACTGTAACTGAAGACTGCAGTACACTGGGAACCACTTGTTAACACAGAGCATAATGAAGTAGACCAGTGTGGTGTATTTCATTTGAACAGAAAATGACTTGGAGCATTATCTTGTTTATTTTAGACTAATTCAGACATTTGATCTCATCAGATATTTGTGAGATATTTTGGTCGGAGAATAATGACATGAAACATGATATTGGTGTTAAATTACTCCATTGTGCCAGTTACTCTGCTGGCATTCTTTATAGTAAGTAAACTGCCACTCACACCAGATTTACTCACTGTGCTTTCTGGCACACATGTGCATCAGATGGGCACATTGGAGTTATATCTGAGCTGAAGTCAGTTCAGGGCCTGAGTTCTCCTTCTCATTACTCCTACAACTTGTGACACCTAGAGCTGTAACATGAAATGAATGATGACCCTTTGTGGCTTTTCTCCAGCTTGTACTCAACACATATAACATACTGGTCGTGATACAGGAAATATATTACCATTTTATTTATTTTAAATATTAAAATATAGGACACTCGTGTGTTTAGGCTTTGGCTCTGCTGCTGTTCCACTGTCATGGTCGTGGCAGAGTTGTGCGTTAAGACACACCGTTTGGACACAACATCAAGGTGCATGCACGTGCACAACCAGATAACTAATATGTGTTTTATGCCGGCTGTTATGACACTGACAAATAACCCACGACAATAGTAGGGTCTTGTTAGTCATCATCAGTAACATAATTGTTCCACTTGTGCCCAAACTGAATGTATCGACTTCAAAGGTGACAAACGATATGAGATGCACGCGGTCTTCTCCACGCCTCAGGGCTCAGTGAACTGTCACCCAGGCTGAAGCAGCAGCAGCAGCTAGCAGCATCCCCGCTTGGTGCATAATTTGACACAGCGACCAATCCTTTGAAGCGGACAATAAAATGTCTCACGAGGGCTAATCACATTACGCACCATTTGTCTCGCTTAAGTGAAGTGTTGCAGCACCTTCCGCAGGAGCGTTTTAATCAAAGACTGAGACAGGACTGCTGCTGCACACATGTCAACAGGAGAGCCGGACCTCCTGTAACGCGCCTCCGGGTGTCTTCCTCTGCCGCTGCTGCGACGCGCCTGTGCGCACCGTGCGCCTCCGGAGACCACCAAGGTTACTTGAGGTTGTTTCAGGAAGTCCTTCTTGTGCATATTGTCTCATTTTCCAATAATAAAGTGTGTTGGGATGGTTTATTCAGATGAAATATCGGTGATTGATTGAAATGGAGAAACCATGAAATCTGTCCTCTAAGTTTTTTGTAGTTTTTAAGATAAATCTCTGTCAAATTGGTCCTGTGATTATAAAGGGCATGCATATATAGGCTATCATATGCAATTCAAAAAATCTATGACATACTTTTACACTAGAACTTCCACAAGAATAATTGGTGTTAAACCTGGCCGGACCCCAGTTTGGGGAAGACTGGTTTAGAGGGACGAAAGAGTTAACCAGGGGGAGGGCGCCTGCACAGGGGCGTATAGTATAAAACCACCTCAAGAGCGCACATCAAGAACAGCGTGTGTTTTTAGTAAGCCGTAGTTTGATATGGTTTGACTCGTTTCCTCCAGCAGGACTCACGCCAGCCCGTGTCTTTTATTTTGGTGGGCTCACACTCCGCAGCAGAATGGATGAATACTGTTTTTGAAGAACTCCACAGTGAAGTCTTAACTGGGACGATATATTTTTAACTACCTGTACCACTTTTTTTTCCTCTCCAAAAGGTAGTCTCGTCGAAAAGTGTTGGATCGCGCAGAATGTGGACAAAACAAGAAATGCATAAAGTGAGGAAAAGTGAAGTGTGAGGCTGAGAATGTGGCGGGGACACCACGGGGCAACTGGGCTGCAAGTTTCCTGAGCTTTGGAGATTTGACGAGAGCGCAACAAGAGTGGAAAGTGTTAATGCTGCGCGTTGGGTCAGCCCTGCAGAATATTCTGTGTTAATTGTCAGATAAGCGCATTACCTCATAGAATATCTGACTTTAAATCAAACTATATGGACAGTCATTAAACAAGGGTCAATGTTCATTTAGTTAACAAAGAAATCCCACTGGATTCAAAGTAATCTACAGCACTTTTCCCAGATTATTTGAGTGCCCCCCTCTTCCGATCCTTTTCCCTTCATTTTTGCAATTCTGATTCCCGAAGTGGCTCCGAAGTGGTGTTGCGGCTCCTCGTCCCCGGCGGATCCGGAGATTGGAGTCTCTGCACCGGGAGGAGCCCCGGCCACACCGCAGGCTCCCAAGAGCGGCCGCGTCAAAAGGATGGTGCGACTGGCGGCGGAACTGCTGCTGCTCCTGGGACTCCTACTCCTTACCTTGCACATCACGGTGCTGCGGAGCAGTCCGCTGCCCCAGGGAAATGAAACTCTGAGCCTGGATCAGGACACAGCACTTACAGAGGTGAGTGAGGAAATCTAGATTTCTTGGGGCAGAAATCTTCTTGGGGAAATTTGATGCGAAAGGTGATATCTAAGGGGTCTCATTTGGCCACAGATGGTTTTGATAAAATGTTAATTTGAGCTGATGGTCCAGGTAAAATAAAGCCTCTATTCCCCCTGGAACCCTGTGAGTCTTAGGGGATTGTTGACATACACACGGATGTGGTCTCCCTTGGGTGTCCCCCGGGAATGGCAGGGAGCCAGCAGAGGGATGGGAGATGAGGCAGGGTCAGAGATCAGCCCCCTGAACCAGACGCACCTCCTTATTGTTGGGGGTTAAATGCTAGCTGCAGGCACTTCTCTGTCATCATGAGCTCATCACTGTCACCCAAGCTCTCGGTTGATGAGGCTGTGGGTCAGAGCTGAGCCCCTGTGGGTGCCCCCCACCCCCACACTACCAACACACATGCCCCAGAGTTGTGTTTGGAGAGGAGTCTGGCATCAGACTGTTTCAGAGACAGCCTACCACTATACTCACATGTGTAGGCAGGGCCACATGGACAGATCAGATAATACTGTTCAGTGCTGAGGAAAAGTCGAAAATATAATATAAATAATAGTTTTTCAATAAAAAATATTTTGACACTGATGTAGTCTGGTTAAAAACTAGCTTTTAATGACAGCTCTTTGGGTTGTGGTCCAGTTTAGAACGTGCCCCAACAACATTTCAGGAGGGACATTTGTCAACATGACACCACTTAAGACAGCTTTAACAAGTTAACTGCCCATTTTAACATCAGCATAAAGCACAGGGGCTCCAGTAGAGCCTCAAATCCTGACTCGAGGGTTAAGACAGTTCTGGGATCAATAGGCTCCTTTAGAGAGTGTTAAGCATCCTCCAGCTGCTTTTTGATGTATATTTAGCATGCTGCTGAAACACTCTGGTCAGGTCCCGGTGATAAATGGGTATTTATGGTGTCCCTTCATAAATTCTTTATTAGGACTTGTGGGAAAATGAATGGAAAGAATTTTTACTTCAACAGAGGATGGTGAGGGTAATTTCTCTTATCTCCACTATCACTGCTTGTATATGCAACAGCAAGCCTGTGTTCAGTTGGATATTAGGGCATGCAAAGCTGAAGAAATATTCCAGGAATTTATTGAATATTTGTCACAGAGCCAAATGTTGGACTGGACGAACAGGGTGATGACCAGGAGAGAATTTCTCCTGAGGAATTGCAGCAAAAATACTAAACACATGCCACCCATTCTAACCCCAACACCCCTTTTGTAACTAGTTCAAATTTACATAGAGCTTCTGGCTTGTGATGAAAGAGCTCAACATTGCCAGTCATGCCCCATGTTGAGAAAAGCGCTGAATGTTTTTTTCTTTCTTTTTTGCTCATGAATGCTACGACTATGTGCGGATATGCTTCACTGGTCGGCCACTGAAGATGGTGATGTCATCTTTCTGCCGGGCTTGTCACGGCCCAGGGGGTGTATTGTCATTCCAAGGTGTCATATTTAAAATGCCATTCACAGAAACACAAATGACAGGATGTGGCTCCATGCACCTGTAGTGGAGAGAGAAAATGCTTTGGTCCAAGGCACATTATCATCACTGACCCAGGAAGGCCCACTCATCCACTCTGGCGGCAAAGAGAGTGTGATTATATTTAAAAACATAATTTGTTTGCCAAGAAAATACAACTACCAGTACTTTAGTGAATCATTTGTCATGGTTTACTTTAGAGCTGTTGCTGCTGATGATACAGGTATAGAACTTTTCAATGTGGATTGTGCACCAATATGCCAATATATTCAGAGGGGTGCTTTCTTGAAATAAAAATAAAAAATTAAATAAATAAATAAAAATATTAAACAATATTATGAGTATACAATACATTCTAACCAATAAATAAAAAATAGCTAAGTAATCACCAGCAATGTATGTTTAGTGTCAGAAAAAAAGAAATAATTACAAAATTAAACAACACAACACTAACACATTTTCTAAATTACCCCCAAGCATCATTTTCTGCATTGCATATGCTGTTAAAAAAATAAAAAAATAAATAACATAAATAAATAACATATATATATATATACATATATATATATATATATATATATATATATACATATATATATATATATATATATATATATATATATATATTTCAACCGCAGAGGGCACATATATATGCAGAGGGCATATATATATATATATATATTTCTACCATTTTCTTCTTATTTCCAAGAAGTCTTGTCCTAACAGTTCACTTCTGAGCTTCTTTAAAGCATGCATCCTCTCAGTTCGATCCTGTAAATAAACACATACGTATGCCCAGTGTGAGGCGTGTGACAGGGGGAGGATAGTTCCGCTTCCACCTACATAAGTGTAGTGCTGAAAAGCATCTGGCACAATGTGCACTGCCTTCATTTCCTGCCAGCCTCCCTGGGGGAAGGACCCCTGAGTTGCTCCCAATTGAAAATGGAGTCATGCCCCTTTAAGCAGCCCTCACAAAGTGAAAAAGGGGGAAGCGGGAAAAGAAGAGGAGATACTGTGAGGAGGGAGAGGGGGTGGCTTGTGTGTGCAAGTGTTCATTCATGGCTTTTGAGAGTGGGGGGTGACATCCTGGGAGGCCCCAGATGAACTGAGGAATGGTGTGTCACTTTTGATCTCCAAATTAAAGCATGTTCCTCATTGAGGAAGATCTCAGATGAGTGATAGGAACTGTAAAACAGGCCGCAATCAAGAGGCAACACTGCTGATTTTTTTTTAACATTTAAATGAGTTACTGTGCACTGTTACAGCCTGGGCCATATTAGAGAGAAAAATGAGAAAACGGCATGTTTTTCTCATTACGCTGTGTGAAAAAGCTCCTCTGAGAGTCACTTGGAGAGGACGAAGAGAGGTGTTTATGTCGACATTATCAGGAATTTACGGACTTTACACAACTGATACACAACTACAATTCATTTCAGATGACTTATTCCCATGTTGTGCATTCTTTCCATTATTTTCAATTCTACTAATTCTCCTCAATCGTTCTGCTGAAATACTGATTGAGCCCGAAAAAAATCTGTTATTAGGGCGTATAAAATTTCATGGTTTGTCCTTCACACTGCTGAGCTCCCAGATGGAAATATAGATTTAGTGAAATCTCAGTGCTTATGGAGAAAAGCAGCTTAGATTTCCATGTTTCTGTCCAAATTATGGACTATTATTCAGCAATACAATCTCACAATTTTCCTATTTACAATTCAGCTCAAAGCTTTAATCATGTTATTTACGTTAATCTACGTTAATCTATGTTATATTTAAGGCTGACTTTTCTTTGTTTTGGCAAGATTTGGATGTGTTTACTACAGTGAGAAAACCAGCATCTGTACTGTTGACACCAAGAAAGTGAGACAACAAACTGTATTTCAACACTGTGTACACACTATTGTCCTTTTGTTTGTTTGGTTTCAATGTCAGAGCAGCTCTCATATTTAAGTGTCAGATGGACAAATAAACGGGGAAAAACAACATCAGCAGCAGCTGGTGATGCGTGAAACTGGCTGTTAATTTTGGGTGCTTACAGTAGTGGTACAGCATTAGTTCAATATTCAGTATATGTCTGTTTTTAAAACCCATATGGAGATTTTCTTTTTACTGTATTATCTACAAGATAATCTGTGGCCTAAACAAGATAAAATCACATTAGTGCTAAACAACCATTTCCCCATAATTCTCTGTTTACAAGCAGGTTTCAGCTCAATGGCCTCCCATAGTGAGTGAAACATCATCACAAGTGTTGCCCCGGGATTAAACAGAACACTTTAAATAAACCAAATTTGTGTCAGGACTAGATAATCTGTCTACCATGTGTAATACAGCATAATATGGCACAACAGAAGATTCAGATAGGATTAGACTGGATAATGAAGGATTAATCTGAGTGCAAACACTGTGACTGGGTTTCACCAGCCAACAGTTTGTGTATTCTGAAGCATTTGTGGTGGCATCTGCTTTTTTTTAATAGACCAACTCATGGAGAAAGTAGTAAGTCATAACACAGTGGTAGTTGTTTCTTTGGGTTTATCAGTAGCCAGAGCTTTCTGGGGGGGATACATTTCCTTAAATGACAGTTTATGATGGGAAAACAAATTAAACCATCTGTTTCCAGTGGCAGACAGTGAAATGACTGTTTGTTGTCTCAGTATCACTAAACAGTAATGTCTGGACCGAAGAGCAGCCTGTGTGGTCTGCAGTTAAATGCTAATAACCATAAAAATATCATCCATCCAGGGGAGATCAACCACACCTGTTTACTTTCTCTATAATTGTGTGTATGTATTTACATTGTGATTGAACCTGAGTGTTGTGTTGGTCCGGCTCCCTCAGTGGAGCTCAATTACAGCCACTGAGTGACTTCAGAAGGCTGGGAACTTGAAAGACGGGGTTATCACGTGGGCATCTCAAAGCCTGAGTACTTGTGATAGAACTAAAGAGAGTCCTGTGATGTTCACATAAAAGGTCGATGGCTGGTGCACAAATGTTGATGTAGAAACGACCTGTACTGAGCGCTCAGCTGTAATTGTTTGGTTTTCCTCAAACTTTATGATTTTAAACATAAATTCCCTTAAAAAATAATCGTATCTAAAACCTCTCTCTCTTTTTATCTGGTGGCTACAGACAGAATGCACAACCATCTCCTCATCCTCCTGAATTTATGGGCAATAGTGTAATCACTGTAATTATGGCAGCAGCTCACATAAGATATGTCATGTGAGAGTTTTTGATTTATTCGAAATGCGTCATATTGTCATATTAACTCCATCTAGTCTCTGGCAGTGAAATAAGAAAAGTAACGCTAAATTGGAACATGGACTGGTTTGTGTGCAGCCGCTGTGCCCTCTGCGGTTGAATTCTAGTTACATGTACATTTATAATCCTTCCTCCCTTGCTGTGCAGCTCCATTTACAGCGTCTATATTGTCCCAGAGTGCACCTTGGCTGGACACAAACAGCTCCATTGGGGGCTTTTATGCCCACCACAATGTGGCTGAGCTGACACTTTGTCTGTGACTGGCCACCACAACCGTACAGCACTGCTGCCATATTCTCAGGCCTCAGCCCAGCCACAAAAACACTGGGGAGTAAGAAATGGGACATGAAAAAAGAAAACAAGGAACATGATTGATGGCTTTCTTTGATCTTATTTTATGCCACCCCAGAATGGATGATTGCCGACTACTTATGGCTGTCTGTCCAATTGAGGAATAATTGTTGCTTCTGAGCATACCTGACAGGGGACATATGTCCTCAACTGTCCTTTTGGAATGGATTTACAACCCCCCCGTCAGAGGACCAAATGTTTTTTCTGTCTTCAAGAAGCCAGATGTAATTATTTTGCAATGTTTGCTTAGGTTTCTCAGTATAGCCCCAGTGTAGGAAAGCCATCAGTCTAACATGCTCGCTTCTCCCAGTCTGCAGCAGAACCTGCTAAAAATGTCCACATCATATAACTATGGTAAAGCAACAGCGTACTCTGTCAGTTAAAAATGGAAAAATATACAGTACTGTGGCTCTGAATGTAGCCTCGAGACAGATTATATTTTGGTGGGAGTAGACAGACGCACAGAACTCAGCATGATGTTTGTCCCGCTGTCTCAGTGGCTCCTTCTTTCGTAGTAGTCGAGAGTCCACTGTCCACAGGATTTATGACAGAGGTCACGGCCACATGAACCTCTGTCAACATTCATCTAATTTTGCTGAGTGTGCAGAATCTGAAGACGCCAAGTGGCAGGACCTTTAGTCTTAACATTCACACAGAAGGGAATCAATATTTTCTGTGAATACTCTTATATTGTCAATACACAAACATTCATTTTACGTTTCTTTTCTCTCCTCAGCAGAACAATATAAATGCGAAAAGCAGCTCCTCCACCCAACTGGCTCCTGAAGACCGAAGATCTGGTCCGGAACACCGGTTGGCCCACCGGCCTGCCACACTCCCCTGGGCACAAGGCAGCAACGTACACAGAGACGGCCCCGGAGCTTTTCTCCTAGATCTGCACAACTTTCCTGACCTCTCCAAAGCCGATATCAATGGACAGAATCCCAACATACAGGTGACCATGTGTGTCTGTGCACCTGCCAGGGTGCTTTGATGCTTTCACTCACTCGTAAGACATGGCTACTCAACCACACAGGACAGGAAGAGCAAACAGGAAGGAGGAGAATAGTTTGGTGCACATCACTACCCCCTTTTTCTCCCCCTTCCTCCTTCCTTCTCCCCCGTCTCCTTTCACACTTCCTGACTTGTGGTGAAGCTTAAGATGAGGTCTTATGTCCATCATAATGACAGCTGAAAGGCAGACACTAACCAGCAATGTTTCACTACAAACCTATGTGCAGGAAGACAGACGGCAGCTTATGTAAATGTGTGGCGAGAAGTCCCACAGTGGTGCAGATGGCCGAGTAACCGCTGCCATGTTCAAATCATTCTCCTGTCTAATCCAGCGAGGGGGTCTTTCCATTTCTGAGAGCATCACTGCTAAATCCGAGCACGAACAAAGTGTATTAACATCTCAAGATGTGGGAAGAGAGCGGAGCAACCAATTGAGCAAGGGCGTGAGGCTGTGGGAGGAGGGGGGGGGGGGGGGGGGGGGGGGTGTCTTTGATCCTGGGATTCATCTGGCTTTCATGGTCTGGAGGAGGCTGAGTAGCCCTTTGAACTTTGTGTTTAGGTGGAGAGAGCCCAAGAGGTGGGAGGGTGACTGTGGGGCAGGGGTGGTGGTCCCCCCTCATCTGGGAGGCACATGTGTGAGGACAGAAAGGGGGAGGGGCTGATATTGTGTGTAGGGGTATCAGAAAGTGTCACCTCATGGCATCCGATCGACTCACTCTGTCCCAAGTATACTGACTTCTGTTCTTTAATACAGGTGACCATCGAAGTGGTGGATGGACTGGAGGGTCACGAGCCGGAAAAAGGTTTCCGTAAGGAGAGCAAACCCAACTGGGCTTCTCCGAACTGGAGAAACTGGTGGCCTCACTCTTCTTCCCCCTCCTCTTCCACCACTCATCAAACAGAGGACCACGATCGCACCTACGGGAGCAATGGCGAGGACAGCAACTTCCTCAGGCCGCCTGCAGACTGGGACAGGAGAGGAGGCACTGGGGGAGGAAGCAAAGCTCAAACTGAATATGGTGAGGGTGTGTTTGCAAGGAAATGAGTGCACAATGCACATGGTAGAATATTTAGCAGGATCCATAGGCTCTTATTTGAGCACTGGTCTCCAGGGTTTCCACAGATGGCCATGGCCCGATGTGGAATCTGTAATTTGCAGATTTGCTGATTTAAGCTGTCACCATAATAAGTGCAGTCATCCCAGGCGAGCCCTTGGGAGCCCCTGATTGAAGCCTTTAACACTTTTTTATGAGATGGATTCCTCTGTGGTGCGGAGCTAGCTACGTGACACAGTTTAAACGCCTCGCTACATCAAAGTTCAGCAGCAGGAATGGGGCCAGAAACACTGTTTGGCTGCCACACCATCCTCACAACACTCTCCAAAAGTAACCCCACTGATAAATCTGCCGTGGAAGAATTTACACTCACTGTCATACAGTATGCGTCCGACCCGTGTTGCAGCATGCCCAAACCAACATGGTCAAACAGGAATGCGTATGCTGTGGAAAATGTCATTTTATCCACTTGCACTTGCACTACAGTGGTTAGGGAGGCGATTTTATAATCTTTTTCTGTCAAACCAGAACCCATGTTTAATGTTTCTGGCTTATCACTGTGGTCAATTCTCATTCATCCTTTATTTCATACCGCATAATGGACAAGAAAATATTTTAGGATAATTTCTGTCCTGGTTTTTAAACCTAATAATCATAGCTGTGGATAGCCAGTAAGGGTCGTCCATCTCAGGCCACTGGTGGTAAATTCAGCCGTTTCAGTTGCTGAGGGCAAGTCACAGAGTTTTGTCTGAGCTGCCACCAGCTCTTTGGCCGTAGTATGCTATGGAAGGGGGGTGGGAACAGTGCTAGATGGCTATCTGGTCTATATTCATACAAAATGCTCATAATGAGGGGCAGATGGCAGCAGGGGGGTATATAGGAAGGTTTGGACCCCGGCCAGAAATACTTCTATCCCAACATGCCCACATTAATTCCCCTCATTGATGGAGTACTGCTTTCAAGATGTGTGTGTTTGCGTGCGGTACTGATGGTGGTGGGGTGAGGCAGTCGTAGAGCCTCGTGTAACTGTTTCCATGTATACCCATTACAGTGATCTGCTCAATGATAATTGGAGTTAAAGAGGATTTCTTGCCATTTCACTTCCTATTTTCAAACCAATGAATCACAGATAGAGGAACTGAATGGTGCCACTGTGCCAGGGAAACTCCGGCAGCGCAGGAAATTTGTGTTTGTAAATTCCCTGCTGGATCCCCTGTAGCTTTGTCGGAATTAGCAAAATGCTTCCCGGTTTCTTCACACAAACTCAGCCCTATGCCATGTTCAACATAGTGTACGCATGTGTGTAGACAGGCTTGCGTGGTATCTGCTTTGAGGGGCAAAGTCAAAGAGAACTTTGAGCTCCCCCACTTCCCCTTTCATGTCCTCCCCCCACTTATTATTAGTGAGGCATGCTAACAGGCCTGAGTAAGTTCAGCATGTGGCCTGCATCAGAGCTGAGGATCTCTCTCTTTCTTTCTGATGCAGACTATATGGACGGAGAAGGGGACTGGAGTAACTGGACAGCTTGCAGCGTCACATGTGGAAATGGCAACCAGAAGAGAACCAGGTCGTGTGGTTACGCCTGTACAGCCACCGAGTCCAGGACTTGTGACATGCCCAACTGCCCAGGTAAAGTCTTGATTGTTGAACACATTCTATGATGCCCATGTCTATAACACATTATAACATACCTGTATTGCATTATATCTTTTCATAATGCCTTATAATGTGATTAAATGTTACTGGAAGTTGTCATTGGGTATTTTAAATGATTGATTAATGAAATTCTAGATTTACAGGCAGAAAAAAATGCACTACAAGCTTGTTATAAGTCAATATAAGTGGCCGTTATTTCCTTTTTGTAAAGTGAAATGGATATCATTAAATGTATGAAGAACATACAAAACTATTTTTTTAACAGGTCATATTTGCCAATTTGACACAACTGAATGATGGACATATAATGTTGTTTCCCCCCAAACTCACTAAACACTAAATTTTCAAATGATATATAATAACTGCTTATATCAACTCTACCTGTAGCTGTATATAAATATTCTAAGTATGTTAATTTTGCATTATAAACATGGACTTGCAAAAAAAAAAGGTCATTGGCGACCAGCAATCCTGGAGTGTTATGATACCTGACCTTATAAGTCACTGTAAAAGTTTTATAATGTGTTTGAATTATTGTTTTAAAGCCTTTTAACATGACGTTTTAAGTATTTTTATAATGCATCACAGACATAAAATGAAATTCCACCAGTTAAGATAGCGTCATTGGATCTAAGAGAATAGTTTGAAAGTGCATCAGTTGATTTAGCAGTCTTTCATCCTTTGATCCACCTTTCACTGTGCATTCATCTCTCTAAAGGTATTGAAGATGCCTTCAAGACAGCGGCTACTGAAGTGAGCCTGTTAGCTGGAACAGATGAGTTCAATGCCACGGAGCTCTTTGGTGTTGGTAAGAGTCTGCCTACTCTTGTTCCTACTTTAAACTATCCCTCATTCAGATGTTCTTACACTATCAAAGACAGTTCATCCATCTGGCAGCAGTGTTCCTGGACACACTTAGCATTCCTCATGCTCGGGCTGCGCTCCATTACTGCGCAGGGATGAAAATGTGCAGCAGGGCAGGGAGAGAACAGTATGCCACTGCCCGTTCTCTCTCTTACTCTGTCTGTTTCGTAGAGTGTTAATAAGGATGGGCGTCACAGATGCATTTACTCCCACTATACATAATGAAGTCAAAATATCCTGGATTAGGGCAGTGCCATGTTGTGCATTTGGACCCAGAGTCTGCGCAGTAGTGATAGGGCGGTGGAGCCGCAGTACGGAGGTCCAGCACATACACTACCGGTCAAAAGTTTTAGAACACCCCAATTTTTCCATTTTTTATTGAAATTCAAGCAGTTCAAGTGAAATGAACAGCTTGAAAGGGTACGAAGGTTAGTGGTGAACTGCCAGAGGTAAATAAAAAAAGGTAAGCTGAACCAAAACTGAAAGATAATGTACATTTCAGAATAATGCAAGTAGGCCTTTTTTCAGGGAACAAGAAATGGGTTAACAACTTAACTCTATGAAGTCTTGGACTATTTTGTCCATTTTTGAATTCTTTTCATGTCTTTTTTTGTAATTTTGTGTCTTTTTTTGGGTCATTTTGTGTCTTTTTTTAGTCCTTTATTTCAACATAAAATGTGATTTTGAATCTTTTTTCTATTTTCAAAACACTATCATGCTCAATAAAGAATTTTAAATGTTGCAAATGTGCGTTAATTTCAGAGTAGACTGAGACATTAAACTGCATAATTTTCAATTAAATTCTGGAAAAGTTGGTGTGTTCTAAAACTTTTGACCAGTGGTGTACATCAGCCCGCCCAGTAGCGAGTCAATCACAGCTGTCAGTCATCATGTTACACTCCAGTTTTATAGTATCAAATAAGTAAAAAAAACTTATCAGACCAAACTTATCAGAACATGAGTACTCGAACATACAACAGTGTGACATCTACTAATATTTACAGTCATGGAAAAAAAATATTTTAATGCCTGGTATAACTAAAGATCCAAATGCACAACATGGCACTGCCCACATCCTGTTTTCTTGATAATGATTTTGGTTTTTATCAAGAAAACCATAGAAAATAGCTAGATATCAGCTCTTAAATTAAACTCTTATGAGCCATTTTTGTTGTTATCATTATATTTGTCCAAACAAATGTACCTTTAGTTGTACCAGACATTAAAATGAACAAGAAATTGAAGAAAAAGGGTGGTCTAATAATTTTTTGCATGACTGTAACTATTCTAACAGTGTCCCAATTTCTTGCAGACACGGACAGCTGTGAGCGATGGATGAACTGCAAAAGCGACTTCTTGAAGAAGTACATGACCAAGGTGGAGAACGACCTTCCCAGCTGCCCTTGCTCTTACCCCACTGAGGTGGCGTACAGCACAGCAGACGTACACGATGCGCCCACACGCAGAGATTTCCGATGGAAAGACGCCAGCGGGCCAAAAGAGAAGCTGGAGATCTACAAGCCCACGGCCCGTTACTGCATCCGATCCATGCTGACGCTGGAGTCCACCACGCTGGCTGCACAGCACTGCTGCTACGACGACAGCATGAAGCTCATCACTCGCGGCAAAGGGGCCGGCACGCCCAACCTCATCAGCACAGAGTTCTCGGCCGACCTGCACTATAAGGTGGACATCCTGCCCTGGATCATCTGCAAAGGAGACTGGAGCCGCTACAACCAGGCCAGACCGCCAAACAACGGGCAGAAGTGTCCCGACAACCCTCAGGACGAGGACTACTACAAACAGTTTGAAGAAGCGAGGGAGTTCTAGTCGGCTGTGGAGTGAAAGGAAAAACATACACTGCTTAAATATTCAGCTAAACCTCAAAAATGGTGCTGAAACCATTTTTTTAAAATTCTGTTTTAGATCAAATAACAAAAGAACTTTTAGGCTCTGAGGAACAAGACTTTCTGCTCTTTGAACCAAGAGGAATGGAAATCCAACAGAGTCAGAACACTTCAATGCTCTCAAGGACATTTTTTGACTTTACCAAAACCAGCCACAAAACATTGCTCTGTTTTTTAAAAACATTTTTTTTATAAAATATTTTAAAAAAAGAATGGAAATTTTGCCAGTAATTGTGTCAACAAGAGTAACCCTCAGATCTGGTCACTAAAGGGAGAACAAAGTTTGTATTCTTAAAAAGGGAAAATTATTATTCTAGGAATGTTCGTTTAGATTGTGTCCATGTCCGTTGTGTCCATAGATTGTTTATGTTTGGTGAATCTGAGAGGCCTGTGGTAATAGAATAATGAGATCCTTCAGGAATGTGTTGGGTGGGGGGGCGGGGACAGAGAACAGGGTTATCTAATTTTCTCCCATTTTGTCATTCACAATATCCAGGTTCTCATGTAAGCTTGTGAGTTTATTTAGCATGCACATTTTTTTTTTTACCATTAATTTACAACCATGTCCCTTGTGTCTCTGAGGCAGATCTTTATTGTAAAAAGCCTGCATTATTTTTGTAAAGTATTTATTAAGTTGTAGCTGTGTCTGATGGGTGTCTATGACTGTGGTTTCTGATTCACATATGGCTGAATGCTAACTTGAGATTCCTCTCTAGCTCAAACTTTGGCATAAATGTGTGTATTTGTGTCTCAAGTTAGGATTAAACCGTAGTAAAGCGTCAAGAATGTGTGAATTCAACTGTACGGAAAGATTTTTGAGATATAAATCTATAAATAAATTTTTTAAAAGCCATTGAATGTGTCACTAGGAAAACAATCTCTGCCTGTATGATTTTTAAGGGTGTAAATAAGCCAAAATTTTAAGCCAGGTTACATCAGCTGCTATTAGATTTCTCTCCCGCTGTCGAAGGAAATTCATCTGCAGAAAAAATCTCATCAATTTAACTCCTCCAACAGGCTTAAGCCAGTGCACAAGACTTCCATTAGTTCCATCCAGTGTGGCTCTCAGGCCAGGCCTTTTGATGGGATTGCGATATTTCTTCAGAAGGCGAGGAGGGTAAGGTTCCCTTGAATGCGACTCAAATTCTTTGTCTTTGGCATGTATCCTCACATTCCTGAGTAATTTCTCAGTGTACACATGCACTCTCACACACACACATTCAATGCTGCCTGTCCGTAGCAAGGACCTCTGACCATTCCCTCTCCTCTGAGTGCTGCAGTCATTGTCACACAGAGAAAGCCATTCATGGTGCCCTCATTCCTGCAGTCTTGTGTAAGGCACAGCTGGCCGGGTGCAGGGCCTGTCTTTATAATGCAGCAGGCCCCAGCACGTTCCACACCCCTGAGGCGCTACTTGCAACCGCCTAGTTGCTTCACTATTCATACAAAATTCCTCCATGCGCTTCCTTCGACCCATTTATGCCCAAACACAGCCTTTTATCAACAACCCACCCTCGAATCCTCACTGTAAATCACATAGATACATTCTTTCAAAACGTAGTTCACGTCTCGCTCCGCACTATCAGTCTTACAGTGTGTAAAGCTCTCGTTTTAAGTCTTCTGTCCCGCTTTTCCGTAAAAGTATGCTTCGAGGCTAAGATTACAGTAACCGGCATGGATCGTTATCTTAGCAGACCGTCTGCCGAACAGGCCATGAAGATCAAAGCGAGGTGTTCGTCTTTATTTTGAAACATTAAGGCCGAGCTCAAATTGATGACATACCTCTGACGCCACCCCCCATCCTCCACCCCCAGTATCTCTTCTCCAGACAGGCTCCACGTGTCTCGAGAGCAGGCAATTACCCGTACACCCTCCTCACTTTTCATCTCTCGTTTCTTCTCCCCTCCCCTACAAACACTTGCACTGTGATTCCTGCATGCGCCAAGGCGTAGGTAAGGATACAATACAGATGTGTAATTGGTGTGACAATGTATGAGAGGGCAGAAAAACTGCAGACAAGCAAGTGCAGAGGAAACTTGTTGCGTTGGCTGTGGGGCGTCAGCAAAGCCTTGCTTTTGTGTTACTATTTCCAGGACTCTACTCTGGTATGTTTCAAAGGATGCAAAGCACCATATTAGTGGTATATTGTCAAGGATTCGAAAGGGCTCATTAAGCATCACCAAGATATGATTGTTGGTATTTTGCCTCTATTTTTGTTATGAGAACAAAATTATGTCCAATGTACTTGCGCTGTTTTAGAGCAAGTCTGACAGGGCTGGCTTTTGTCAGTAGATCTCCACATAAGAGCTAAGTGTGGGAATAAGAAAACAAGAGGAGTTAAAAGGAAGAAGAAAGCAGTGGAAACTTGGATGGATAAATGTAATAAATGAAAAGAAAGCTCAGCTGTTCTCCAACTCTTTTCTGCAGAAACATTTCACATTAAAACAAGTCCAGGTGGTTTGTTGTCCATGCTGGAGCTCACTGCAGGGCTTCTGGTAGGTAAATTACCACGGAGCATGTTGGCAATCAGGAATCTCTTTTGTTTTGCGGTGTGGTGCAGATGTGGCAGAGCCATTTTTAGCCTCTCTCGCTCACTTTCTTTCACTCCCTCCCTCGCATTGCTACTTTTTGGGTGGTGTAGCACAATGCAGGAAGTGTCTGGGCCACAATACCGCAGGGCCATAACTGCACGGCAAACCTAATTAAAAGGTTTTTCTTTGGTCTTCTAATCTGGAATAGCTGACCTGGAGCGGGAGGTTGCTTATCTCGCCACTCTATCCCTCACTCTCAATCTGCACCCCCAATGAGCTACCGGCAAAACAGGGGTGGAGCCGCTGGCACTCTGCCTGCCATAGGCTTGCAACTTTGGTGCAGCAAGTTATGGTGGAGGAGTGGGGGGCGGGGGGCAAATATGTGCCTGGGTGTACAGCTGAACAAACAGGTCAAGTAGCTGTGGAGCATCTGAGAGGGCAGGGTATCTTACTTAACCCCTGCTGCCAGGGCATCGCTGAGATGCTGCCACACCATCAATGGTGGAGCAAAGCACATAACTTATGAATTATATCATATTGTAGTGGCTTGATTGTCACCTGCCCCTGCCTTTGCGTTTTTTATACCAGTTGAAACATAAGCTAAAATAACACGCACCCACTCATAAATTCACACAAGCTGTAAAATGAGGACAAACAGAGGGAAAAAATTCTGCTTTGCCCCCTTGTAAAAGAGTTATTATATCCAGTCAAGCTTTTCATTGAGCTAAACGTATGACTAATGTACTACCACATGTTTAATATACTCACATGCTAGTAGATGTGACTGGAAACTGTTTCACTCAAATACAAATGGATGATCCTGGTTTGCATAAAAGTGAGAAATAACTGGCTCTTTAGATTCCTCATAAAGGGCTGCACATCCATCCATTCATTCATTATCCTTAACGGCTTATCCAAACTTGGGTTGTAGGGGGCTGGAGCCGATGCCGGTACACCCTGGACAGGACGATCACAGGGCTGACACATAGAGACAGACAATCATTCACGCAGACAATTTAAAGTCACCAATTAAGCTGCATGTCTTTGGACTGTGGGAGGAAGCTGGAGGACACGGAGAGAACCCCAGCTGACACGGGGAGAACATGCAAACTCCACATAGGAGTCAAACCAGCAACCCTCTTGCTGTGAGGCGACAGTTCTAACCACTACACCACTGAAGGGCTGCACAAGTAGTAGAGAAGTAGTGCAGGGACTATTCAAATGTTGCTCATTTGGTGCAATATCCAAATAGAAAGAAGCGCAGTAATTGTTAAAGACAAAATATGTGTCAAAATATTGTGGTTTTGCAGAGATGTTCTGGCCTACAAATCATATTCTACAACAGACATTGAAAAATAAATCTTTATTTGGGTAGAGATCCTTGCAAAAAATGACAACATGATCATTTGAATTATTCAAATCTGATTATTCCCTACAAAATAATGAATAATATCATTGCACTATCAGTGAAAATAATCACAATCTGATCAAATCATGCCCCACCCAGGCTCAATTCTAGCTCGGTCTGACAAAGGCAGCCCCGTAACCCTGCAAGTGTTGATGTCAGACACTGGCACAGCGGAGTTGTAACGTGTCTAGGGGGCTGGTGGCCCTTAGGTGGTGAGTAAGGGGGGGGGGGGGGGGGGGGGGGGGGGGGGGGGGCAGCATGAGCATGGAAGCTGCATGGCTGTGATTCACTGTGACAGCACCGCCTGGCATGTGAGGACAGCAGGCCAGGGCGGGCAAGGCTGCTGCCTTTGATCTTTATTTGCTCCACCGTCTGTTTTGCATTTAAGAGCCTTGCTGAGCGCGAGGCATTGGATACACCTTGAATGGCTCAGGACCTCGTCCACTTTTTAAAGACCCAGGATCCTTTTTCAAAGCTAAGGGGATCCAGGACAGAGAGGGATGATGTTTGAAGGGGAAGGTTCTGCGCTGAATAGGGCTGAGGGTCTCCTGGCAACACAGATTAGCCCTGATGAAAAGAGAGAAAGCTCTATAATAACACACGATCAAGCTAATAGAGAATGGTGTGAGTGTGGGTGAGGGGCAAAGTAACATACATCTCCTTTAGATGGACCCTCAAGATCAACCCAGGGTCAGGAGGCTGTGGAACAAAAACAAACATGCGGCGGACCTTTCCAGCCAACCTTCTGCTGCTCCTCCTGACCTGTCAAATACATTTTGCACGTCAGTGACGTCAACAGACTGTGACATCTTACACCTGAGAGGCAAACCGGCTGGATACCATCAATATTCGCTGCAATCCCACAACCAGGCAAGGTGCTCTGACAGAGAGGCATCTCTCTCTTCAAACGGTGCATATATTTATCTTCTTGAACATCTCTATCACACATTCCTCTCAGACACTGCAGTGGCCACAATCCAGAGCCAGCAGCTGGACAAATCCTGGATAGAATTGATATAAATAACTGTCCTCTATAATAAAAGCCTTTATGAGGAATCAAATCAACAACTTAGAATGGAGAATGGAAGATTTCTGTCATGAAAACACATTTTTAATGGTCATCGAGATTCCTCAACAAACAATATTTCCTCTCATGTTGAAATGTTTTAGCATGCTCACAAGTCCTTCTGTAGAATTCTTTTTCCACTCCAGTTACTGTTCAGCATGTAATTTATTCCCAGACTATACATTTTTGTCAGTCCACAGTTCAGATCATATTTATGCTGTCCTATTTTGAACAAGGTATAGTTGGAAGAATGCGTCTCATGTCATGGAGGTTAAAAGACTAAAGATAGACACAAAAAATGTAGCAACATAGATTTTATTTTCTTTTTTGTAGAGAGCTGTGCACATATTACCATTTCCATAGCTTATACAATTTATATTAGTTGCATTTTCAAGTAAAGAATAAACAAGCTCTATTATGGTTTGGCTGCAACTGGAATTCTTAGTAGTAACTGAGTGAAACAGCAAAACCAGAGGAGCTGATTATCCCAACAAAAAATTTTGACCCTTACTCCTTTCAAGTACAATTCTCAACAGCACCAGTTCATGGGCTTAATACATAAATTAGTTTTGAGCGGTCCTTTTTTTTTTTTTAAGCAAGAAAATACAAGTCTCTGTCAATGTGACGATACAAATATAAATTGTGATTTTTAAATGATGACTAACAGTCATGTTTGGCGGTGGGGTCAAATGCTGCTACCTGAGCACTATATATAATATGTATCAGCATCACTCTGGAAGTGCATATCTTCCTGCTTCTTAATCAACTCTACGCCCGTCAAAGAACACAAAGTGGCTTACTGTAGATTTTGCACATGCAATAGCTATGTATTCACATTTTAAAACGATCAAAGCAAAGCATTCAATGGCTGAAATGGTTATAAAATTCTTCATGAGCTAAGATGCACAGTATGCTACATTATACAGTATGCTGGAGTATTAATAACAATATATGTATATGGAAGTTGATCTGTATGTGTTAACGTTGTAAATTGCTTTTATAATGACTTTTCAACTCTCACAGCTATAAACGCTTCACTCTTAACAATTATCTTAAGTAGCAGGCATTCCACAAGGTGCAATCGGACATCGTTTTAAACTCGAAAAGTAAAAACAAAATAAGTTCCTGCATTTGAAATTCCTAAATGCTTGAAAATAGTCACATCTGTTCAGCCGTACAAAACAACATAAACATCCACCCTGTTTTCCTAAATCATAGCTTATATACAAAAGGAAAAAGAGTAGGAAAGGATAAGAGTAACAAAGACAAAAGGGTGCATCAAGGCAATGGTGCATCAAGTCTGATCCAGGTGACACTGGAGAGCTTCGAAGGGGGGTTATGTTGGTATAGAGTACATGCTGGAGGCATACAGTGGCAAAGGGAAGTCCTGTAAGTGCACTAAGTAGAAGCTAACACCCCTCCATCTTTCCTGGGCACCTGTTAAAACAGCTAAAGCTTATTACTTCTGGCATCAAAAAAGGTGGTGTTTGTGTTTGTGTGTGTGTGTGTGTGTGTGTGTGTGTGTGGGTCGAAGGGTTTGGAGTATTGCTGAAGAAGCCCAGAAGGAGGGCAAATGCGGCTCACTCCACTACGCTCATCAGTCGACACACACCTCCTTCAATGGCCAAGCACTGTCCAGGAACGGTCCCAGGTGGTAATCTGGATATGTGTGTCTGCAGGTAACAAAAGAAAACACACAAATATACACAATGAGAACATCATCCAGGGAAAGATATACAGAGGCAAGGCTACATGGAGAAAAGAAAAAAAAGAAAAGCTGACAAGGTGTTGATCTTTTGGATTCCTGTAAAATTTCTGAGGAACAATTGGAACAAATGTTACAAGATGATAATGGAATGTGTTTTTTTATTATGAGTATTATTAATGAGAATTATTAATGCAGCTACTAGAAGGAGTTATTACTGCTTAAGAAACAGTCTAAATTTAACATTGATGCCTCTATATGACCTTCATAAGCAAATAAAATCATCAGCAAGAAGATTGGCTATCACTATATAGCTATTTTTAAAGTGAAACTTTGCCAATTTTCAACCGGCTCTGATGCTGTGCGGCCACCCGCTGATCAGAGGGGTCATGGCAGCCTACATGTGGAAGTTTCCTTGGGAAAGATACTGAATTCCAACTTGTTCCCAATGCTCCGTTCATCGCTGTGTGAATGAATTCCCAATGGTGGCAGGTGGCACCATTTAGGGTAGTCTCTGCCACCAGTATGAATGTGTGTGTGAATGGGTGAATGAGCGCAGTCTGTAGTGTTAAAATGCTTTGAGTGGTTGTATAGACTAGGAAATCGCTATATAAGTGCAGTCCATTTACCATTAATATTTCAAATAATATCACAGATGAGGGGGAAAAATGCAACACAACCAGCAAGTTCAGTAGTCAAGAACACACATGGGGCTACTACTGTTGAATCATCATCATGTACCCCTGAAGTCCAAAGATGTCAAGTGAGTATTTATAGAGAGACAGAGTAAGTGGATAAAGCGAACAGACTGCTAGTGTTTAGTGTTTGAGCAGAGACAGAGAAGAGTAAGAGGAGGAGGAAAGGGGCAAACACAGCTGTGAAGAGAGGAGTGATACTTCAACTGGGGGATCAAAGGTGACTGACTCTCCCTGTGCCAATAATGGCTGTCATCCTCCTTCCTCTGCCTCTCTTTCTCTCTCTTTCGCCACAGAGGGTGAAACTGGCTCCAGCCTTGGGGGAAGAGTCCATCCAATTATTGACCAGGCTACTGAATTGGCCTGACATCACTCCTCCAGTCGCAGGAGCCTTCATCTCTTCAGGACTCCTTTTTGTGTAGGCTTGGACTATGGCCCCTGGCACCCCGAGGGCAACTGTCACTACAATGGGAGAACAGCCAGACAAGGCCGAGCACACATGGCAACACTCTCAGGGCTATTATGCCTGCAGTGCCCCTTTCTGGGTTCATCCTCTCCCCTTCATCTTCTAAAGATGAGGTTAAAGAAAGGCCTTGCTTAAACTGTTTTGACTGAAGGTCCATAGCTGAGACGTAATCAACTAATGGTGACATGTTAAAAGTTTTCCTTTTGATGTTTGCATGTCAGAGGGAAAGAGCTTTGCAATGCTCTTTTAAATTCCAACCACATTGAATACACAGCTGAAAATACACTACTGGGCACAATTAGTGCCTAGCTGTATGACTTCATATATTTTGTAGGAAAACTGTCTGACAATGACACCAATGTGCCCTAACCCTCACCCCTACACGCAACCTTGCGGCACATGTAAGACCTTAATTTTTATTTCCATCTGACAGAAGGGACCACTTGAGTGAGTAAGCAGGAAGAGTAAAAGGCTTACCAAACCAAATAAGTGAGTAATTACACCACCACAGTGCGAAGAGCATTGCGTGCCTTTCACAAGTTCAGGAGTCTTAAGGTTACAGTGATTATGAGTGGAGCTTCAGAATCAGAGGTCACACAACAGATGTCCTAACACTTCTGTGACATCAAGTGTGCTCAGCAACAGACAAATAATGCTGAAATATGTAGCCTAACACTCGCATTGACACAGTCTTTTTTTATCCATGTTGTGCCAACTTTTCTATTACTCTGATTTAATATTTGGATTATTAATTTGCATTCATTGGCCAATAGCAATACAACACAGTCCAGTGCCAAACTCCCAACAGACCTTGTTGTTCTGGTTTTAATAAGTGGGCACTTACTTAAAAGGCAAATTTTTGGCCATTTCAATGGGTAATGGTGGCCAAAGACTTTACAGACAAAAGACATTACCACTTCAATCACAAACATGATCTCACTAAAGCCCGGCTCAGACTACTGGACTTTTAAAATCCTAACCGATTTTAAATTTGTGTTGCATCAAACAAATAAGGAGAAATTCTACAGATGATCTTCTCTAAAATCTCAAACATACAATAAAAGTTCTGGAAATAATAGTGCATCACACACTACAGGATATTATAAAGATTCTGCCAGAGCAATGCACCACCTCGCGGGATCTCTTGCAACGAGAAAAAAAAACAAAAGCAGTAGGTTGGATGACTCTTGATCAGGAAATGGTTGGGGAGATGCGCTCAACAGAGGTTGTCTAATTGTCAGTGAGAACTGGAGGTGAGATTTAATAACTGTCAATAGGAGTATGCTAGCTAATATTGGCCACCACTGCTTAAATTTGCTTGGAAAGTCCATGCTTGCTGACGTAAGCATAAAGACAGGGAAAATTCGGTAACACTTTACAATAACCAACTAAGTAATGTTTATATATGGTTAATAATTGGTCTATAAACCATTTACAAAGTGCGATACATATTTAATCTGTAAATGTTTTAAAACAATTTCTTAAAGTTCTATAAATAATTTCAAAATCATTAACATACTTAATATGGTGTTAAAATGTTAAAATGAGTGCAACTAAAACTATTAATAAACTATTAATTATAATTTAATTGTTTGTTAATGGTAAAGTAACTATAAACTTACATTAATATTCCATCTATTTGTCATTTATGAATGATGTAGTTAGTTAAACATTAATAAATTATGTATGTATCCATTCTAATGGTCTATATACGGTTTATAAATGATGATTAAACATTAATAAATCTGTTTACCATTCATAAATGATGGTTATTGTAAAGTGTTACCGAGAATTCTCCCCATTGAATTTGGTACACGACCTAGAGAGTTGACATCACATGCTGCCTATTATTTCTTTGCTTACATTTAACTTGGAGTATTAAAACTGGTTTTGTAAACCCCTCACATTATGTACAAATAATCTGGACTAAACACTGGTACCCATCGAGATCCCAGGCCACATTCCTCCTCTGATTGTTTGGAGGGGTGAACAACACTGATTTATACAAATTTTAAGAGGTCTGTTGGTCGGTGTTATGTCCATCTCAACATCGTCTTCACAATGTACTAAATCATAACTCCTGTTCAAATTAACTTTTGTGGTGGAATCCATGTTTACAGAAGCAGTGTGAACAATTACAAAGTCAGCGGGGTTAAAAGAGGTGCAAAAAAATGTAGAATTATATGATAGCCAAGCTTGATAGAGAATAAAAAAAGAAGACGTGCAAAAGTACAGTGAGTTTGTTGTCAGTTTGATACCCAGTGACTGAAGTGACCACATGACAGAACTTCGGCTGAATCAAAATATAACATGAAAAACACAGCTCCATTGTATCTGTCGGAGAAAAACAACATTCTTTGGAGATATGAATGTGTTTAGGAGCTAGAGAAGCCACACATTAACACCACAGCATAGGCCAAAGGATAAATTTAGCTCTATGACTATGCCGCTGCTTGTGTGTTGTGGTTTTCACATTCTTTTCTTTTAAAATACAGAAAAAAACAAAAAAACAATCATATGCTATTTATTCTCTATGTGAGATGGATAGTAAAAAACAAAATGTACCATAATAAAAGACAGTTGTCATGTAATATAGAAAGCAGACAATAACCAGGAGGCCTGAGTTGCATGCCATGTGATTTCTTTGGTATTACACAATTTGAGCAGAAAAAGCTTTCTAGTGGTAATGATGTCCAGGAGGAGGGAACTGAGCCATGGTGGCGGTGCTGAGGATCTTACACTTCTCTTTCATCTGTCCAATCATGACAAACAATAGTCCAACTGTTTCAGAAGCGCCGCCACTGGCCTGCCCATGCAGCTTTGTGAACCTCTGTCAAACATGGCTTGATGTTCCGATGTGTTGTCCAGTGAAAACACAGGTGAGCGTTTGAATAAAACCAGATGCTCTCCCTCTGCAGAACTTTATAGCTGTTTTACAGTGTGATGTCAAAAGGATTAGGATACAGACTCAACCTACCCCAAAATAACATGTGATTGAAAAGCAAGAAAAACCTCAGAAGAACTGCCAGTAGTGTCTGAAAAACTGGTCCGACATCCAGCACATTGTAAAATGAGCTATAGCATGCTTCACTGATCTCCTGGGTATATGAAACTGTCGTTTGTCAGAAAATATGTATACAGTACAAATCTGAGAATTAAAACACTGTGAAAGAGAAGTAGACTTGCTACAATAAAAATCCAGTCTGACCTCTGTCCTAAATACTCCTGCTACTGTGTATCAGCCCTTTCATGTTCTTATCACAGAGAGGCAGTGGAAGATGGACTCTGGCTGGTTAGAGACACCCAGTGGGATGCTAATAGGAATGGGAGGAATGTCTGTAGAATAGCAGCTGAGGCTGTGGATGGCTCTGGCTCTATTGGCAATCAGTGCACTGAAAATGTGCACATGCTTAAATCAAGATGAATTATTCAGGAAACCTATTAAAATGACAATCGCAACACTAATCATTATCAAGTTTTCTTCAGCAAGTATACGACAACACAGTCAAGGAAGTCTTCCTTCAACTACTGGCTCTCCTGCTGCAGCTTGGTCACCTGAATCAACCCTCATCTGCACTGCTCCCAGTGCTACTGTACAAAATGGTAAAATGACAAAAAGTTTGTAGGAAGACTGAAGTAAACGGTTTATCTCTTCCCCACAGTTTTGACGTCTGCCATCCAGTACATCCCAGACCTTCATAGCATACAGACCACTCTAGAGACTCAATTTACAGATGACAGATATTGTGACTGTAACAATAAAGCTTCCCTCTGGCTTTTTGAACTTCACCAGATTGGAGAAAAAACAGATGCTCTCATATGAACTCCCCTAAATGGACGATAAGCTGGCAGAGAGCGTGGGCCGGCTGCGGGCCCAGCTGGGCAGCAACGGGTAAAACCTTTTTTTGCACCCAGTGTGGAGGCGTGAAGGATAGAACAGCCAGCTTCTCTGGTATGCAGACAGTGAGAGCCATGGAGGCACATGGGGGCTTCGGAGAGCAGTGTGAGGTTTGGTGGAGCAGCTGTGTTCTTGGCTGCACTCTCCAATATCACTGCGTCACCAATGCCCCATCGAGACGAAGTGGATACCATTCCCCAGGAGATCCAGAAACCACTACTGACAGATGATATTCCTGGATCTTCCCCCACTGAATACAATTATATGAAGAAAATTCAGCATGTGTAGAGGTGCTTACATTAATGTTTCTGTTAAGGGATAGTCTGTTGCTGTTCTGTCTGGGGACAGAGTAGCCTGAGCCACTGTAGTAAAAAAGAAAATTGAAAAACAGTGGAAGAGCAATGAATTTTGTTCTTATTTTCTCACTCATCGGCCCACATTGGCTTGTTAGTATATTAGCAACCAAAGTCTACTCTTTTATCTAGTTAAGGGGAGTTTGTATTTTTTGAATGAGCTCCTGTCTTAGTTCAACTTGTTTGTATTATTGCACATCTTTGGTGAATCTGAACTAACCTTTGATAACACCAAAGTCGCACAATAACACAAAAAACAAGCTGATCGAGGCAGTGGTAGACCAGCAAATCCCCTGTTCTGTGAGGTAAAAATCTGTGTTGTTTTTCTACCCCTGCATAAACTTAAAGGCTTTTGTGCGTGTCCTCCTGCCTGCTTCTCCACACGAGAAGCATGCAGACCGCAATCTACTGTAAATAATACACTGTACCTCAAACAACCCCTCTTCAAATAATCCTGACTACCCCTATTAATATCAAAACATCTTCTACATCACCAGTCCCAGGATGTTAAATTTAATCTCTTGCACCTGCAACTGAAGTTTATTTATATTAACCGCACATTAATACTAATGCACTTTAACTTGCTGTTGCATGTCCACAGTTAGACTATACGTGAAAGAGCTGGGTTTTTCAGAAAGCAATTGAATATTAGGAGAGACATTATGGATAAACTGACATTATCACTATATGCCATGGGTCATACCACCCTCTGCTAATGCCTGTTAACCTCCACTGCTTCCACCTACATACATTATGTAACGATGTAAACAAAGAAAAAACTTACAAACAAAAGGGCCCCTGAAAAGTACACAGTTGGTCATGCTCACATCTTTACATTGGCACTGGCCTGAAAGGGGAGCTTGGACGCTCACATTCCACTACAAAGCCCAATACACAGAGCACATCGGACAAAAATGCAGATCGATACTGATATCCCCAGTGGTGCATGACTTTCAGTAAACTTTATGGTACTTTAGGAGCAGGTAGGGCCAGAGAGAGGGAGTGACGAGAGAGACAGCCCAAGAGACAGAGGAAAGGACGGGTGAGGGGGCTGGGAGGCGGCATGGAGGGCAAACACTTTGAAATCTGAACCAGGCTTGAACAACAGTGCCCTCTCTTTATACAGAGTGACAGAGATACATTAGCCAAACAAATCAGGCTGAGCTGAGACTCAATTTAGAGCGAGGAGACCAGAGCATTAAGCCCTGCTGCTTAAGAAGCCACACTGACTGATTCAAGTCACTTTATGTATGTACTTAAAAGATTTGTTAATGATTTTTAGAACATTTTGGTCCTGAAGGAGGATCACAGAGCCTCAAGCATTTATGATGTAGTCATTAATTTTACACAAAATCATAATTGTAATGTCTACTTAAAAGAGCCCAGCAAAGATTTTTAGTCCCATAATCCAAAACCCAAGGTCGCAAGCAGACTAGTATTGCTGCCTACAAACCACATGGACCAGGGGTTTGGCTTGCTTTTGCCTTTCAGTGACACCAAAACCTAAAGTAGGTGAGGGATTATAAACCCACTTGGAGTGGGATCTGGTGGAGACGGCATTAACCAGTCTCTCTGGTAAATACTCTCCCCCAGGGCTGGCAGTTTCTCAGGTTTTTTGACTTACAAGACATCACAAATTGTTTTTGTGATGTTTTTTGTGTAAAGCACCAGACCGCAGCACTGTGCACAAGACAAATTTCCCCCCAGGGACAGAAAAGTTTAGCCTACTGTACTCTACAAACTGGGAGGAAAAACATAAGACAAAATAGGATGACTGGTTCCAAACTGCTGGCAAAGAGAACAGACACAGACAGCTATGATGTAAGCCAACTTCACAACTGCCAGATCTTATGAGCATTCAGTATTTGCCAAATCAACGGTTTCTTTTCAGGGATTTTTTTAGTTTGTGTGATCTGAATTGCTGTCTCTGAGATTTTGTAAGTCCAGACGGAAAAAGACACTATTTTGATATTGTATCCTACAGTCTCCAATCCCCAATGTTCCTTCCAGTTCACTGTTAATATTGTGAACATTAATATATCCCTTATTCACATATAAAATCCATAGTGTATTAGTCACAGTTAGCATATAGTTAACATCTAATTAACATTATTTGCCCTGGAATATATGATGAAAAACAAGAACAGATTACATTTCAAGTCAATGGTCAATGATGTGTATTAAGTATTAACATGAGTGTATTTGAAACTAATTGCAACACATTTTGCTTGTCAAGCTAATGGGAAAGCTCACCTTAGCTTTGCTATCTTGGGCCGACATGTAGCCAACACACATGCTTTCTGTGGTGTGACTCCATAGGAACTCCACTGTGAAAACACGGATAAAAAGGTTTATTACAGAGTGAACAGGAGAAAAATAATTCACATAAATATACATTTCTATAAATGTAATAATATACAGGGACAGAGTAAGGGTGTGTTACTAAAATAAAGTTTAATTTCATAAATTGACCAGAGGAAAACGTCTGGCAGGTGACCCAGCATACTAAACTCTGGTAAACTCTGAGCATGCCTATTATCATGAAAATATATGACCTGCAGTTGTGACATAAGTGCATAGGAAGGTAGAACTTGTGAGCTGGAGAAGGAATTACAGCACCCCAAAGGATGTGGTTGACATTCTGTTTATTCTTGTAAATCAACACAGAGCCCTTTGCAGTCCACAGTAATGTGAGGTAGTCCGCACTCTGCACAACGTTACGGTCCATAAACAGCATCAAACAGGGCCTGTACATCACTGAGCAAGAGCTACTTTGGAGCATTTTATTTTTCATGTAGAATATAAATACCACTTGTCATGTGCTATTATGTTTCATTTGAAATAAAGATGTCATCCTACATTGGAGAAACATCTGCTCTACTCTGTCAGAGAACTTGAACGCATCCATTAAGGTTAATATACATCATGTTGAAATTACCACAAAGAGCAAAGGGCAGCATTTAAACCCAGTAGTAAGTCATGTGGCCTAAACTTTGGGCAGACCTCTGATTAAGTCAAATTCCATGATGGTATAGCTTTGCAAAAAGAAGGATAATTCTCAGAAGCTCCAGGTAGAGAAACCAGATCCGCCAATACAATCAGCCAAACTGGGCAGTATTCAATAAGCCTCCACTTGTCTGAAGATTAGCTGTTGATTCCATAGTGGGAGGTCTCTGTTTGAATCTGAGATGAAGGGTGTGAAACCAGAGCCTGATTGTGCGAGTTAAAACACAGACCACCCTCCAGGAAAGCCACAGTGCCTCCTCACCCCTCCTCCCCATCTATCTGATGATGGATTTTTAAATATTAACAGCCAAATCTCTGCCTACCATAGGCTGCGGCGCGGATGTTGAAATGATTAATGTCTTACCCAGTATACCCTGAATATTTTGTGATGGCTGAGCTTCCACACATCTGCAGCAGCGCAAGACAATTACTCCACCCAAGACGCGATCTTCACTGGCCAGAAAGGGTGAGCCTGGACACAAAGAAAACACCACATATTAGATGACTGATCAAGGCATAAGCATGGTGAAAAGAAAGTTTCTCCTCAATCAACACAGGCTCTTGTGTACTTTTTGTTCCCCACCCTAACACACCGAACCAAGGATAACATGTGGAAAAAAATAGAAAAAACACAGCCCTTTTAATTGAATTACAGTGATCTATGAGAAAAAGTTGTTTGCCTTTCTGGCCAAGAACTGAAAGCAATTATTCTGATGTATTTATTTTATTAAGCAGACTGTTAAATTAAAAAAAAAAAAACACTTAATTTGTGTGGGGCAGGTTTTAGTGAATAATGGGTTAATGTCAGGTGTCTTTTTACCGATACTGTATACACTCCTGCACCAGAATTTGTTTTAAGAAAAACATGCAGCTACATAACTTTCAAAACCTTTACTTTAAAAGTCATCTATTGTGTGGAATGAGAACCTCTCATGCTTCCTCACTAAACTTCAGACGAGGCAAACTTGAATGAGGTGTTGTGTAAACAAAAAAGAAAAAAAAACTTGGATTTGCTCATTATTGAGAGGCAATAAAAGAAAAAAGGGTTGAGTTAGGAAAAACTAAAAACAGCTATAGCTTGCCTTGAAATGTCTCAAAACAGCAACAAGAAAAAGGAAAACAGGAACAATTTGATGGAAATATCTTTGTGTCTGCATGCCCGCTGTTTCTTTGTTGCATTTCACACTGATATCAGTTCCACGTCGTAATGTTCCCTTCACTCTATAAAACGCTTTTTAGTGCTGTTTGGATGACATTCACACAGAATCCTGGTATTTGTTGTACATGTTAAAAAGGCTCTTAAATTTATTTTGTTACACATTCCATAATAACTCGGGCATCTTGCATGTTGTAAACATGAGAGAAGTTCAATTATTGCCTTAATGTTCACCATTATCTTACCCATTACAATAAATGACAAATAAGTTACAGGGATTTAACTACTTTTGAGTGTGGATATGGGCAAAAAGATCTAAAAAACAACAACTTGTGTGTCGCCATTAAAGATATTCTATTTAGAGAACCTGACAAATGTATCATGGAAGTTGAGTGAGAGGCCTCCACATCACACACTGTCATCATTGCTCTTGCTACGGCAGGATTTATGGAGCTTTGTTTGACTTAATGTGCATCTTGAAAGGAAACAGCAGAAGAATTAACTTCAAATTGACTTCATCCAGCCCGTCCAAAAACGTCTTGGTGTTACAGATGTCCATGATAGAGCCAAACTGGGACGGACTTCTAAAGGAGGCCAAAACAAGGCAGAAACCACCACATGTTTCCACATGTCCTTTCTTCCTCTGCTCTGTCCTCTCTGAGCTATCCCAGTGGTCATTCACAGGCGCAGCAAACACACTTAACAAGACTTTCTAAAATTGTCCACTTCTGAGAATATGGCAAAAAAAAATGCATCTTCACATAGACTTTCAACAAAACAATTACGTCCTCCAAAATTATCTGTGGCTGTCAGCTATGATGCGTGGAACGTTTGAAGGCCCTGTTTAAACAGTGAAAATGATCCATAAATCAAAAGCCGTCTCTTCTGATCCTGTTATTTCCAATGTTTCCAGTTGTTAGCTCATTCCTTATGTTATGCAACATCTGTTTGTTAGCTTAATTCTCTCCATGCATAGCTGTGTTTCTCGCAAACACGTTCTTGGCTAAAACATCTCTGTGTATGGAAAGTAGTGGGAGTGGAGCTGCATGTGGGTGACTCACTGATGAACTTGTTTTGCATAGCCTCCAGCAGCGCTTGGTGGGCATCTTCAGACTGCATGGCAGCAGAGCACTCGCGTGCCAGCATGGTGCGAATCAGATGCTCCCCACAGCCTGGTAAAAGACACACAGACAAAGCAGAATCTGTAACTTGCAATAACTCATTGCTTTTGATGCAAGCATGCATGCCTTCAATCAGAATTGCACAAGGTCCCTAGTGACTTCACTTTGAGGGACTTGTAGCACATGTAGTACGAACCGCTTACGTCGAAGAGTCCAAGGCATATTAAATAAATCTGACTTTTAAAACATTAGCTGTGTATGGTATTAATCACATCTGATATCTCACATCTTGAGGTTTAAGTGAATTTTGAAGAGATCAATGTGCGAGCATTTCCTGATTACCATTTGTCATACTATGCTTTGATATTCAAAATATGTTAAAAGGTTAAAGCATTTTCTCAATACATCTGGTTAGAAAATTACAGAATGGAAAATATTGCATAATTTAAAGATTCCCTTTTCATGATGGCATGATGACTTAAAGCTTTATTATTTCAGGTAAACATGACAGTATCTTGGGGCTGCCAGGTGCAGCTGCCATGCTCAAGGGCACACTGGCAGTAACTGCAGAGTTTCACCAACCACGCAGTATTAATTCCACTTCTGCAAACTCTGCTTTAGCTAACTCAGTATGTGAAGCATACTTGCAACATTTATCACCATTACACATATATGCATCAATGTTATGCTGATAGGTTTTAAATTGGCATCTAACTATAATACATATTTTTGTAAGATGATCTTCCCAATTCGATTTTAATGGCTAACAACAAAAAAATACGTATTTAAAAAGGCACAATAAGTGGGACTTTTCTAAATGAGCTATGTACAGAAAATGTGTAAATAATCCCTCTCAATCATCACTTATGACCCAATAGATGTGTATGACGGTGTCTGTATCTGCAGCGACCCTGCCCTCTGCCTGTATTTTCTCTTTTTCTGGGCGTGGCCTAGCTGACACTGTAATCGGTCTCAGCTGAGTCGGATGCTCTGGACTCGCCACTAAATTCTCCTGTCTGGACACAACTACTATGCCTGTTAGCTAGCGTGAGTGAAGATCGCAAAATGCAACGGCTAATTAGACGGCGTTGAACAGGGGAGGAGCGGCGAACTTTAAATGTTTTGTTTTCAAACAGCGATGGACCGAACCTACTCATTCTGCCTGGAAATGTGTTGGCTACACAAGACAATTAGCCTTTTTTTGTTTGGCCGAGGTGAGTAACACATGCGATAGTTGTAGGTAGACATAGGTGACTGCATGCCAAATGTGCCAGAAATAAAACTGCAAAGTAAAAATTCTAATAAAATCAGAGAAGTGCCCAGCAGGGTATGCTCCAGTTTGCTCCATTTCGAATCTCAGTCTGTCTGATGCTCTTCAGTTATGCAGAATGCGGTTTATAGAAACATTCAGGGAGAGAAACAAAGCATTTTTTTCAGCATAAAACCCTGGTCAGTCTGTACAAATGACTCACCTTACCCTCTACCACTTCCAAGTCAAACATAGCAGGTGTGCTTTTTTTTTTTCATATATCTTAGAAAATATGCTTGCCTTGTTGTTGCTATAGAAAAGACAGCTACAAAATACATGCTGCATTCTTAAAAATGTATCTTTCTCAAAGGAAAAGTCCGCCCGCACTCGAGAAAAAGACAAGAAATCTAAAAGTGAAAACAAAACACATCTGGCAAAAGCTCCTGTGAAACCCCATAAAGACTGAAGAATATAGCCTTGTTGTTTCTGTAAACACGAATGAAGGCCTCATAAAATATCAGGTAACTACAACAAAACTCAATGCAGGTTGGTAACTGTGGAGACCAGATGCCTGGAGCAACTTGAAGTTCTTTTTTAACAAGAGCAAACGTCAGATTGGCCAGGTACTGTGCCTTTTGTACTGTGTTTACTGTAAAGTGCTTTGTTCCAGGGGAACTGGATCTTATAGCAGCATGAACATGGTTGAACTGGGACTGCAGCAAGATGACCCAGAATAAAGCCGCAACTCGACAGGAGAGAAGTGTAAAAAAGAAAGGAGGCCAACAATCGGAGACACAGTACGTGACAGCCAACAGCAGCGAGAGTAAACAGTGAAGTTCGTGAGCTGTCCTCTCATGGGCCACAGCAAAGTGAAGCAGTCAACTCATATAAAACAAAGACCCATATGAGCCACATATTACAGAACAGACTAGAATGGAGGGGGTGGGAGGGCAAAGTGGTAAGAAGGTGAAGGGAAGGAAGAGTGACATATAGGGTGAGGACCATGCTCTGAAAATGATTGTTTTTCTGTTTCTTTTGATGGGAATGCCTTTCATGTTAGGAAATTAAAAACAGGTGTTGTACTGGAACACACATTATGTTCTCCATACCCATAAGGAAAGCTTTTTTTTATGTAACATCAAAGGCAAAGCCACAACATAGGAAGACAGGATGAGGTGGAAATATATATACGGAGCAAACATCTAAACTTCATCTACTGTCAACAACAGTAGAAGTAGTCATTAAACTATGGATTGCTAACATATCTATAAAAGGGATTTGTTTTTATTTTTCAATGAAATGTGTCAGAGAATTTCAGAATTGCCAGACAGAGGCGTGCATTTTTGCGATAGCAGATACTATAATGGGTCTTTCAGAACTGTTATGATTAGAAGTTTTGGCTCAGTATAACTGTTTTTGTTGTTGCATTACCCCAAACTTCTCATTAATTGCTGTTGATGATATATTCAGACAAGCTTTAGCGGCGCAAAATGCTGGCTATCACAGTGCTCCAAGTACATATGACTCAAGCTTCAGCCTGTCTGATCAAATCAGCTCTTCTGCACTGACATGCATTAGGCTACAGATCCACATCAAAAGATTTTAATGTTGCCCAGAAGCTATGTCGCAGACATCTACACATCTTAAAGAAGTGGGCTAATATAGCCCCACATTTAAACCATACAGCTCTCAAGCAGCAATGTTGCTTTGAGCTAAGAGAGGCATGCACTCTCGTTTTTGGGAAAGCACGGTTGTATACGTTGTGTGAATGTGTTCAAGAAGAATGCCACTTGTTTTTCAAATGGCAGATTGGTCCTGAAAGGGATGGATGTCTCCAGTTGACTCTGATTAGTTTTAACCCTTAAGAGCCTCCCTGCTCTGGTGTGTGCCATGGTTATAATAGTTTTTTCATTAGTTTTAGTTTTAATTTCGTTGTGAATTTTTGTCTTCAAATTCAGTTAGTTTTAGTTAGTTTTCAGAGTGAATTTTCTAGTTTTAGTTTAGTTTTTAGTTTTTGAAAATGCTTAGTTTTAGTTTCATTTTTATTAGTTTTAGTGTTAGTTTTAGTTTTTTTGTAATGGGCTATGTATTGGGTGCCAGATTCAAAGAGGTCATAATACATTTTGCCTTTATTTCCTTTGGTTTATCCATCTCAGCCCCAATAAGGTTATTAACTCTTACAGTTCAGGGTGTTTTGAATTTTGGTTGGAGTGTAGACATCCCAGTCTCAGTAAACATATTTACCATGTGTTGCATGTTCAAATAGAAACACTGAATTATGAATGAAAAAAGTTGACAAAAACGAAAACCAAGGACATTTTTACGATAATTTTTAGTTAGTTTTAGTTAGTTTTGTAACCACACAATACAGTTTCAGTTAGTTATGGTTTTTTTTAAAACTCTAGTTTTTATTTTTATTTTCGTTATTTCGTTAGTTTTCGTTAACTATAATAACCTTGGTGTGTGCTGTCAGCAGAGGACAGGCAGATGCAAGGGGACAGCTGCTGTTTCTCTACATGTAGACTTGTAAAGGTTAAAACATTTTAAATCACAAAATTCACAAGGCTTTTGCTGCCAACAGTGGCAAGACAATTTAATTTTCACTGGACAGGTTGTCTCGTGAAATCACACAGAAACACTTCAGTTTTCTCTCTTAACCATTGGTGCTTCCGAATCATGTTTCTTTTTACAGATAGTTCTTTTTAGACGCTTCTTTCACAGAGATTTTGACATATATTCTGATGAGCCTTCTTCTGACATGCCAATGTAATCATTTTGAATGGAGTTGCTCAAAGCACTAAAAATGTACACTTAAAAGAAAAAACAACAGCAATTTTTTTCCCGGGCTCAACGTTTACAGTCAATCTGGGTAATCCACTGATCCAGCATTGTGTTTCAGTTCAAATTGTTCTGCACTATATTTATTTATTGGGTTTCTGGTTTTAATTAGATTTGAATCTGATTAGTCTCCTCGTTCTGATGGAATTAAAGACTGCGTATAGCTCACATGCAAAGTAAAACATCTAAAAGCATCTCTTCTTGATCAACATGATGTTGTTCTACAAGCTTAATTATTTCAAAATACAAACTTCAAACTGATTTAAGTATGGTATCATACCATACATTTAGACTGGAAAACTTTTTATCTGAATCTAGATAACAGCAATTAAGGTTTTCAAATGTGTCATCTCTGTGCTGCGCTCCCATCGGTTCTCCCCATCATATCTGCAGCAGGTGTCCAATGTCAAATGTCATTGCAAATCCAAAGAGCTTTGCAATGCACCTGGTGTGCAGCTGACTAACAAAGACCAGGAGAATGATGACTCAATCAACTGAGGAAGTGACTGATGAGAGTCACTCAGCAGGAATGGCTGGAGGTCATCGGAAAGTATTATCAGGCCTTGAAGCTTGACTCACCGAGGCTAAATAAGAAGCTCACATCAAATATCTGTCTCTGATTCATATTCATCTCCAAAACAATAGGCAGGCTAGTGGTAAACATTAACAGTGGAAGGAAAAGTTACACACAACTGTGAAATAGAGCATGCTGTGCTATACCTGAGGTACTCACTGCTGTAGAGTAAGGGTTCATATTACAGGCATTTTCAGCCCAGCAGCCACATCCATAATGAGCAGCCTGGGGGAAAAAAAGAAAACAGGACATTTTAGCTGCAAAGGAGTTTTGTTGTTGCTTTAGTTTTAACATTTCTGTTTTGTACGTACCAAATAATCACAGAGGTTCTGAAATAATAACTAACATTTACACATCATTGACTACAATAAAAACAACATGCCATAGGCTTAGTCACAAATCTATTTCAGTAATAGTGTTAATGAGGTCAAGGCAGTAAAGTGCTACTGATTCATTCATTCTGTTCTGTACTTTGTTAAGTTGTTGTTGTTTTTTTCCCCTGTTAAGCCTCTGTTCATGGAAACTCATAACTTTCAGTAGCTGGCTCAGAGTAAAAGACTTTCAGCACAGACATTTTAACTGGGATTTAAGAATGATTGAAAAATGGAGCAAAGGACGTTAGGATGATCAGGATGAATTCTTATGTGGTCCGTCATCTCATGTATTTATCTGCATTAACAAGCAGAAACTCTCAAAAAACTCTTGGTCAGCTGATTTTCTAAAGCTCCAGTGATTGCGTTGTTTTCTGTTATGTGGGTAAAGAAATCGCTTGACTACCTGGCCAACCCTGCCAGGATGCTTCATGGCCAGACCTCCACTGGACACTGCTGCAGCTACATTCCCTTCCAGGTCTACCACAACGGCTCCCACTGTGTCGAGGCACCCTGAACCATTTTCCTGCATCACAGTAAGGAGATGAGTCACATGAACAGAAAAAAAAAAAAAAAAAAAAAAAAAAAAAAAAAAAATATATATATATATATATATATATATATATATATATATACACATATATATACACAAATGGACATTTTTAAATGAGAAAATGTTTTTCTAATTTCTGGCAAAATAAAGGAGAAACATCATCTTTGACTAAGAACATTTCCAAAATTAACAATGAAATGCACGAATTTATGAATCACTCTTCCTTGCCCTTCATATTTCATCAAAAATGTGCTGTTGTGATTTCAATCATCCGTTTTCTTTCCCTGATTGCAGTTTGGTTTGGAAGTGACTTGTTTGTGAACCATCATGACTCAGACTGCATGATAAATAGAGTCCTACAGCGTAAATGTGCAAAACGGCATCAAGATACATGATCACAGCTCCACTCCGACAAGAAACTGAAGATCTTTATTGAACCCTGGACTAAAAGGCAGAGTTAAAAAAAAGGCTACAGTGTTCCTCATCTGTCCCATGCTCTCCTAAATCAGCCCCGTCCCCGGGCTCTTGAGGCCTAAAAGAACCGGAGCCAACTGTTTCGAAATGCTACAAAGACCATCCTGTCATGCCTTATCAGTGTCATTAAATGAAAAAAAACTTAAGAGTAAATAATGATTATAAAACTTCAGGGCAATGCTTTTTAGAGTTTTTTAAAACAACACTGCAGCTATTCACCATCATGAGACAGGTGCTTATATTGCATTGGAAAAAAAGAATGGAACGATTTTATTGCTTGGCAAAAAGTCAGAGGCATAAAAGAACACAGTGTATGGAAATGAAAACCAGACCTGCTAAAATAATATTTTTTTTGTTGAAGCCACAAGTGTCTAATAGACATTCTACACACAAAAAGGTGTTATTTCATGTTAACTGACTTTTTAATGTCCATGGCAGAGCCAAAATTAAAGATAAGGTTGATGCCAAATTCCTGGAAAATAACCTAAATCTCTGACCGTGTCATGCATGTGAACTGTCTGATGATCAGTTCTGTTCAGATCAGCGGTAGCATTACTGCACTAAATGGTTACATATTAATCTTTAATAGGTCAAACAGTTTTGCGTAAACATGCAAGAGACGGATGTGAACAGAGAGCAGGTTTACAAGCCACTTGACATGAAAATCTATCATTTAATCATATAGCACTTACCTAAGTCAACAAACAGTCCATTTTAGTTGTTAGTCTTTCTTTTTGTGGATATATCATTAATATTAAGGAGTGATGTGACAAAACTAAATAAACAATAACAGTGTTTAAAAACAGGCTTAATGAAGCGAAACGGGCTGTGGCTGTTTACACGTTTTACTTCATTTAACACGATTCACATGCAAACCAAGATAAACTCTCCCACCCTTCTGTGCTGCTGCCTCAGCTCATGACTTTAAAGCAGAATGATTCTCCTCTCAACTGCTTCTACTCAGCTCATCACAAAGCCACTCTCCTGTTGTGCTGCTCAGGGCACTGAAACTTTGCACTAACTCTTGTCAACACTTTAATCGTTTCTTGGAAGCCTCTCTGCAACCTGGTAAGGTCATTTCCTTTAATGATCCTGTGAGAATATGAGATCATAACTGGCGGAATATCTCTTGATGTCTTCGTCGTGGAGAGTCATTAAATTACTTTCTTGCATAAAAGCACCGTATTCTACTTGATGTTTCTGCCTTTTTAAATTCAGTTTGATGCTGTATGTATTGCTATGCATAACTGCTGGTTTGGAATCTGTGGAGTGGGCTGTACGCATGATAAAACTGATTTAAGGACCACACCAAGTTCATCACTCCTAGCAACCACAATAGACCAAGTGATGCAGCTACATTCATAATGAGTTTTGAGTAATGCCCTCTTACTTCTAAGGGCCTTAAAGTAACAACCTTGAAGCTTTTCATTGAAATAAATGTCTGTTAAATCATATCTATCGCCAAATGAGGTAACACAATGGTGATTGAGTCTATGGCCCTTTGATAAAAGCACTTGCATTTACTGCCAAAGACAACAGAACAGAGCTCTTCAATCAGAATCAGAATCAGAATTACTTTAATAATCCCCAGAGGGAAATTGCTTGAAAGATCAATTTCAAGATCGTATCTTTAAGCCTGAAGTAACTTATTATTTATTTTATCAGATATATGTATGTATTGTTTACTGCATTATTTTCTTTTTCTTTCTACATAGTGGAAAGTGGATTCAGTTGCTCCTGCCTTTATCAGCTTTTAAACAACACATGTTGCTGTGATAAAAAAAATACAAGTCTGTCATTTGTGTTTGAGACCCAAATCCCATTTTGAGTAATTCTGAGGATTTAACTTGACTTTAACTTAAGCAAAACAGTACTGTTTATTAAAGTGAAGTAGCTTGACTTCATTTTGATTTACATGGACTGTTTAGTTTAATCTACAATAGATTTCTGATCCTTGTCAAATGTTAAATACCATTTCAATCTGGTCAGAGATATCAACCCATTTTGCATCTGTTAGTCAAAGAAAAGCAGGATGTTCCCTACGACGGCAAAATCAGCAGAAACGAGTGGGTCCATTCTAACTCATAGTTCATAAAGAATACACTTGATGCCATTATAATAATTGATCTTATTTTAAGTGATAACACAGTACTCACATTTTCACTTGATTGTCGTCTTTTCTTTGCCTGATTATGTCCTGTGTCCATTTTTTCTGCCAGCTCCATCTTTCGTTTGTTTCTCTTATACGCAGACAAGCTGAACTCTGTGTGTAAAAGAAATAATCCCAAGCTAATACATATTCCAAAAGGTTGTTTTTAGTGCTGTGTTTTGGTTCAGTTTCACAGCTACAGAAAAATGAATTTCTTAGATAAAGCATATTTCTGAAGCAGTGCAAGAAAACTCACTGGTGGCCATTTTCTCTGAGGGGCATGGTGGTATTCCATGGCTCACTGCCCAGTCGTGTGCTCCTCGCCCCACTAAAAAGCTGAGAAAAGAAAACAAATTAACAAGTGGATATGGTCACATTAAAGCAGCATTAAGTAATAACCATAATAATCACCAGGGTGGTATTCTGCCAGCTGATAGTTTCCCTTTCTGTGCTTCGCTCAGTAGACGGTTTGCAACTAAGACTGGATTCCTAATACCTGAAGGAAAAGTCAGAATCATCACAGTGCTAGCACTTTGTTATGTGATGTAATAATAATAATAATAATAATCCATTTTATTTATAAGCGCCTTTCAGAACACCCAAGGTCACTTTACAAAAAAGCATAAAATAATTTAAAAACAGTGGCAACAAAATAAAACATTGAACAGTATTGCGATGGTGAGTGGGTGACTAGGTGGTGTATGCTTGTCTGAACAGATGAGTTTTGAAAAACGAATCAAGATACTGTGAACACACGAAGTAATCCTTTTGTCGAATCATGGAATGTATTCATTTAGCATTAAATATTTTCCTTATTTTTGCCATTGTTACACAAGCACACCTGGGTTGCTTTCAGCCTATTTAAACCTTATGAAAAACAAAGGTTGGCAGGTATATATCTGTATATCTAAGCCACCAAAGTTCCATTCTTCATGCACAATTGATGTGACTAACTTCTACATGATGCAGATGTGGTAACAAAAACAATCTGTTGTCTTTTGAACTAAAAGTCAACTGTCAGCTTTCATCGCTGGGCTGCTGTTTGGAATAAATCGTGGGCTTTTGCCAATGAATTGCTTTTGTTGAGAGCATTCAAGGAAAACTGTGCGAGCATGCAGAACTGGACATATAAACAGAATTCCTTTCTCCAGGTGAAAGTTGATGGTAGAAAGTAAATCAGAAAAAATGTATGACGGAAGCTTGACCTATTGTCGTTATTACCAGGTGACTGAACTTTAGTGCCACAACAACACAGCAATATCACATAGATATAAACACATGTGTAATAACTCACCACTAATGGCCCCGACGGCGCCGTAATGGAGCGACTTCCCATCCATGATACTCGCATCACATTCAATTTCCCCTGACAAATTAAGGTTGGAGCCCATGCCCGCATTTGTAAAAGGAGAGTCCTGAGAACAATTAAAAACATGCAGAGTCGAAAATAAAACTACATTTGCTATGAACCAAACTGTCAATGTTAATATGAAGGAAAGTAATTTTTTTTTTAGTGTATGGTCCAAAGTTGCAGGATATTGGAAATATTTCCAAACAAGATAAATATATGGGAGGCTGTCTGGGTGTTTGAACAGTTTCTTCGTGCTAATGACCAGATGATGGCTCTAACTTCCTGTCACCTGTATGCATGCAAACAGTATATAGCTAATCAAATCTATCTTTTAAAAAATGACTTGCTACACTGTCTGCAGCTACAGAGAGTTCATCAGAGTCATTGTTCTTTATTCCAGGCCTGCCCTGAGGAAAATCACCTCTTACATCATCCAACAGGATGTGCGTACAGGCATGGGAGGCTGGAGCAGAATAAAGCTGTTTTGGATAAACACATACACATGTCAAATTAAATTTCTTATTCTTACTGAAAGTTGTTTGGATGTCGTTTATGTTCAATCTATGCCTAAAAATAAATTTCCCTCTAAATTATGCAGGTGGGGTGTTATTATTTAGTGAGTTATTAAAGGTTGACTTTTTATAATCAAACCTGGATTGAAATAAACAAACCTCAAGTTCAACCAGTGCTGCAGCCACTGCTTCTACTGCAAGTGCTCCAGCTTTGAGTCGATCCACGGCCTGGAAAAGACAGAGACAAACAGCCTATAACTGATAACTTATGAACATAAATTAATCACTTCAATATCCATATCACTTATTTTGTTTTGTAGCCCCTTCATAATCACACTACAGTGCATTGACTGGAATACGTATGTCCTGCTAACTAACAATCCGGAGAAAAAAAAAACGTAAAACATAAACTCCTTGGCAGAGGTTATTACGATTTTAGCCTCATTATAAGCTTAAACGGGAGATAAAATGAGGATAAAGAAAAGCACAAAACATACAATAAGGATCCTGGATTGAATTAAGTGTGTTTTGTGTGTGTATGTGTGAAAACACAGCAGACAGCATGAAAGCAAAAGACCCCTTTAAAATTTAAACAACTTGGCCTTAATTCAAAGTACTATATCCAGCGGAAAGTGGGCACAGCTCATCAGCCATCTAACACCACCCCTATTGTAAATCAAGGGTGATGGCAGCACCACGAGGTTGTTTTTCAGTCGTACGGATGTAAGGAAGTTGTAAGATGAAAAGAACAATGAATGAAACCAAATACAGGGACATTTTTTAGAAGAACCTGCTTCAGAGTGCCAGAGAACAAAGACTCTCATTCCAACAGCAAAATGATCTTAATACAGCCAAATGAAAACTGGAATGACTTCAAAACAAAAACATTTAAGTGCTTGAGTGCTACTGCCAAAACACAGATTGGAATCCCACTGAAAAAATATGGAATGACAGCTGTTCACAGATGCTCCAAACCCAACCTGAGCAAAACCCTAAAACCCAATATCTTGCTGATCAAACTGATAAAACAAAGTCACCCTATCTGCTTTCTGAAGACAGTACAATCAGTTGATAAAACAAGAACAGAACATATTTATATGCAAGAGTAGAGGGAAGTTTACACATACCTCAGTAGTTAGCAACTTTTAGTTGCCTAATGTGCTTTCGCAATCAACTGAATTTTATAGAGTCAAAGCAAGCAAATTGCTTGTAACCTATTAGACTGACTAAACAGGTTGACTTTACTTTATGAACAAAGGCATAGTTATCCTATAATCATAGAAATGCTACTTGAATTGATGATCAGTGTCAATCTGTTCTGCTGCTCTGCATTCAGAAAGTACTCACTCGCTGGCAGGCTCTTTTGCATACATGCTTATACTCCTTGGCCTTAGATTCAGAATGGTATCCTGCTCCTGAAAACAATCAATAGAAACAAACATTTGCACATTTATTGTGAAGTTATGATTGTTGGCCTCCTCTAAACATGTTTACTTATTATGATGTTCTGCTTCCCATTTCTTTCCAATAAGCTCTTACTTCTACTTGTTAACTGTGATTGGCAGACTTACCTGCATGCACTAAAACAAATCCACCAACACATTTTGGCTTCTGAATTTTGCTTGAGTCCTGTTGTTTGGACCATGAGTTGGCCAGGGGAGAGGAGGGTTGCTGCTCTTCAGCAGAATTCATTAGACTTTCCATAACCCCTGCATAACTTGACAAGCCTATCATGGCCTGTCAGACAGTGGTAAGAAAGTGATTTTCATGGCACACCTGGACAGGAAAATAAACATTCCATTAGCATTTAGGTTTAATACAGGACAAGATTATTTCTTTTTTAATGGATAATGCAATTGTGCTTATTTTGACTGATATCACTGCATATGATTAAGGCATTTAAGGCCAAGGGAAAGGTCAATTTTGCATCATTATTCTCATTTTTCAATGAAACTAAATAGTGGTCTAATTTTTTTGGGAGGATCTGTATCAAACAAAGATTATTTCACAAGTCTGTGTAATATGATTTGTAGGCTGGGGCAACTTGCAACACCTCAATACACAATTCAGAATGGTATTTTGACACATATTATGCTTTAAACAAAAATTACACCTCCTCGGATTTGGATATCATAATTTGGTCAAATTTTCGATTAATTGTGCAGCCCTATGGATAAACAGATGAGACGAACCTCTTGCAAAGCAGCATGGTGGTATGCAGCTATGTCCTACTGAGACCACTAAGGCACTAGAAAAAAGAAGGCACTAGACAGAATTTTGCTCGTGTTTTTCATGACAGCAGAAGCTGATTTTACTGACAATGAATAATGTGGCTGAAGTAATGAACCAGCACATTGTCACTGTTTACAGCATCTACATTATTAAACTAATCAACCTCAGTAACCCTTCATGTTACCCTTACTTTGTCACCTTTCAGTTTGAGCGCAGGCTCTGCAGTACTTATTATTATTATATTACATTACATTACATTACATGTCATTTAGCAGACGCTTTTGTCCAAAGCGACTTACAATAAGTGATTATTATTATAGATATTTATTATTTACCATCCCATAGTTTATAGTTATTTCAGTAGTTATCTTTAAACACTAATTCAGATTTAATTTTAAAATATTACTGCTTTTTATTTTCTATCTTTTCCTGATATACCTGAATTTCTCTCGAGATATATATAATAAAGTTTCTATCTATCTACCATCAGTGCTGTCAAACCACTGACAGCGGCAGAGAACAGATACATTTACTCTGTGACTAACTCGAGCACAAATATTATGTGACAAACATCCACCCTGGAGCTCAAGTTATCAAAATACACGCAACACATAATCCTGATCCACAAAACCACAAATCAAATCTTGCACAGCACATAAAACTGTCGCATCTCGTTAGATTGAGTTGACGTTATCAACTTTCCAAACAGTTCCTGATGTATTGTCAGTTTAAAGTTTGCGTTTTTTTAAGTACAAGTTAATTAGGTGTTGTGCTAGTGACTCTCTTTAATGTGTAAAGAATGACACTACATTTAAATAAGTTATCTCAAGTCAAGCTAACAGTCTTGTGTTTTCGTTAGCTTGTTAGCTAACAGCTCGCTAACACAACAACAAAACAATCTCAACTTACAATTTTCACTGCGAGAGACCTGCCTGCTCTCCACGACGTTACCGGGCATGTGTTTAATGCACATGAACGAAAGCTGGAGTCGTGAATCGAGCCGAGACAAACTTTGCTGTCACACACTTTCAGTCCTCTGTGCTAACCGCAGCTAGTTAGCTAGCGCATACAAAAGTACTTCCTGGTTCAGATACACGTTGCCAAGGAAGTGCGTTCAGTGAAAACATTGACACACACGTGGGAGAAGCTGCACAAAATAAAACTACAAAAATAGAATAAAATGCAGTTCCTGCTCACATAAACACATAAAATACAAACTTAATATATAATACTAACACATTAATAAGATAGTCATATACAAAAGGATACCTAGTCGACATGATGAAGATACATATATTAAAATATTAAAGTAAGTAAATTGTATATTGATTAAGACCATAGACTGTAAAAAATAAAACAAATCTATAAGTAATTAATTGTATTCTTATCACTGATAATGAACTACTATTTTTGGTAAGGATAGGTACATCAATAATTAGTCAGAGATAAAAGAAAATAACTATTATATACATTGTTAGAAAAATTGCATGAGGAAACCTTGAAAATTGATAATCTGTCACCGACAGAAAAAATCTGTCACCAACAGAAAAAACCTCACCATTTTTCTGCGCATTCTTTGATGGGGAAATGAAGAGCTGGAGAACGTCCAAGTTTCTCAGTTTAACAAAAGTTTTATTACAATACGTCAAAAAATGTGCACTTTACAGAGATCTCCGGGTTCAAAATTAACTCATGTCCCTGAATACAAACAGACGTGTTTCAGTTCGTGAAATCTGAACCCCGTCTCCCTCCCTGGAACCCATTAAAATAACCTTACAATTGTTTACAAAACATGCTGGTTGATTTCCTCCAGGAAGTCCCGCCTTCATGATCGCTGATTCGCCAGTCTTCTTTCATACCGTCACACATCAGGCCACCTGGGCAAAACAATCCCTGCTACCCAGGACAAGGCCTTTTGGCCTGCTAACAAACTTGTTAGCACAAACATTTTTCCTTGTTATGACTTACAGACATTTTCACACGGGACTTTCACTTGGCCTTCTGTGGCCCTCCTCTCCAGACACACATACACACACAGCAAAAACTCTGCATCAATATATCTGGATGTCATTCTTTGTGAGTTATAGAATCTTAATCAGTTTAAGCAAATGGAATATATGTAATTAAAGTAATCATAGTTTTCTACATCAATATTAACACACAAACACAATCAATGTATCAAATCATATTGTCTGACTTAATATAAATGCATAGAGATATTTATTACAGTCAAGGTTTGACCTTTGATAGTGACCTGCGTCAGAACAGAGAACAGAGACAGAGAACAGAGAAATAAAGCATAAAATCATTTACCAATATAGAAAATAATCAATTATTTTAACAACATTATCATACAAATTTAGGAAAAGTAATTAGTGTATAGGTTCAGATTAATAAGGAAACTGCTTGATAATCAATTGATAATTTATGGAAAAGGGGTTGGAAAGAATAATTTTGTGATTCTTTTCACTCCTTTTCTAGCATGTAAACCAAGGTATGTATAGTGGTTGACAATTTATTTTGCTTTATGCTTTTCGTTTATATATAAATGTTACTTGTCAATATGATAATTTCTCCCTCTTTTATTTTTACATGTGAAAAAACATTTCCAGACAATACAAACACAAAAATAGAATAAAAAATAAAAATAAATAATCATTCGATATACAATAGGGACCTCGCAGGTCGTTGCCTGCTCGGGCCCTAATAAATCATGAATCTGAAACAGAAGTAGAAATCTAAATTTGTGAAAAACATTATTAGGTTTCAACTTGCATCTGCAAAAAAATCATCAATGCATATCTTTAGTAGTTGAGTGAATACAGACTATTTGCTTGTTTTTGTGTTTGTTTGTAAGTTTGTTTTTAATGATTTGGCATTTACATTTGTATTAATAAATTATCGTCCAGGACATGTTTTAAAATGCTTCAATATCAACTTCACTAAGATCAAAGGGTCTGTCATCACAATCATGAAATCATGCACTGGTTAATCTAAAGACCTTGAGTTGAACAGTTTTAATTGGAGCTAGTTTCCCAATGCACTTGATGAGTAGTCAATAGCAATAAATATACAGATCCAGACTGTTGGGACGAGGTAGCAATTCTTAACAAAATGGGGAATCGTCCAGGGGGACTTCTAGTAGCAGTATAGGGTAGGTTCTGCTAGGTTCATGATAACTTTATCTTTGTTTCTGCTTTTTCACAGCAGGTATTTTGTCAGAAAACACACAGGTCCAGCTTTTTTCCCCCTCATTACACACATTAGCTCCATTCAGGTGTCCTTGGAGCCATTCCAGTGAGCCAGCAGATGTCATTTGAAGTTGACTCAATGAAATGGAATGCAGGTAATGTTATAAATGACATGCATTTTTCCCTACAAGCAAGTGAAATTTTCACTGAAAAACAACAAGCTTGTTGTCTAGGGTTCTGACATGGTAAAAAACAAAAAATGAGAACTGTAGATGTTTGAACCAAAGGCTTTTCTCCTATCAGGACATCTTGGTGGTCTCTCACATTTTGAATAAATTCCAAGTTGTATGTCAAGTTAAACAACTCAGAACTTTTAGAGGCTATCAGAGGCCATCTTTCACCCAAAGTCCCACAGCTAAAAATCAAATCCACAGTAATCACTTTGCTCTCTCCTGAACAATAGTAAGGAGGTTGTGAAAATAATAGGATTTGCCTTTCCTTAGATTTTGTCTTTCTGAAAACTGTACTGAGCCTGTAAGGCAGCAGCTGATAATTAAACCCTGAAGAAAAACATTCAGTTCTTGTCTCAGTGTGAAGAATGACTCAGTAGTGCTTTGGACACAGACAAATACGCAGTCTTCATGACTACAATTAGCTCTGAAACATTAGAAACGTTTAGAAGCCAGCCACTGCCATACAGTTGGAACTTGCAGGCCATTTTCCTCTTTCAGCTTTGCTCTGTCTACACATGAGAGATATTTTATCTTTACGGTTAGTTAAAAGAAGTGAACTGTAAAGTAATATTATACAGAGAAGTTCTCAATATTGTTGAACATATGCAAATATCATTGCTCCCTGGGGTGTTTTTAAATGTGTAAGACATTAAACTGATTTTCATGTGCTATACTTTGACATTACAATATTTTCTATCTCACAGACTGTTATGAAAAGGTAGCTTGCTATTGGTCAACCACATTTGGAGATGTGAAGATAACAAAGTGTAACGAACCAATGCAATAATTTATGTTCGGCTCATAACCCCTGATCATATAAACTCAACACTCGACCAATATCATTACTGATCTGAAGCCGGCGCTTTTATGTTTACGGTCCAAGCAGAAGATGTATGGGTGGAGTGAAACAAGCACATTCTTTAATCATAAAGCACAGCATAATGTTGTTTTCGTTGGATCAAGTCAACAGAGATGAAAGAATGCCGTTGAGCAATTAATGGGGAGAGATCTGGGACTGGGGTGCACGGTGCTGAAGAGGGGCCAGCGAGCCTTTAGGGGTTAGCTTTAGTACCGTGTGCCATCAAATCTTCTTAATAAACTTCTTCTTGC